>NC_079192.1:105060170-105660170 GCF_029499605.1 Hyla sarda | reverse complement strand
ACATCAGGGACGTTTCTAAACTCTGCCAATAAATAGACCACAAACTATGCTGTTAGCAGCTGTAGTGATTGTCTCATTTGATATAATTGCATAGAAATCTACTTTTATTCCCTAACCTTGTTTATTAAGACTGGCAGCCGAGGAAATGATATTTGGTATGAGAAACACAGGCACAACTTCTCAGAATGAGTCACATTAAATCGTGAGAGATTGTATATTAGATTCCTGTTTATTTAAATGAAACGAATATAATAGAAGTAAATTATCTCATTAGAAGCAGCAAAGGCAGATACTAGCAGTTCTGTTATCGGATTAACAAGACACATCAGATTAAGGAGCACAATTAAATCGCTGTTACCATTTGGAGTAAGTTTCAAATAATTATAATATTTGTTACCTGGTATACATTTCTTTCATATTTTTTTTTTTTAACTAAAGTTTTTGCTCTATCTTCATTGTCTCTAGATATGAACTTTCCATGATACTTATTCACAATTTTGATATACATAATCCTTGATTGTTTCTTTTTTTCCCCTCAAGACATGTTCCTGTTTTTAGGATTGATGTACAATATCATAGGATTTCTCATTATTAGTAGCATTGAAGGGTTACTCCGCCCCCTTTAATGATACTAATAAGGATAGGGGATAAGATGTCTGATCGCGGGGGTCCCGCTGCTGGGGACCCCTGAGATCTCCGTGCTGCACCCGGCATTCATTTAGAGTGTCAGGTTCAGCACCGGAGGATAGTGACATCACGGCTGTACCCTGCTCATGATGTCACGGCCACGCCCCCTCATTGAAAGTCTATTGGAGGGGGTGTGATGGCCGTCACACCCCCTCCCAAAGACTTGCATTGAGGGGGCGTGGCCGTGACATCACAAGCCTCTGCCCCGCATCATCAGTTATCTGGCATGGAGCGAATTTCGCTCTGTGCACCGGATGTCTGGGGTGCAGCAGCCGAGATCGCAGGGGTCCCCAGTGGCTGGACCCCTGCGATCAGACATCTTATCCCTATCCTTTGGATAGGTGATAAGATGTCTAGGGGCGGAATACCCCTTTAAAGATGTAGAGTTTCATTCAAATTGGAATAATCTGCAATCCCAGACATAGCCTGCAAACGAGTGGTATTGTTTCTTTAAAAAATCCACATTTCTAGTTTCAGATGTCCTCTTTAATATTTGTATTCATACACGTTTATCCAAAAAATTGAAACTGTATCTATGTTATGACTGATCTGCCATATCCTTCATTGCTCCTTCAAACACCGAAATTATAGCAATGTTAACAGAGCAGAGGCCTAAACTGAATCTTGTAAGAATAAGGCTGAGTTCACACAGTGCATTTATTTACCTGCATTGCTGTACTTTGGTGGCGGCAACAGAGTCAAATTATAAAGGGGAGAAGAGGTACTGTAGCAGTCGCACCTGTGTCCTGGTGTCTAAATAATCCCTGTTCCACATGAGGACACCAGTATTATAAAAGCCACATGACTGATTGGGGCCAACAAGTTATGCCTGTGAGTGCCTGGTACTGCAGCTTTGTCCCGTTCTGGTGAATGAGGCCAATATGTAATACCTAATGAGAGGAAATCTGATATTGATGGCCTATCCATAAGATCAATTGTATATGGCTTTATAAACCCTTTTAACACACACTGGCCCTGATTTACTATTGTAAACCTGGCATGCTTTGTCGGATTGTGTGCCAGATTCTGGTGCATTGCGCCAGAAATTCTGTCTGTGCCGTAATTTGTACCAGAATTCTATCTCATTGGGCCAGAATTCTGTCTGCACTAGAAATGAAAAACCCGACCAACTCTCCATTTTCTGAGAAACCCCGAAAAAGGGGCATGTCTGTTGGGAAAAGAGGGAGTAGTCACAGAAAAGGGGCGTGTTCCCGACATTTTCACAAAAACCAAACTTATTTACTAAGGTTTCCACAGCAGATGTGGTGGATTTGAGCTGAGGAAAACCTGACAGCAACCTTTATACCACAGCAAGGGATCTAGTAAGATGATGTAACTCTTACCTAAATATACCTAGGACAAACAACTGCAAGCTTCCCAAATATATTGCCTTACATAGACCCATCCTAGCTCGTACATATAGTATGATCATTGATCAGTTTGTCATTCAGAATAACATGCATTATTTTCTAAGAGTTGAGATAATATCATTGGATGTCTGAAAGATCATATACAGTCTAAAGAAATTGCATTAAGAAAGGTAAACATAACAAACAAACCAGTCTGGGAAGCTTGATTTATCATGGCTATGGGAGCAGTGGTTCTTAAGGATCATGTTTAAAATTGGATGGAGGCATCAGCAAACCCTTTAGACAACATACTTTTTGTGTAAAAGCAACTATGTCGTAATACTGAAAGAGGAAAAGAAGAAATGATGGAAATCAATGAACAAAAGTTTATCAAAGAAGCTGGTTAATAGAGTTATCCTACGTACTAAGGGGTTCTCGCTGTATTGCAACATCAAAAACAACTATACATTCAATTACTAAATAATGTTCTTGAGCTATAACCACTAATAACATGGAATTGGACACTAGTTATTTTACAGTGTCACACGGCAAACAGCTCTTTTCTCCAACTCCTTATTGTGTAAACTCTATTTGCTTTTTAAGCAGTAAAGCAAGCAACACTGGAAGTGTTGTCCTACAGAGGAAAAGCCACTGTATTCTGCTTACCCAGTTTGATTTTGAACCTACTCTCTGTACACTTGACAGCAGTTAACCAAGCAAAGCGATGTTAGTGAACTGCCAGCCTCCACCTAACACATCGACCCTTCTGGCAATGCTTGTTCAACATGGGGGCTGACAGAGCGGAGGTGTGTTGGCAAAGAGGATGGAGCTATTTAGCACATGTAATATAGTGCTTTTGGGAGACAATTTGTATCAATTCTAGGCATTTTAATTTCTCTATGTTTGTAAATATGCAAGCAATGTAGCATGTGGCTACATTGATATATTTAGAAAGACATTTTAGCTCCTCCAGGGTGGCAAAAAGTGTGGCTATAGGTAGTATAGAGGCAGTAGTTAAACCCTGGTATCTTAGGGAGGCACACAGTAAGACCCTGGTCTAAATGACAAATGGTGGGATCATAGTACAAATTATTCATTGGGCAGCAAGTGCTTTTATTTATGCTTCTGTCTATGGTTTTAAAAACAACAACCATGATATTAAACAGACGGAACTGAAACCGATCATCACATTGTGGACACTATTTATTTTTTTTGGAACCTGCCCTATGAAAACACTATGATCCAGATTTATCAAACTGTGTGAGAGAAAAAGTGGAGCGATATTCCCACAGCAACCAATCACAATTCAGCTTTCACTTTACCATAGCTCTTTAGCTGAGCTGTGATTGGTTGCTGGGGGAAAATCACTTTTTCTCTCACACATATAGGTATATAGTTTACCAATCCATCTAGGCCGTAACATGGAGTTTTTATTGTTTTACTAATAATTATACAGATGAGTTCAAGCGGACCTGTCAGATAAAAAGTAATTAAGACTATGGCCAATGAGACTAGGCATCTTGATTCGGGGTATTCCATTTTCATCTCTATAATCCTTTCCAGCAGAGAGATACAAGCCTTTTAGTTGTTAAGCAAATCCGGCCCCAGACTGGCAATAGCCCAGATAAGTCAAGTCCATGTCCCCTTTATCAGTCAAATGGGGTAGGTGAATACAAGTGGGCAATAATAAAGAGAAGCAGGACAGGATTTACCTTTTCTCTTGCCATGCTGGGAATTTCCTCCTGGGGACTTAAGGGGGAAAAAAAGCTTTATATCTCATTGGTGCTGGAAAATATTATTGAAAATAAAAAAAAATGGTATGCCCAAAATCAGGATGACTAGCTCTATCTAGCTATGTGCATCTCTACCCATGTTATCCTTCTGAAAGATCCACTTTAAACATGTATCATACCTTATATTTAGAGATGAGCAAATTTCAGAAAAATTTGATTCGGCTGATTCGCCGAGTTTTCTGACAAATCCCTATTAAAAATGGCTATTTCTGGCGTACAGAGAGCCTCAATGTAGGTGTAGAACACTTTGCTTTGTTCTAACACGCATAGGGTGTGTGCTAGGTTAGTGAAATAATAATGCTATTCAGTATGACATGCAGATCAAAGGCGTTGCTACTAGAATCACTGTCGCAGAGCGGCACAATGACAGAGCCTGGAGGTGGCATTAGTATAAGGAGACCATATAGTGGCTGAATGACACAGCCTGGAGGTGGCATCAGTATGAGGAGACCATATAGTGGCTGAATGACACAGCGTGGAGGTGGCGGCAGCATGAGGAGAACATATAGTGGCTGAATGACACAGCGTGGAGGTGGCGGAAGCATGAGGAGACCATATAGCCTCAATAGGGGTATAGAACACTTTGCTTTGTTCTAACACGCACAGGGAATGTGCTCTCTTAGTGAAATAAAACTGTTATTCAGTATGACATGCAGATTACCGGCATCGCTATTAGAATCACTGTCGCAGAGCTTCTGGATGTAGCAGCAGGGAGACCAAATGGCATCAAAATTGAAGAGAATAAAGATAATTTTTATGTAATTTTTATTTAATTTGAATTTATTTAACTTTTTTGAGTACCCATTCTGGTGAGCATCGAGTTGGCGGTCTCGCCAGGTGAGATACCACCTGTTCCAGTCCCTGCCTCTCAGTGCCCCCCTGACTATGAAAGTGTGAATGTTTTATTTAATCAGTTATGGTTCATTGTTATCACTCTATCAATTTTTAAAATTTTTTATTTAAGATTTAATAATAAAATGTATGGTTACAAAAGACCAAATCCAACAAGGAGTCACATATCCCATGGCTGCACAATGACAGAGCCTAGAGGTGGCAGAAGCATGAGAAGACCATAATCTGGCAGAATGACACAGCCTGGAATTAGCAGCAGCAAGAGGAGACCATATACCTACCTTAAAAAATGTTTAAGTATAAAATACTATTTTATATTCTCTCTTATTTATTTTAATTTATTTCATCAATATTTCTTTTTTAATTTTACTTTCTTTCCCTTTCTCTCCTCCTACTTCATCTCTACAGTGTTTCTCCTTTATATATATAAAGTTGCAAATTTTGCTTTATATATTGCAAAGTACTCATGCTCACTGTACACATGTCGTATTTTTCTTCTGTATTAAAATACAAAATTCTTTAAATAAACAGCTATACAAAAAAAAAATGTTTAAGTAATGTACAAGCAACATGAGGAGACCATATAGTATCTGAGTAACACAGCCTGGAGGTGGCAACAGCATGAGGAGACAATAGGGCTTCATAATCCCTAAGATTAAAAGATGAATTTTCAAATTTAAATTGAAGATTTATGGTAGCTAGTGCTACCTTCAAATTTTTTAAATAATGTACAAGCAGCATGAGGAGACCATATAGTAGCTGAATGACACAGCCTGGAGTTGGCAACAGCATGAGAAGACAATAGGACTTCACAATCTGTAAGATTAAAAGATGAATTTTTAAATTTAAATTGAAGATTTATGGTAGCTAGTGCTACCTTAAAAAATGTTAAGTAATGTACAAGCAGCATGAGGAGACCATATAGTGGCTGAATGACACAGCCTGGAGGTGGCGGCAGCATGAGGAGACCAGATGGTGGCTGAATGACACAGCCTGGAGTTTGTTGCAGCATGAAGAGACCATAAAATGATGGAATGACACAGCCTGGAGTTTGCGGAAGCATGAGGAGACTATATGGTGGCTGAATGACACAGCCTGGAGTTGGCAACAGCATGAGAAGACAATAGGACTTCACAATCTGTAAGATTAAAAGATGAATTTTTAAATTTAAATTGAAGATTTATGGTAGCTAGTGCTACCTTAAAAAATGTTAAGTAATGTACAAGCAGCATGAGGAGACCATATAGTGGCTGAATGACACAGCCTGGAGTTGGCAACAGCATGAGAAGACAATAGGACTTCACAATCTGTAAGATTAAAAGATGAATTTTTAAATTTAAATTGAAGATTTATGGTAGCTAGTGCTACCTTAAAAAATGTTAAGTAATGTACAAGCAGCATGAGGAGACCATATAGTGGCTGAATGACACAGCCTGGAGGTGGCGGCAGCATGAGGAGACCAGATGGTGGCTGAATGACACAGCCTGGAGTTTGTTGCAGCATGAAGAGACCATAAAATGATGGAATGACACAGCCTGGAGTTTGCGGAAGCATGAGGAGACTATATGGTGGCTGAATGACACAGACTGGAATTTGCGGAAACATGAAAAGATATGGTGACTGAATGACACAGCCTTGCGGTGGGAACAGCATGAGGAGACCATAAAGTGGCTGAATGACACAGACAGAAGTTTGCGGCAACATGAGGAGAACATATGGTGGCTGAATCACACAGCCTGGAAGTGGCGTCAGCATGAGGAGAACATATGGTGGCAGAATGAGACAGCTTGGAGGTGGCAGCAGCAGCATCAGGAGTCCTGAAAGAGACCCGGTGACAGAGTGGTGCGTGAGTGGCAATACCAGTACCCGGTGACAAAGGTGGGTGAGAAAAGGTCTGATGTGGAGGAATGTTTGTAACTGGGGAGCAGCGCCTTAAATCTGTTTTGCACTATCCATGTTTGTGAAGTGTTGGTGTGGCACCATGGTCAATCTACTCTGATGCATCAGGCATTGGTGGGTGGAAATCCTGGCTGATCCATGCCTGATTCAGCTTCACAAAGGTCAGTCTCTCCACATTTTTCATGGACAGACGAGTTCTCCTTGGGGTGACTATGGCCCCCCACTGCACCAAACACCTGCCCTGATGGCACAGTACTGGCCGGGCAGGACAGCTTTTCCAGGGCAAACTCTGCTAGTTGCGGCCACAGATCAAGTTTGGCAACCCAGAAGTCCCGCGGATCTTCAAGGTGTGTTGGCATGGGCATGTCAAGGTATACCACCACCTGCTGGTTCGGGTTCTGCTCCAGGTCTACCTGAGGCTGATGAGTTGCTTCACTAAAAGTACTCATCAGTGACTGAAGACTCAGGCTGCTGCTGATAGAGCTGGTACTGCTCCTGCCACCCCACCCCTCCCCAGCAGCCATGGCAGTGGAAGGTAAGTTCCATGGACCCCCCGAGTCAGACCCATAGAGAGGATGGACAATAGGCGCCGATAGTGTCTGTAGTAGGTCAGTTTGTCCTTCCTATCAGTGGGTGTAAAAAAGGCCCCCATTTTGTGCCGGGAGCGAGGGTCCAATAAGGTGGAGAGCCAGAAGTCATCCCGCTGCCAAATGTTGACTATTCGTCGGTCACTACTCAAGCAACTGAGCATGTATTGTGCCATTTGTGCAAGTGACTCGGAAGGACTCCCGGCCTCTATGTCCACTGCATACTGCCACGATGTGTCTGGGTCCTCTGTGTCGCCTTCCTCATAACCCTCTAGCTCCTCTGGCTGCTTCTTCTCCTCCTCTCCTGTCAGATGACTAGAAAAACCACCCAATTCGCAAAACCTAAACTGTGCTCCAATGTGCCCCTCCTCCTCCTTCTCCAGTTCAGTCCCCTATGGGCTCATGTGGCTGTGAGATGTAGGCACCACATCTCCAGTGCCCTGACCAGCTGTCGTTTACAACACGTGTTGTAGGAAATGAAGCAGTGGAATGATGTCGTTCATCCTGTAATCCTGGCTTATAATGTGGTCTCCTCAAAGGGCCTGAGCAAACGGCAGGTGTCACGTATGAGCTGCCACTTATTGACATTGAAGTTACACAGGGGAGTCCCCCTATCCGTTGGATCATCAAGAAATTGGTGATGGCTTTTCTCTGTTCGTACAATCGGTCCAACATATGGAGGTGGAATTCCAACGTGTGTCAACGTCACAAATCAGACTATGTTGAGGGATACCGTTCTGACGCTTAAGCTCAAGGAGGTTGTGTTTTGCAGAGCATGAGTTGCAGAAGTACATGCAAAGTTTTCTTCCCATTGTTAGGATGTCTTGGAAATGGGGGGAACATTTCAGGAACTGATTGACAACCAGATTGAACATGTATGTCATGCAGGGCACATGGCTTAGCCTTTCTTGTCACAGCGCAGACAAGATGTTCTTCGCCGATGGATTGCTGGCAGAAGGACTGACTCAAAGTTGGAGGAGTAGGAGCATCTGGAGCGACAGAAGGAGGGTATGACACACAGCTCCCTTTGCTGTGGTGGAACCTTGGCTGGCTAAATCATGGAGTAGCGTGCCACTGGGTGATGCATCAGGCTGGACCACCACATCGGAGCCACAGTTCTCCAAGGCCGCTTTATGGTGGTGCAGCATATGTTGACGCAGGGCCGTGGTGCCAACATTGGGACCCTGGCCACACTTCACCTTTTGCCGACACATCTTGCATGTGGCTATGTTAACCTCCTCCAGATGCTTGATAGAAAACTGCCACACCACTGAGTAGCTGATTTACCCACCAACAGTCTGCATTAATTGACTGCTACTGTCGCCATCTCCAGGAACCCCTTTTCCACTATGTCCCGAGAAGGTAGTTTGCCACAAAGCAGGTGTTCTCCACCAGGCACAATTGGCTCCAGAATTTCCCCCTTTGCCACCATGCTGACTGTCAACCATGCCACCACCTTGCTGGCTCAGCTGCTGCCTCACGGGCAACCTGCAACCCTCTTCTCCTGATGATGATGAAGCCCCTTCTGCACCCAGCTCCCAATGGCGATCGGCTTCATCATCATCAACAAGTGTCTGCACGTCACTGATGTCCTCCTCAGGTTCCTCAACAGTGTCTGCTTTAGGACACTGAACGCTGGCAAGACCACCTCCCACGTCACTCTCCTCATCACTACTTGCCCACCTAGAGAAGGAAGCGGCGGATGTCTCCTCCACTTCTTGGCTGGGCAGTAGCTGCTGACTGTCTTCTATTAGATCATCCTCACTGAATAGTGGAGCTAAACCTTCAGCAAAAGATACTTCTATAGGGGAGAAACAGCTTAGGACAGAGGCAATGGGAGGACAGGGACTGCTACCGATCCACGCCAACTGACGGTTGTGTCTGAGGAACCCACCAACTGTTGACTGGGGGCATAAGATGTCACTTGTGATGAAGTGGATGACGGTGTTAACCAATCGATGATGGAAGAGGGGTTGCTGGTCTAGACACTACCGCTAGCTGATTTCGGGAGATTAGGCCTCTCGCTGCGACTCCTTCTGCCACTCGCCCCTAGTCTGCTTCGACCTCTGCCTGCGCCTGATGAATTTAGGCCTCTGCCATTCCTCTGTGCACATTCTGGCACTTCTCTGCCTGACATACTTAGTGCATATATGAGGGGAGTACAATACGCTTAACTATGCTTAAAACAGTTTTTGTCAAGAACAGCAACAGGTGTGTACTTTTGGCTGGCCTTTTACCGTATCTAGGCCCTTAAGACTTTATCAGGAACAAAATGGTACAACACTTAGATGTACGTATGTGTTATGCAATTATGAGGGCAGAAAAATGCACTACAGTATGCTTAAAAAAGCATTTGTGTACAACACCAGCCGGTGAGTACTTTTGCCTGGCCTTTCACAGTATCTAGGCTCCTGAGACTTTAACCGGAACAAAATAGTACACCACTTATATGTACGTATGTGCTAGGCCCTTTTTAGATGAGAAAAATGTGCTACAGTACACTTAAAAAAGTATTTGTGTACAACACAGCTGGAGAGTACTTTTCCCTTGCCTTTATCAGTATCTAGGCCCTTGAGACTTTAACAGGAACAAAATAGTACACCACTTATATGTACGTATGTGGTATGCATTTATGAGGGCAGAAAAATGCGCTACAGTACGCTTAAAAAAGTATTTGTGTACAACACCAACTGGTGTGTACTTTTGGCTGGCCTTTTACAGTATCTAGGCCCTTAAGACTTTATCAGGAACAAAATGGTACAACACTTAGATGTATGTATGTGTTATGCAATTATGAGGGCAGAAAAATGCACTACAGTATGCTTGAAAAAGCATTTGTGTACAACACCAGCCGGTGAGTACTTTTGCCTGGCCTTTCACAGTATCTAGGCTCCTGAGACTTTAACCGGAACAAAATAGTACACCACTTATATGTACGTATGTGCTAGGCCCTTTTTAGATGAGAAAAATGTGCTACAGTACACTTAAAAAAGTATTTATCTACAACACAGCTGGAGAGTACTTTTCCCTTGCCTTTATCAGTATCTAGGCCCTTGAGACTTTAACAGGAACAAAATAGTACACCACTTATATGTATGTATGTGGTATGCATTTATGAGGGCAGAAAAATGCGCTACAGTACACTTGAAAAAGTATTTGTGTACAACACCAACTGGTGAGTACTTTTGCCTGGCTTTTAACAGCATCTAGACCCCTGAGACTTTAACAGGAACAAAACAGTACACCACCTAGATGTACGTATGTGCTATGTACTTTTGAGGGGAGAAAAATGAGCTACAGTACGCTTAAAAAAGTATTTGTGTACAACACAGCTGGAGTACTTTTCCCTTGCCTTTCACAGTATCTAGGCCCTTGAGACTTTAACAGGAACAAAATAGTACACCACTTATATGTATGTATGTGGTATGCACTAATGAGGGCTGAAAAATGCGCTACAGTTAGCTTAAAAAAGTAATTGTGCATAACACCAGCAGTACACACCAGTGCTGCAGCACACAGTCGCTGTGTACTACACCCAAAATTGCACTTTCTCTTTCAGTCTCACTCCCTTCCCAATCAGTGCTTCTAGGAAGGATTTGTGCTTTAGCTGAATTGCTGCTTTTCTTTTGTGGAACACTTTCTCTCTGTAATAGAACGCTTTCGACAGTGAATGGGAGGAAAATCACTGCAGTAAGAATGCTTTTCTGTAAAACACACTGACCTCTTTCCCTCTCACTGTGCATTAGAACACTGACTTGACTAGGAGGTGAATCGCTGCTGGAAAAAGCTTTTCTGTGCAACACACAGCACTGTCTGTCCCTAACTATCTCTCTGCAGTGAAAGACTGAAGTGACTGGATGCAATATGGCTGCCGATTATATAGGGCTGTGACATTACTGCATGACTGGCTGCTGATAGGCTGCATCCTCCATGTGATTCAGGGTCATCCCGCCTACTCTTGTTCCCGCTTTCCCAGGATTCCTTGCCCCATGTCCTCACATGTGGGTCCACCATTTTAGAGGCACTAATTGGAGTTTACTGAAGCGATTTGTGCAATAGAATCACGGCGATGTTCGCATTCATTGCAAATCGATTTTTTCCTGAAATTTGTAACAAATTCAGATTTGTCACATTCAATTCGCTCATCCCTACTTATATTAAAAAAGATTTAGTATTAAAGCTTTTTAAAGAAAGAAAAACAAGTGACATTCTGTTGCTTAATTGTCATTAGTTTTCTAAGAGGAGCTGTAATTTAGTTCAGCTTTATTGAATTGCCTCAAAGCGTCATTTGTTGAATACTTTGCTAATCATTCTGAATCATTTAGGGACATGGCGAAAATCTTCATATGATACTAATAGCCGCAAACACAATCATGTTGCCTTTGTGCTTGACAGTCATCCAGCTGCAGCCTCCTGTAAAAGATCTATCACAACACGCAATCCATTAATTGTTAATTCAGGACAACTTCAGAACACAGGCCTAAGAAACCTTATATGTCAGAAATCTCCAACACTGCTGATCTCTATAAGTCATTGCCTAAATTGGCGTGCAAGAAGAAAAAACAAAGACAAAAACAAGCCTTCTTTTACCAGCTGACTCACAGGTTTGTGCACTATGGGAGGCAAATGAGAACAAAAAAATGTGCCGTACTAGTTTAAAGATGCCTTTTATAGTGAAGACAAAAGCCCCCAGAAAATATAATTATCAAAACTACCACTGCTGACGGCTTGCTTCTTGCCCCTGCCCACCCCCCGAGAAAACATATGGGAATTTACCCTCTGATTACATTACCATTTGAAAGATGGGAAAGGCTCTGCCTTTTATTTTACTTTTTGAACCTGAAATTATTATGCTGCTCAATATGCAAATGTCTTGTGGGTGGTGCTACAATAAAGAGAGTTCAATATGATCAGGACCAGACACCGGTCTACGACTGGAAGAAACTTAAAGTGTATTGTGTATCATTTACAGAAGACATATTATTACCAGCTGTTTGAACAATAAGATGTGCATAGTCTAGTGCTGTCCACTTTGGCGAAGAATAGGCACTATATATCTTTAAAATGTAAGTAGTAACCCATGAAGACTTGTTACAGAAAAGGCCTTTGTGTACAGTATATTGTTAAATCATAGCAAAGTAACAGTTACTCTCCACTACACCTCATTCAATCTAAAGTTCTACAGAGCACTAATAAAAGCTTAAAGTAGCTCAATATATATGTATATATATATATATATATACATACATATATATATATATATTTTATTCTCTTTGTTTAACCTTTTAATGGGTTCATAAGTTACACCAAGGAAAAAAGTGTGATCATTCTTACAGAGATGATTTTGATACATTACAATAGAAAACAGGTTCTGATCGGCCCTACTTGATACATACTTGGGAAACATTTGAGGCCTAATAGGTTGCTAGGCAACATCATAGTTACAAAGTTAGCTTGAAAGCTAATTTCTATAAAGACACAAATCTTGTATTATTGTTCGTAGAGCAGGAGATTGCTTAATAAAATACAATTTTTTTAATTGTATCCACTACGGCCCTTGTTATATAAAAATAAAACTAACAAAAAAAAAAAAAAGCAAAAGCTTTGGAATAAAAAAAAAGCAACACAATAGTGGTTTTTCAAAGGATGAGCAACATTAATAGTTTAGAGTCCACAAAACAAATATTTACAGTTTGGATTGAGGCATACCTATGATAAATTCAGACAGTACTCGCTGTTAAGATGTGTTCTTATTACAAGGACATGTGAAATTAGAGAAGAAAAAAAAACACAAAAACTAACATTTGCCAAATGCGCTCAGCAAATAAACATGTTCTGAATAATATTAAGTTGTAATTTTATTTAAGTGGAGATGGGGTACAGTGGGAAATATAAGGTTACTACTATTACATGCCACCTATTTTTAATGTCAAAGTTCCCATCTAAAAATGTTATGAAAACTAGAATGAACAACATAGATATCAAAAACTTGACATTTAGCAAGTTTAAAAAAAAAATAGGCAGAAAGCAAGAATAAAACAAAAAAAATTGTATGATATGGTAAGAAAGCAAGAACATTTAAGGCTGTAATTCATGACAAATATATATTATTATGAACTTTTTGTTAGCAAGGACTTTAAAACATCCAATCATGGAATAACAGATTATGTCATCCTACCTTAAAACATCTTTTCTTCTGTTTCTTTATACAGGTCTATAGAGCGTGTGATAAGTCTTGTGACTCTTGACGAAAAGACGTGGCTTCATAGAAAATGACTAAATATCAGCTTTTGGATAAGAAGAAAATGATCAAAAAACTAACACAAAAAAGAGAGTGAGAGAACGAGGAAAGAGAGTTTGTGAGAGAGTATTTTTGTGAGGATGTGTGTATCTCTGTAGTTGTCTTTATTGAGGCCTATCCTCTGTTTAGATGTCCTCTTCCCTTGAAAAGCAGCTGGTCTGTGACCCCCAAATTCTTTAAAAAAAAAAAAAAGAGAGAGAGAGGGAATTCTTTTCACATTTCAAGTTGCTTCTTTTCTACCCTCCCACTGACACCATCCCATTCAGTCCTGAAGATAACTTTATTCATCAACAAATCATTGTATCAAGTTCAATAGGAACACTGCATTATCATTCTTTACATCAGGACTAGGCAGTTATATCTTACTTTACTTTTCAGAGAGACAACGCCAGGTCCTTATAACACTTGCATGGTCTGTTTAGCCGTGTTTCTCCTCTGTCAGTCAGCAGGCGGGCAGTAAATAGACACTTGTTGGATTGTTTTCCAAAGTAGAAGTTGCTGTCACATTCACGGCTGCTCAGAATTTAACCAGTGTGTCACTTTAGGAAGAGATGTAAAGTCACATACATATGCGAATGTTGTCTTCTCCTATCTAACTGCATCTCTTTGCAATCAATTAGGAGCATCTTAAGGCAGAAAAATGTCAATGGGACATCAGTGATTTCCTTTATTGCAGTATAGCTGTCAGTGAAAGGTCATCCCTATCCTAGTAGAAAATTAACCATGCCTAAGCCTATATATACAAAAGTCTAACTATCTAAAAACTCTGGAGAATTCAATGAATGTACCAATGAATGTATCTTACAGGTGTAACTATAGCCATTACACCCATCACAAGTAAGATCAGGCCCCATTATTACTCAAGGGTTCCCATTTGGGAACAGAACCACTTTTACCCACTACATGGGTTATATTCTGTGCTAACGATCCAATATATAATGTTAATATCCATTCTTGTTTTATTCTTTTACTTTAAGTTTGCTGTCCAAAAAGCGGGAGACCAATTCCTGACTTTGCACTCGGGACCTCAAATTCTAGTTAGGTCCCATGTCCTTTGTTTTTATACTTTCTATTACCATATCAAAAGTTGTCAACTTGAATAGAACTTGAAGGGGTATTCCGGATACGTACATTTTTAATATGTTGCTGGGACTGCTAGGAAAACAAAAACAAAAAAACAACAGCATACCAGCATTTCTCTTTTGGTGTCACCCCTGTGACATTTTCTAGCTCCCAAATCATCACTCTGCATCATCTCTGCAGTGACGGTCCGCTCAGCAAATTATTGACTGAGATGGAACACCATTGCTGTCAGTGACTGGCTGAGAAGGCTGTCACTGCCAAGATGAGTTCTCCATGGACATAGGAAGCAGAGTGATAAGCAGGGAGCTGGATGAAGAAATAGGAGAAGTCCCAGGGGAGCGAGGCAGATAAGCATACATTTTTTTTTTCATAATGGCTTCACCAACATATACAAAAATTTATGTATTTGAAAGGCTAAGTGCAATTTCCTGCATCTGAAGTTTTTTGTGGGGTTTTTGCATTTGAGTAACATAGTAACGTAGTAACATAGTTCATGAGGCTGAAAAAAGACCAGAGTCCATCAAGTTCAACCTATATCCCTAATGAGTCCCTACTGAGTTGATCCAGAGGAAGGCAAAAAACCCTCAAACCCTCAAAAAATTCCTTCCCGACTCCAAATATGGCAGTCAGAATAAATCCCTGGAACAATTTTCTGTCCCTATAAATCTAGTATACATAACCTGCGATGTTATTACTCTCCAAGAATGTATCCAGACTCGTTTTGAACTCTTTTACAGAGTTCACCATGACCACCTCCTCAGGCAGAGAATTCCACATTCTCACTGCTCTTACAGTAAAGAATCCCCGTCTGTGCTGGTTTAGAAACCTTCTTTCCTCTAAATGTAGAGGATGCCCCCTTGCTATAAATACAGTCCTGGGTATAAATAGATCATGGGAGAGATCTCTGTACGGTCCCCTGATATATTTATACATAGTTATTAGGTCTCCCCTAAGCCTTCTTTTTTCTAAACTAAATGACCCTAATACTGATAATCTTTCTGGGTACTGTAGTCCTCCTATTCCCCGTATTACTCTGGTTGCCCGTCTTTGAACCCTCTCCAGCTCCACTATATCTTTCTTGTACACTGGTGCCCAGTACTGTACACAGTATTCTATGTGTGGTCGGACTAGTGATTTGTACAGCGGTAGAATTATTTCCTTGTCGTGGGCATCTATGCCCCTATTGATGCACCCCATGATTTTATTAGCCGTGACAGCAGCTGCCTGACACTGGTCACTACAGCTAAATTTACTGTTAACTAAGACTCCTAAGTCCTTTTCCATGTCAGTCATCCCAAGTGTTTTCCCATTTAATACATAACCCCAGCTCGGATTTTTCTTCCCCATGTGCATTACCTTACATTTATCAGTGTTGCATTTTTGGCCCCTATGGCGTTTTTATTTTTTTTTTTCAAAATTTGTTGGGTAGCAAAAAAAAGGATGCAGTAGGGCTTGGAAAAAATTATTTAACAACATTTTTATTTTTTATAACCAAATTGTTATACATTTTTAATAAAGTGTGTGTATTTTACATTTTCTCTCTATTTTTTTAAACATTTATTAGGTAGTACTACTACTCCCAGCATGGAACAGACTGTTCCATGATTGGAGTAGTAGTACCTGTACTAATAGACATATCGCCCTGGCTGTCACTCCTGACACCCGATTCGATCATCCTATCTATTGCAGAGATGTGGAGCAGCTCTATACAGCGCTCGCATCTCTGCTCTGTACTCTGGTCGGCCAGTCCCCGCCAATCCCCGCTCTCAGCGGGAAATATGAATGAGTGATGTTCTATTCACATCACTGGCCGGCCGGAGTAAAGTGCAGAGATGTGAGCATTGTATAGAGCCGCTCCACATCTCTGCTATAGATAGGACTATCGCAGCGGGTGTCAGGAGTGACACCCGCTGTGATCTGTCCTTAACTGCAGGTACCATTACTCCCAACATGGAGCACACTCTGCTCCATGCTGAGAGCTGTAGTTCCTGCATTAATAGACAGATCGCAGCGAGTGTAACTTCTGACACCTCTTGCATCTGTCTATTAATGCAGGTACTACAGCTCCCAGAATTGAGCAGAATGTGCTCCATGCTGGGAGCTGTAGTACCTACAGTTAAGGAAAGATCACAGCGGATGTGACTCCTGACACCCGCTGTGATCCTCCTGTACAATGTATAGATGCGGCCGGCTGCTCTTCTATGGTTCCCTGCACTGATGTATATATACACCTGTGTTCCATGCTGGGAGTAGTAGTACTACTACCTAAAAAAAATGTAAAAATAAAGAAAAAAAAGTGAAACACACACACACTACATTTTTATTATTGCCGGCTACATTTTTTGTGCCCTGCCCACACACATAAATTGATCCCTGTTTAAAAATTTATAAAAATGTTGTTATAAAAAAGATACATTTTGTTAAATACAATTCTTCACACTACTGTATCTTTTTTATTATTATTTTTTTAATGGTACCCTACAAAATTGTATTAAAAAAGGTATCTCCATCACTTTTTTGGATCGCTAAAGTCCCAAAAAGAATAAAAACCTCCTGCAAAAACACCAGTTAAAACCCACATGGTGTCTTTCTTGGCGTTTTTTACTCCCATATACTTCTATGGGAGAAAAACGACACAATTTCCGGGGAAAAAAATGCCATAGGCTCAACATGCTGCGACTTTGCACAATTGCTAAGGAGCTAAAAAAAAAAAGTGAAAAATTGCCAAAAGGATTTAAAAAATGCCAAGCGCCAAAATTTGGTGTTTTTTCATTGACTTACAGCTACCATCTGGCTGCAACGTTTCTTCAATGAAAAATGCCATGGGGTACAGTTTTGCCATTTTTGGGGGGAAAACGCCCCAAAAAACTAAAAAAAAACAAAAAACAAAAAAAAACAAGCTTGTTCACACATATAGTATCCTGCGCATTTGATGCACATGATTTGAAGCTGCTGATAATATGCTGCAGATTTCAATGTAAACTAAATGACTGAACACAGCTTCCAATCCTGTGCATTACGCATGTGCAGGATACTTTACATGTGAATACACCTCTAATATGTTTTTCTTTTTCTTTTGAAAAACCTCTTGACATGTCATGAAGTTTTGATTGGTCAGGGTGCTGAGCCCAACAAAATCGCTAAACAAATGGGTAGAAGTTCTGAGCTCAGCATTGTCTCTCTCCACTGTCTCCTCACTTCCGTACATGGGCTCATAATTAGACTTTCTATAAAATCCATCTAAGATAACACTCAGGTCAATGCTTCTCCCCATCTGTTTTAGCTTTCGGTGGGTGTCTCAGTACCCAAACCCTCACCGATCAAGACTCTTTGAAAGGGAAAAAGTTTTTTGAATTGACAGGAACACTATAAAATGTCCAATTATAAGCTGGACATGTTCCTAGGTGCCAAATTGTTTATGCTGGAAACTTGCTCCTAGTTGTTAGGACAGTTTCAGATAATATATATGGCATTAAAATATGGGCAATGTATGTATGGTTCTCCTGTCCTGGAGAAAAAAACTCAGATCCAGCTCTCCTTATAAAAACATATTGCAGCTTTATTTAATCTGTATAAAACCTGAAGTCACAGAATTTTTTTTTTGCAAATGATGCAAAATGCTGTATGCACCCTCAGATAAATAGGAAATCACAGAAGGGGTGCACAAACAATAAAACATAATGTTTAATAAAATGTCATTAAACACATAACCCCACTAAAACATGGAGACAAGAACATGAAAATAAGACAAAGGTCTTTCATTATTTGTATTATATAAGTGAAAGCCTTAGAATTTTAATTTTATGTTGGACCTGTTTACTGCATCTTTTTTGCACATTGCTGTTTATGCCCCTGATGAACCCACTATATGTGGGGGAAACGTGTTGGTCTGTCTTGAGGGTATCTGTACAATAGGAATATTTAGGGATTGACCAAGGGATAGACCAGGGCAGCTCTGAACCTAGGTCATGCATACCTACCAGTGGCATTAATTTGATAATGGTCCTTTGTCCTATTTTCCTACGTTAAGTTTTATTGTTTGTTCACCCCATCTGTGATTTTCTATATAAAACCTGGAAACAACACACCAACTGTGCTACAACATCTTCACGCGTTTCGAGCACACTTGCTCTCATTTGAGTATGCATGCGATAGAAACATGTCAAGTTGTTGTAGCACAGTTAGTGTGTTGTTCTGTGCTTTTATGTGGATTAAATAAAGCTGCAATATCTTTTACAAGTAGTGCTGGATCTGAGATTTTCTTCTTTCAAGAAGCATAATATGGGCACATTTGTTTTACTATGGCTAAAGGTTTTGCTTCAATTATAAGGATCTACAATGTTGTTATGTTGGGTCAGTAGCCTGAACCAGCCTATTGGTAGTAAAGTTTTATGTGGCCTATTGTAAGACAATATTTACCAGAATTTTTGTGAAAGTTGTGTTCATTTCAAAGCCTGCTCAGCTAACAACTGCTTGTATTGTGAGAACTATTGTGCCCCATATGTATTTTTCTTGCACAAAAGTGAACTAAACCATTCAACTGAAGAGTTTGCCTCTAACAACTGAGAACAGCTTTAAAGCAAGAAAGATAAATGTTCTGACCAATGGAGCAGGTCTCATTTGCTTGGAATAATTTTTAGGTCTAACATTCAGGTTTGTTAATGCAGCATGGGCAGAAATGGATTATAAAGGGAGGGGACGTATTAAAGGGGGTTGGCCCACAAACAAAAAGATGGCTACTCAGCCATCTCCAGCCTGTTTTTGATCATCGGAGATGATTGGAAAGCCAAAACAGCCAAGTGCTCCTATGAAATTTGCGTTACTCCTGTTCTTTTAATTTGTAGGTAAACCCATTTAAACAAGATTACATTTTCTCCTCTTTATGGCTTTAAATAAAAAAACTGGATCTAAAAATTAAATGTGTGACCATACCCTAATAAGTAACAATAATTGTTAAAGGGGTACTCCGCCCCTAGACATCACATCCCCTACCAAAAGGATAGGGCATAAGATGTCTGATCGCGGGGGTTCCGCCACTGGGGACTCCCGCAATCTCGCTGCTGCACCTGGCATTCGTTTAGAGTGTCGGGTGCAGCGCCAGAATCTCATGACATCATGACAACACTGCCACGTCCCCAATGCAAGTCTATGGGAGGGGGCGTGATGGCCTCCTCCCATAGAATTGCATTGAGGGGGCGTGGCCGTGACATCACTAGCAGCGCGTAAACGTGATTTCACGAGCCTCCACCCCGCATCGCCAGTCATCCCGGCACACGGGACCCCCGCGATCAGACATCTTATCCCCTATCCTTTGGATAGAAGATAAGATGTCTATGGGCGGAGTAGCCCTTTAACCCCTTGGGGACCGAGCCCATTTTCACCTTATGGACCAGAGCATTTTTTGCGCATCTGACCACTGTCACTTTATGCATTAATAACTCTGGGATGCTTTTACTTATGCATTTGATTCCAAGATAGTTTTTTCGTGGCATATTCTACTTTAACATAGTGGTACATTTTTGTCGATACTAGCATAATTTCTTGGTGAAAAATTCCAAAATGTCATGAAAATATTTTCTAACTTTTAAGCTCTCTGCTTGTAAGGAAAATAGACATACCAAATAAATGATATATTGATTCGCATATACAATATGTCTACTTTATGTTTGCATCATAAAGTTGACATGTTTTTACTTTAGGAAGACATCAGAGGGCTTCAAAGTTCAGCAACAATTTTTTATATTTTTCACAAAATTTTCAAAATCTGAATTTTTTAGGAACTAGTTTAGCTTTGAGTGGTTTTTATATTAGAGAAACCCCATAAATGACCCCATTATAAAAACTGCACCCCTCAAAATGACATTCAGAAAGTTTATTAACCCTTTAGGTGTTTCGCAGGAATAGCAGCAAAGTGAAAGAGAATATTAAAAATCTAAATTTTTTACACCAACATGTTCTTGTAGACCCAGGTGTAAAAGGAGAAAAAGCCCCCTAAAATTTGTAACCTAATTTCTCTTGAGTAAGGTAATACCTCATATATAAACGTAAAGTGCTCTGTGGGTGCACTAGAGGGCTCAGAAAGGAAGGAGTGACAATTTTGGAAAGTGAATTTTGCTGAAATGGTATTTGGGGAGCATGTCGCATTTAGAAGCCCCTATGGTGCCAGAACAGCATAGAAAGCCCCATATGGCACACTATTTGGGAAACAACACCCCTCAAGGCATGTAACAAGGGGTACAGTGAGCCTTAACACCTCACAGGTGTTTGATGACTTTTCGGTAAAGTCGGATGTGTAAATGAAAAATTAGATTTTTTTTTCGCTAAAATGCTGGTGTTACCCCAAATTCTTCATTTTCACAAGGGGTAATAGGAGAAAAAGCATCCCATGTGGAAATACCCCATATGTGGATGTAAAGTGTGGGCGAACTGCAATTCTCAGAAGAGAAGGAGCACCATTGGGCTTTTGGAGATTTGGAATTTGTTTGGAATGGAAGTTGGGAGCCATGTGCATTTACAAAGCCCCCTTGGTGCCAGAACAGTGGACCCTCCCACATGTGACCCCATTTTGCAAACTACACCCCTCACGGAATGTAGTAACGGGTGCAGTGAGCATTTACACCCCACTGGCTTTTGACAGATCTTTGGAACAGTGGGCTGTGCAAATGAAAAATAAAATGTTTCACTTTTACGGACGACTGTTCAAAAAATCTGTCAAACACCTGTGGGGTGTAAATGCTCACTGCACCCCTCATAACATTACATGAGGGGTGTAGTTCCCAAAATGGGGTCACATGTGGTGGTGGTGGTGGGGGGGGGGGGGTTAGGGGTCCACTCTTCTGGCACCATGGGGGCTTTGTAAATGCACAAGGCCTTCATTTCCAGACACATTCTCTCTCCATAAGCCCAATGGCGCTCCTTCTCTTCTGAGCATTGTAGTTCACCTGCAGAGCACATTACATCCACATATGGGGTATTTATATACTCAGAAGAAATGGTGTTACAAATTTTTTTTTTTTTTTTGCGTTTATGTCAGAACCGCTGTAATGATCAGCCACCCATGTGCAAATCACCTCAAATGTACATAGTGCGCTCACTCCTGAGCCACCTTGTGCACCCACAGAGCATTTTATGTCCACATATGGTGCATTTCCGTACTCAGAAGTAATTGCATTAAAAAAAAATTTTTTTCCCTTTTACCTCTTGTGAAAATGAAAAGTATGGGGCAACACCAGCATGTTAGTGTAAAAAAATTAAATTTTTTACAATAACATGCTGGAATAGATCCCAATTTTACCTTTTTATAAGGGGTAAAAGGATAAAAAAAATAAAAATACATGTGTTAGGCAATTTCTCCCAAGTACAGAAATACCTCATATGTGGCACTAAACTGTTGCCTTGAAATATGACAGGGCTCTGAAGTGAGAGAGCGCCATGCGCATTTGAGGCCTAAAATAGGGATTTACATAGGGACAGACCCGGATGCAAGAATTAGACTTGCCTACGATACCAAAATTACCTTACAGCAGTGTTTCCCAAACAGGGTGCCTCCAGCTGTTGCAAAACTCCCAGCAAGCCTGGACAGTCAATGGCTGTCCAGCAATACTGGGAGTTGTTTTGCAATAGCTGGAGGCTCCGTTTTGGAAACATTGTCGTACAAGACATTTTTTTTTATTTTTATTTGGGGGGGGGGGGGACTGTGTAGGGGTGTATGTACATGAAATGTTTTACTTTTTATTTTGTGTTAGTGTAGTGTAGTGTTTTTAGGGTACATTCACATGGGCGGGAGTTCACGGTGAGTTTCCCGCTGGGAGTTTGAGCTGTAGCAGGAAATTTGCTGCATCTCAAACTTGCAGCGAAAAACACGCTGTAAACTCCCCCCCTTGTGAATGTACCCTGTAAACCTCCAGCTGTTGCAAAAGCTACAACTCTCAGCATGCAGTGACAGCTGAAGGGCATGCTGGGACTTGTAGTTATGAAACAGCTGGAGGCATACTACTAACACTCCCATGTCCTGCCGCTGTGTGGGCATGCTGGGAGTCGTAGTTTTTCAACAGCTGAAGGCACACTGGTTGAGAAACACTGAGTTAAGTAACAAACTCTGTTTTACAACCAGTGTGCCTCCAGCTGTTGCAAAACTACAACTGCCAGCATGTATGGTCTATTAGAGCATGCTGGGAGCTGTAGTTTGCAACAGCTGGAGGAACACTGGTTGCGAAACACTGAGTTAGGTAACATACTCTGTGTTTTGCAACCAGTGTGCCTTCAGCTGTTGCAAAAACTACAACTCTCAGCATGCAGTGACCGCTGAAGGGCATGCTGGGACTTGTAGTTATTCAACAGCTGGAGGCATACTACTAACACTGCCAGCATGCCCTTTGGCTGTCCGTGCATGCTGGGGGTTGTAGTTATGCAACAGCTGGAGGCACACTGGTTGCAAAACACTGAGTTTGTTACTTAACTCAGTGTTTCTCAACCAGTGTGCCTCCAGTTGTTGCAAAACTACAACTTCCAGCATGCCCAGACAGTCAAAGGACATGTTGGGAGTTGTAGTTATGCAACAATTGGAGGAGAAAAGTTTGGACACCCTGTGTAGTAGTGTCCAAACTGTAGCCCTTTAGATGTTGCAAAACTTCAACTCCAAGCATGCCCACACTGTCCAGGCATGGTGGAAGTTGTAGTTCTGCAACATCTGAAGGGCCAGATGTTACAGAAATAAAACTCCCAGCATGCCTGGACTGTCTGGACATGCTGGGAGTTGAAGTTTTGCAACATCTGGAAGGGCTACAATATGGACACCATTGCACAGTGGTCTTCAAATTGTGGCCCTCCAGATGTTGCAAAACTACAACTCCCAGCATGCCTAGTGGCTGTCTGGGCATGCTTTGAGTTGTAGTTTGGCAACTCCTAGAAGTCAGCAGTGAAGATCACTTACCACTGATCTTCACCGCTGCCTCCACCGCTGCCTCCGCCTTCTTACTGCCGCCGGTCCCGCCACTGCCTGCCACCAGTTCTCTCACCAGTCCTGCCACTGCCTGCCGCCGTTTCTGATGCAATCGCCGGTCCCTCGCCGCTTCGGCACCCGCCACCATCTCCCCCCCACCCCCCGCTCTGGCCGGACATCCAGGACCAGTCAGAGCGGGGATTTCAACTTTAACCCCCCCAACCGACCAATGGCAGGGGATAGGAGGAGGTGGCACCCCTGCCACCTCGTCCTTTCCTTTTGCATGATCGGGGCTGTCTATGACAGCTCAGATCATCCCTATTTTCCGGGCTATTGGGTCATCAGAGACCCAATCATCCCAGAATGGCAACAAATCGCCGATCTGGGGGTTGTCGACATGGGGGGGGGGTCTCAGGACCCCCCCAGGGGTTTGCACGGGGTGCCTGCTGAATGACCCGGCGCATGGTGGGGACCGAAATTCCCATAGACGTACAGGTACGCCCTTGGTCCTTAAGTACCAGGGAGCAAGGGCATACCTGTACGCCCTTGGTCCCCAACAGGTTAAAGGCAATTTTTTAATTATTGTTAGTTTAATCTTTTAGTTCATTAAAGACATAAACTGTAAAACTCTGAGTAATATTCTGTTTGATGTCCAATCAGCTTTTTTTTTTTTTGCACCCAACAGGCCATGAACAGGTTGGGGCATAATGGACACCGCCAGGTCATGATAGGTCCCATTTAGTTTGAATGTAGTCCATTGGGTTTCTGTCAGGTTCATAATTTAGGCCTTAGTTGTACCTATGTATTTCTACTCTCTTTTGGATCCACTTCTGAGTTTGGCAAAAAAAAAAAAAAAACCTGCATTCTAAACTAAACTAAGAACGTGTTCCCTTTGACCTGTTCACTCATGTCTTGCATAAAGACTCTTAGCTTTCAAAAAGTTTTACAGAGTTTTATAAGAAGTTTACAAAAATTTAAATATAAATACTATACAGTGAAATCAGCACAATAAACATTGACTAAAACAACCAAAACGATGCATAAATACTTTTATGCACAGGACTTACCTCAAATAAATGTAAAAAATTATGCATGATTCCTTCCAATACCTTTCCATAGATCTCCGAAACTTTCTTTTGTCATTTGCCATTTTCATACCACAAAGAGTCGGGCCGGCAATTAAAAGTTTATTTCACTTGTTTTATGTTTTCCCTTTTTTCCTTCTCTTTCTCTCTCTGTCATTTAAGGGGTAAAAACAAAGAGAAGACCACAACAATAACAAGACTTGACAGTAGAAACGCAGAACATAAAGCTTTTTTTTGGGAGGGGGGGGAGAGAATATGATGGTATAAAAAAAAGGCAGAAATACTGGTACAGGTGATAAGCTTCCTCCAGCCATGACAAATTAAGTCAATTTCCAAGGAGTAAACCTGCTGTAGATGAAAGTAAAGAGAGAAAATCTATTTTTCCTTGTGTGCCTGTAATGACTATTAAGACAAGAAAACCTGTGAGAGTCGGCTCCTGCAAATCACAAATTGGACTTGAATTATTTACTAGTTGCCTCCAGCTATCATGTATATATTTATTTTTTATAATTTTTTTTCTACTTTTTTGTCGGGCTGAAATTTGCAGGGAGTTGGAATGTTTTAACAGGGAAGTTTATACATGTGTGCAGAAAGTTTCACAACACTCTTGTTATTCAAATGTTTATTGTGCACAATCTGGGATAAGCCCCAGCATCAGAGTACCCTTTAAGTGCCTACATCTATGGCTAATTCCCCTTAGTATTGAGATGTTCACAATAGCCTAATCCACTACCTCTTTTTTTTTTGTTCAAGCAAACCCGTGCTATTTTCTCTCACATAAACTAACAAGCCAGTCCCAGCTCATAGCAGTGGAGGTCAAAGAGAGAGGCTCTGTGTTTATACATCACCCACACTTTGTGTTGCTTGGCTGAGGATAGCAAAGACGTTAAGTGCTTGCCTAGGCCCCAAACCATCTTTAGAAAGAAAAATAAGCTCTTAGATATTGGAAACATAAGATTTTATAGACTACAAATACAAGAAATGCCAAACAACGCTTTGTGCTTTCAGAAGCTTCCCATGTAGCCTGCTGTCTAGAAGCAAGTGTTTTGATTATTTTAACTACTTTATACACACAAACAGGTTGGGTTTTTACTTATCTTGCCTTCTTAGGCTTGTTTTGCTAGTCCATTCCCTTGCCAGTTTGATATCGGGGTCTGTGCAATCATGTATGTTGCTTATCTATAAAAAAAAAAAAGAAAAACAAGCTATTTTATAGTAGTGGTGATATATATAGCTGAGAAATGTTGTGATATGCTGCGGCACAGTGGAACTGACTTATAGGCAAAGGTTTACAGATATACATCATCCCTAACATGCCATCTGCCTTATACTGTGTAGACCCTTTTCTAGCCACAAATACAGCTGTGACTCCACAAGACTTCTGAAGGTGTCATGTGATATCCCACAGATGCTTGATAAGACTGAAAACTGGGTAGTTTGGAGGCCAAGGGAAGAACTTTTGACTTTTTGACACATTCTTAAAACCATACCTAAAAGATTTTCAAAGTGCATTATTCTGCTAAGAAAGTCTTCTGCCATTAGGAAGTACTGTTGATATGAGTAGGTGTACATGACCTGCAACAATGTTTCAGTAGATGGAATATGAAAAAGTAACATCTACATGAATGCTGGGATCCAAGTTTTCCCAGGAGAACCTTGGCCAGAACACCTCGCTCCTCTGTTCCCATTACTTTTCCCATTAGTGTATCCTAGTGTTATATATTTTTTTCCAGATAAGCAACGCACATTAACCTGTATATGTGCTTTGATTTGGGCTCAAATATACAGCACTCCACGGCAACCAATTTTTAAATTTTTCCAACGTATGTGTGCCACAGATGGCACAATTGTGGTCTAAATAAAGCCTAATAACTAGAGTTGAGCAAGCAGAGCACCCGAACCTGGATTTGATCTGAACTTCGAGGGGTTTACAGCTTGACGAACTTTTACCTGACAAGGTTGGGGCTGACCTGTGCTTGAAGCTGACAGCTGCGAGTATAGCTCAGTCCAGCAAGGAAGGAGTTGCCATTGTAGAGAGTGATACTTACCATCTCATTGCTGGTCCGGGCCTCTTCTTTTGTAGCTCTGCACCCTCATGACATCATAGTTGGAGGCAGGTCTACAAAAGAAGATTCCTTGAAGAGCGATAAAATGGCAAGCATCACTCTCTAAACTGTATACATTATACGGTCATATAGTTGGCTGTATAATGTATACACCCATTTCCGCCAGAAGGGGTTAACAAGCGCTGCTCAGCAGCACTAACTAACATCTCCATTCATGGGCCAGCCAAAAGCTGTCAGGGCATGCTGGGAGCTGTTGTTTTCCAACAGCTGGAGGCACACTGGTTAGGGAACACTGTTCTAATGTCATACCACATTTCACTTTGCTGAGTAGCTAGCTACTTGTAACCATGACCCCCTCATTGCTAATATAAACTATATGAAAGGATGATAATACTAAAGAGGATATCTGGTGACATTTTTTTTTGTATCTATTGTGCTCGGACTGCATAAAATAAAAACCAGTAATGCATCTTCCGTTGATCCCCTGATGTGCCTTGTGGGCCTGGTCTTCTGCATCTTGGAGCCTGACGCATCACTGTGATCTGTTTATTGCCTGCTGCAGCAATGTCCTGCCTCAGCTGGTGATACCCTAAGCACGGTGTCATGTAAGTAGCCTGGGCCCCATCTTCTCACTACTGCCCAGGCCCGTTACATAGTAACATAGTAACATAGTTCATAAAGTAGAAAAAAGACCATCAAGTTCAACCTGTAACAATGAGTCCTTACTGAGTTGAACCAGAGGAAGGCAAAAAACCCTCCCTCATACTTGAGGTAAAAATTCGTTCCTGACTCCAAATATGGCAATCAAAGTAGACCCCTCGATCAACCTTCTGTCCCTATAGATTTAGAATCCATAATCTTTAATGCTATTATTCTCCAAAAATTCATCCAGACCCCTTTTGAACTCTTTTACAGAGTTCACTATGACCACCTCCTCAGGCAGAGAATTCCACAGTCTCACTGCTCTTACAGTAAAGAATCCCCATCTGTGCTGGTGTAGAAACCTTCTTTCCTCAAGACGTAGAGGATGCCCCCTTGTTATAGATACAGTCCTGTGTATAAATAGATAATGGGAGAGATCTCTGTACTGTCCCATGATATATTTACACATAGTTATTAGGTCTAAGCCTTCTTTATTCTAAACTAAATAACCCTAATTCTCATAATCTTTCTGGGTACTGTAGTCTTCCCATTCCCTGTATTACCCTGGTGGCCCGTCTTTGAACCCTCTCCAGCTCCACAATATCTTTCTTGTACACTGGTGCCCAGTACTGTACACAGTATTCTATGTGTGGTCTGACTAGTGATTTGTACAGCGGTAGAATTATTACCTTGTTGTGGGCATCTATGCCCCTATTGATGCACCCCATGATTTTATTTGCCTTGGCAGCAGCTGCCCGATACTGGTCACTACAGCTAAATTTACTATTAACTAAGACCCCCAAGTCCTTTTCCATGTCAGTCGTCCCAAGTGCTCTCCCATTTAATACATAATCCCAGCCCGGATTTTTCCTCCTCATGTGAATTACCTTACATTTATCTGTGTTGAACCACATCAGACACTTTTCACCCCAAACCTCCAACCTATCCAGATTGCTTTACAGAGTTTAGTATCATCTGAAAATATTGCTTCTTTACTATTCAACCAATCTACAAGGTCATTAATGAATATATTAAATAGAACAGTACCCAAGACTGATCCGTGTGGTATCCCACTAGTAACAGTCACCCAATCAGAATAAGTACCGTTAATAACCACCCTCTGTTTCCTATCACTGAGCCAGTTATTTACCCACTTGCACACATTCTCCCCCAGCCCGTTCCTTCTCATTTTATGCACCAATCTTTTATGTGGAACCGTATCAAATGCTTTAGAAAAATCCAGATATATGACATCCAGACATTCCCCCTGGTCCAGTCTGGGGCTCACCTCCTCAGGACCGACCCCTCATAAAGCCATGCTGATATGGAGTCATACATTTATTTTTATCAAGATGCTCCAAATAATATATTTGCTTTTTCATGATCCCCATTTATAATTTATTCTTTATAGTTTTTTAAAGGAATATAATCACCAGCTGACCATTACCAGTGAAAGAGGTGCCTAAAAATTACCTTTTATTTCCATTCTTAAAATTAATAAAAGCAACATATATGTGAATATTGTGCTTGTATTATATATATATTATATATATAATACAAGCACAAAATTCACATATATGTTGCTTTTATTAATTTTAAGAATGGAAATAAAAGGTAATTTTTAGGCACCTCTTTCACTGGTAATGGTCAGCTGGTGATTATATTGTTTTGTTGCAAAGAGGATTTATGAATATTTCGGTCGTGTACAGGACCATACCTGTGGTGTACAATAGGATTATAGTTTTTTAAAGGGCCTACACTTTCATTTTTAACATTTTTGCTATTAATATAGTTAAAGAACATTTTGGGTTTAGTTTTGCTCTGTTTGGCAATGAGTCTTTCTGTCTCTATTTTCGTGGCTTTTAACTGTTTTTTTTTTTTGTTTTTTTAAATATATTTTACACTTTTCTCTATAGCTTTTTAATGCTTCTTAACTGCCGTCTAGTTTTAGTAATTTAAATGCTTTATTTTTTGTCGTTTGTTGCCCCCTTAACATTTTTATTCATCAATATTGGTTTTATTTTATTTCTGACCATTTTATTCCCATAAGGTATATGTATCTTACAGTGAGAGTTTAAGATATTGTTAAAAGTCTCCCATTTGGTGTCAGTATTCTTGTTTTTGAGAACATTATCCCAATTCATATTGTTAAAAGCTTCTCTGAGTTGCTTTCATTGTTTTTGTGGCCCCTCGAGAGATTCCCTTATTGCAGGACAAGTTATAATGTATTATATTATGATTACTATTTCCTAGGTGTCCTTCTACTTGCACATTAGGTCTGTTGGTTAATATTAAGTCTAGTAGGGTGCCCCCTCTGGTCGAGCCCTGCACCACTTGGGACAGATAATTGTCTTTAGCTATAGTCACAAACCTATTTCCTTTATGAGATTCACTGGTCTCAGTCTCTCAGTTTATATCAGGATAGTTAAAGTCCCCCATTATTATCACATCATTTTGATTTGCTGCCTTATTTATTTGCCTCAGTAATTAATCTTCTGCCTCTTCCATTATGTTTGGTGGCTTATAGCAAAGAATTTATTTTTATCTCCATATATTTCTACCCATAATGACTCCATATTATTGGTTCCCTCCTATATATCCTCCCACAGTGCGGCCTTTAGTCTCGATTTCACATGAAGACAAACTCCTCCCCCTTTCTGTTTTGGCCGATCCCTCCTGAATAGACTATAACCCTGTATGTTGACCACCCAGTCACAGCTATCATGCAACCAAGTCTCTGTTATACCCACTATGTCATAATTTTCCTCAGACATCAACCACTCCAGTTCCTCTGTTTTATTGGACAGACTTCTGGCATTAGTCAACATACAATTCAATGGTGTATGTTTTTTCTTCCTATGAAGCCTATGCCTATTAACTATTCCCCCCTCTCTATCTACACTATCTATTCCCCCTTCTCTATCTACACTATCTTCCCCCTCTATGTTGTAGGTTCCCTCCCCCCAGTCCCTAGTTTAAACAATGCTCCACTCTACCCTTCTAGCCATCTTCTCCCCAAGAACAGCTGCACCCTCCACATTGATGTGCAGCCTGTCCCTACGGTAGAGCCGATATCCAACAGCGAAGTTGGCCCAGTTCTCCATGAACCCTAACCCATCCTTCTTACACCAGCTTCTGAGCCACTTATTTACCTCTCTAATCTACCGCTGCCTCTCTGGTGTGGCTCGTGGTACAGGTAATATTTCAGAAAATATTACCTTGGAGGTCCTTGCCTTAAGCTTACAGCCTAAGTCCCTGAAAATTTTTTTAAGGACACTCCACCAATCTCATTGGTGCCAATGTGAACCATGACTGCTGGGTCCTCTCCAGCCCCACCCAGCAACCTGTCAATCTGATCCCCAATGTGCCAAACAGGAGCACCTTGAAGACAATACACTGTTCGGTGATCCTGATCTCTGTGACAGATTGCCCTGTCTGTCCCCCTAATAATAGAGTCTCAAACTACCTGTACCTGTATGGCCTGCCCTGCACTCTTCCCTCCCTCCTTACTGGAGCAGACACCCCCCCTGGCGGATAGAGGAAGAGTCCTGCTGCAGTACTGCTAGCTCTGAAATGCCATCCCCCTCATCTGCCAACCCCATCAGGACTAGCCTCCCTGACACTTTTCCCTCTACCCCATTTCCTAACTGAAACCCAGCTAGCTGCCTGACTGTCCTGCACCTCCGTCCCAATATCCTCCCCTACCTCTACCCCAGAGAGTACTTGCTCAGTGAGCAGGAGACTCCTCTCAGGGTTGTCAATGTGTCTAGGTGTTGCCAGTTGCTCCTCTAGATCCAGGATCTGGGCTTCCAAATGAACAACTCGCACACATCTTGCACAACAATATGCACCCTCAAACTGCTGTTCAAGTGTTGCATACATTGTTCAAGATTTACACTGGACTTCCTTTTCCAACATGGAGGCCATACTAGATTTGGGGATTGCAAAAATTTACAGTAAACAAACAATCAAATATTTAAATTAAACTCCCTGAATTTAAAGTCCCTTAATTTTAAGTCCCTCTCACATTTATACTTAAATGACATTGCACTCAGCATATCTCCGGCCAAGGCAGGACATTGCTGCGGCTGGCGATAAGCTGATGGCAGTGTAACGTGTCAGGCTCCAAGATGCGAAACAAGACCAGCCCACTCACCGACAGAAGGTGGGTTACAGTTTGTTATTTTATTTTATGCAGCCCAAGCACAATGGACACAAAAACAATTGAAATAATTAAAATAATAGTAACAACAACAACATTACCATTATTATTAATAATAATAGTAATAATATTATATTTACTTCCAGGAACAGTTGTAACTAGAAATACCATCTGCATCATTAATAAAAGGCAAAAATGACCAGGATATAAGCAGTTGCAGCATGCAAGGATACCATTGTATCTAGATATATTTTCTATGGGTGCCTAAAGTAGAGCAGCGTTGGGAAATTTGGGGCAAGAAACCGGCTAGTTTACAGTACAATGCTTGGCTGCCGTTTTTATACACTTACACTATTGATGCCTTTTTTCCAAACGATTTCCCACGAACATACTTCATATTGTATGTTTGAGCGTTTTTACCATCCTTATGGGAAAATGCAAATCCATTCCGTTTAACTCCACCATTGCATGGCGCCAGATTAAATTAAGTTCACACTAGTGTATGTTACACTTCTCTTTTACAGGCACAATGATTTGTACACATGCCGATAGAAGTCTGTGAGCAACACGTGGCCCACAACACTGTGCTGGAAACCAGATCTTGAGCACTCCAGCAGGACACAGAACAAACATGGGAAAGCTCTCATATGGCAGTAGGGGTTTTTCCGTCTCCCCTGGATGTGAACAGTGCAGACCTCTCAGAACCTCCTGTTAAAATAAACTTCTCCTTCATAGTTTTGTGAACCAGTGTTTTTTTCATGCTAGTGGTTTATTTTCTCTTCCTTTGATGCTTTCCTTGTTCTCACACTCATTTATTTTCTATTTCAGAGCAGTTTCCCTCATCTTGCTGCAACTTATGAAAAGTAGGTTGCTGATGAGTCTCTTTTTATTTGCGGGATGCCGCCATGGCTCCTTGTGTGAGCGTTGGTATCTAGCAGCTCATTTCAAAGGCTTTAAAGCTAATGACTTTAAGTGTGGTCGAATTTTATTACATCTTGGGTGGGTTAAACCTATAACAAACTCTTTGACCTCTTACCAGTCAATCCAATTCCATCTAATGCCGTGTGACTAATATAGTAGATATTTAATCTACTTTGCTGCTGAAATGACTTTTAAAGCTCCTTTTCTCTTTTCTTATAAATATTTCCCGATTTGCTGAAGTCATTTATAAATATACGATGTGATCATTACATACGGCATCTCTCTGTATATTATGTTTTACTGGTGCAAATGGACTATGAAATCAATTTCTTATGCTCAATTTACCTCAATAAGATAGTCTTACCTAATATCCTGATCTGATGAGTAAGGCTCTATTCACACTAGAAATAATGAGTCCCTCTGGGTTTTGGATGGACTTTCTGGTATTTTTTAAGGCACGGATAGCACAGTCTGTAACACTATTATTCCTACCAATATCTGGCATGCAAGGTTTTTTTTTTTTTTGCACATTGACTTGCACCAAAATTTGCCTCTAATTTTGCACTATTTTTAGGTTGACAGCGCTAGCTTTATAATTTTTCTTGTGCGCTTCTAAGGGGGTGTGGTTAGCAGCAGCACAGGTTGATGTACTAAATTTAGCACTTACACAAAAATTATTTTTACACAAATGTACTTGCTGGTAGCTGCTGGTGTAGGAATTCATGTGAGCTTTTCAACCATTTTTGGACTATCCAGGGGCTTCATGTCATTTGCGCAAATTTAAAAAAGGGCAGTTTTTCCTGAGCTACTTTTGCAGGGATCTAGGTATTACATTACAAGTATATTCCAGCTCGTAAAAAAATTATAGTAAGCTTGGACCCTGCAAAAATAGATTAAAACCATACTTACCTACCACTGATCCCCCACTAGGACCCTACCAGACCTATATACCAACACTGTTTACCAGCTATAATGCTGTATTGAGTACTTTCTGATGGCATTACACCAATGCCACCAAATATAATCTCCAAGTCAATTGTTTAACAAAAATCTGGGAAATTAATTTAAATGTAAATATCATCTTTGTTTTAAACTATAATAGCTGGAAAAAAAGATTATACTATATTAAATATACGGCATATATTTTTTAACAATCAATAATTTTTGCACAAAGACATATAGGGTTTATAAATATCTGAGCAAGGTGTTTACACAGCAGACATGATGGTCAGCAATTTAGAGAACAATGACACCAATATATGGAAAAAAGCTGAGAACAATTAGTAACAAAGTTTTCTAAATATAAGTTTGATACTTTGTAAAATTATGGGGATTATGAGGATAGTGTCATTTAGAAATAGTAGCTTTATTATGGCTTGGAAGCTGCGATCGCTTCATAGATGGTCAGTGACGGCTGATATCAGCACCTGGGACTCACGGCTGGTAACATACATCAGCAATCATTCTGATTTCCGTCATTTAACCCATAAGATGCCATGATCAATGCCGATTACGGCATGTAAAGGCTAATGTGACAGTTGCTGTGGGGTCCAATGAGTTAAGATAGCCACTTGAGGTCTCCGGCTTACCTTCATGCAGACCATAGGCACTCCTCTAAAACTGCCTCTTTCAGAGAGGCTATATCAGAAGGGCATAGAAATCACTGATCAATCATATGCTGTGGCATAGCATTAAATAATGTAAGCAATCATATAATAAACCCCTATAGAGACTTCAAAATTGTAAAATAAATAATAAAAGAATGTTTATATATATATATATATATATATATATATATATATATATATATTTTTATTTTTTTATTTTTTTTAATTAAAAATGAAATCATCCCCCTTTCCTTGTTTACAAATAAAAAATGTAAACAATAAAAAACAAAACAGATTTGGTATGTCCATGTGCAAAATAGTTTGAATTATTAATATCTAATGTTTATTAAATGTTTATAAAAAAATACCACATTATATACCGTATCAGAAAAAAATAACAAGAGTGATCAAAAAGTCCCATCAAAACAAAAATGGTACCAATAAAAAAAGAAGAGGATTGGCCATCCTGCATGCTGGAGGCTGGTAAAAAAAACTCTAGTGGTCAATTGTGCTCATCAGACCCCTGTGATTGCACTGCGAGGGTCCAATGAGCTCACTCAAACTCACTGGCACCTGCATTTTCACTATAGATGTGGTGATCGGCATTGATCACAGCATCTTCAGGGTTAATGGCAGACATTAGCATGATCAATAATGTCCTCCATTATCGGGGAGTCCCTGGCTACAGATAGCAGCCAGAACTCACCTGCTAGGAAACGAACACAGCTCCTGTGCTTGCTTCATAGCCATGTCCTAAATCTACGGTGCTGTTTGCGAAGTTACTCACTGCAATGCCATTAATTTTCAGTGCGGGTCCTTAAATGGGCACTTTCTTTAAAATAAACTAAAAATGTTTTTTTATTTGAAATCCCAGCCACTAGGGGTCACCCTACTGGTCCAGACTGCATTTTTACCAACCTGTGTGCATGTTTGGACTGCTGGCCAGGCAGAAGTCCAAACACATGAAATGTAGTCTGGACATAGCTCCCTCTCTGCCTGTATATGAAACAGACAGCGTATGAGCTCCCTGCATGGACGCACGTGGCACATGTCCAATTTCAATATCACCGCCCCCTGCCTCTCCTGACACACTGAGCCCGTAGCACGCGTGACCCTCAGTGCAGTACGTGCGGGCATAGAGAGAGATGAAGAAGGGTAGAAGTGAGCCCCGGCAGGCTTCAGATGAGGTTGCTCCTGCTGGGCCATGCCTCCTTACTCCCTCACACAAGCCCCATAGAGTGAGCAGGCATACAAGCCTGTATTAATATACAAAGTTTTTTTTATAGCCGCATTGGTGTTAGCATGAGTCAGGGACAGATGTTGGAGGGATTTAGTGACAGATTGGTTTATGATCGGTATTCTTTAAGGGGTAAAGGGAGCACAATAATAGAAAGAGTATTGGTATAATCATAATGACACACGGAAGAACCATACTTTGTCAGTTTTACCGTAAAGTGCATGGGGCAAATATTAAACCCACATTACGGACACATTTAATAATAATTTCTTGTGCTTCACTGTACATTTTTTGGTAAAATGAAAGATGTCAGTACAAAGTACATTTGGTCACACAAAACAAGCCCTCATATCACTCTGTAGAGGGAAAAATAAAAGAGTTGAATAGAAAAACATAAAAGCCAAAAAATTGGCTGTGTCTTCAAGGCCAAAATGGACCTGGTCCTGAAGGTGTAAGAAAACCACATTTAATCCCCAAATGTAAACAAGTACAATGGGGCTGAATACTATTTTATAGACCATGTAGGAAACTTCTTGTTACCAGCAGCTGATGAATTTGAAATCGCCACAAGGAACAATGGTTTCCAGGAGTACAAACCATTGCCTTCCTGAGAACATAGTTATAAGATTCCAATGCGATACTGCCCTCACCTTCTGTGCATAGAAATGTAAAGCACGATCTCGCTGCTCCATCAAACCGTCCCAGCATAAGAGAAACAACAGTGAATTCAATGCGCAGCATTAGAAATGAAAAGTGACAGCTTGAAAGCTAACCCTGTTCTTCATGTTTAACAGCCACATCTAAACGCTGCAGAGTTATTACACTCACAAAGGACTTCTAACTCTTTTCATTAGGCCATGCAAACAAATGGTGAAAAGAGAATAGCTTTCTATACCGTGAGTAATATGTTATCCTGTTTATTCCATTATCTCTTAAATAACATCAACTTAAAGGAGATGATACTGAATTACACAGATCGGTTCTGATACCTGCAGACATGCACTGTAACACGCCAGTAGTTATTGATTTATCAGCGGCGCACACTGTGCATCAATGCCATGCTGTTGCGTTACACTTCTATTCTATCAGCTACTGCATTTCGTGTTTGGTAACTGAAAATGCCTGTTTAGACGAAGGGCGCATTAACCCTTCGAAAGTTAAGGCATTTAGAACACGTGTCTGCCAATATTTTTGCAGTACTGGTTTTGTGTTACTCTAACTCAGTGTGTTCCAAACTACAACTCCCATCATATTTAAATATGTTATATATATATATATATATATATATATATATATATATATATATATAAAAATATATTTATATACAGTGGTCCCTCAACTTACAATGGCCTCAACATACAATAGTTTCAACATACAATGGTCTTTTCTGGACCATCATAAGTTGAAACCAGACTCAACTTACAATGCTACAGGCAGTCCAGATCTGTGAAACATGTCAATGGCCGGAAGAACTGACCAATCAGAATGGGCATTCACTGGTAAAACCCCTGTATTACTGAAGCGTATGCACTGACTGGTGTCTGATAGCGCCCCCTACAGTACAGGGAGGTATTACATGTTCTGTACACTTTACCTGTATTACTGAAGCGTATGCAGTGACTGGTGTCTGGTAGCGCCCCCTACAGTACAGGGAGGTATTTCATGTTCTGTACACTTTACCTCTACCAGGGTTAGCTGCTCCTTTGGACACGAGGTGAGGGCGACTCCATTATTTTTTTAGGACATTGTGTGTACCCCGAAGAAGCTCCTGTCCTCTACATAGACCAGTGTTTTCCAAGCAGAGTGGCCCCAGCTGTTGCAAAACTACAACTCCCAGCATGGCCAGACAGCCTTTGGCTGTCCGGGCATGCTAGGAGTTGTAGTTTTGCAACAGCTTGAGGCTCCCTGCTTGGGAAACACTGAAATAGACAGTGATTACAGCTTCCAGCAGATCTTTCTTACCTTTATATGTAAGGATTTGCTTTATCTATATTAGTTATCTACTTATTGTTCTTTAATTCTCACTTTTTCCTATTTTTGGATGACATTTTGGTGCCTTTAGAACCACTTACCAGGTTTCCATAGAGTTCTGGTCTCAACATACAATGGTTTCAACATACAATGGTCGTCCTGGAACCAATTAATATTGTAACTTGAGGGACCACTGTATATATATATATATATACGCTTTTTTTTTTTTTTTAAGGAAAGTAGTGGATGCCCACTGTACCAGGTTCCGGTCCAGGATCCACTCTAGATGGTCTATATTCACCCAAACGTGATGCAACGTATTGATGGAAAAAATGACATATAGTTTATGTGTATAGAGATTTGGCCTGTACTGGCTATGTGTTACTCTAACTCAGTGTCTGGGCATGGAGAGAGTGTAAGTGTAAAGAGAGAGGCATGGAGAGAGTGTAAGTGTATAGAGAGGCATGGAGAGAGGGAAGTGTATAGAGAGAGGCATGGAGAGAGTGTAAGTGAATAGAGTTTTTTGAGCTTATCCATAAAAATGTACTGATATGAGACCATTTCTATGTTATGAAATTGTATTCATGTAAAATAGCAGGTACACTGAGGTACAGGATTCAAATGTGGGTATGATTGGTCAGGAGTTTTCTATGTTGCCTCGTAGTAAAAAAAAGTGCACGGACAGGGGTAGCTCAAGGGACGTATCAAAAGGATTGTCCAGCACAAAATGCTCTTGAGGAAATCCCTTTATTGTACAGATCTTGCAGGATGCATCAAACCAGGTAAACAGGGAATACAAGGAACACATTTCAAGTGCTCTTAGATTCCTTTATCATAATGAGTAATGCATATGACTTACAGCGCTAGAGAATATCTATAGTGACCAATCCCGCTTTATATTGGGAGGTCCACCCAGGGGCGGATCCAGAGTCTAGTCTCGGGAGGGGCACTATTAGAGTATTTTGTGTTGTCGGACAGAAAATAAGGTGTTGCTTAAGGTACTTACAATATTAAATGTATCATACAGTCCTAACCTTGTTTAAGACTCATAGGCCATGTTCACACGTCAGAATTTACAATGTGGAATTCCGCTGTAGCAGAGTCCTATTTAGTTCAACAGGATTCTGCTGTGCTGTGCTCACGGCAGAATATCCAGGCCAGATGTTTCCAGCATAGAAATTCTGTTTTCTGTCTCCGCAGAAAGAATACACACGTTAATTCTTTCTGCAGACACCGCACGGAACGCTTAGTCATTTAAGAGACGGCTGTCCGCACAGAGATTTTCCCTGCGGATAGATAGGATATGTTTAAACAGATATATCAATATTACAAAGATCATAAGACATTTTAAGCAGTTTACGTATAATATATTAAAATGTTTACATGAACAGGACTACACATAGGACACATGGTCACACATTTAGTGGGAGATTTATCAAAACCTGTCCAGAGGAAAAGTTGACCAGTTGCCCATAGCAACCAAGGCCTTTTTTTTTTTTTTTTTTTACAAATGAAAGAAGCGATCTGATTGGTTTCTATGGGCAACTCAGCAACATTTAGACTGGAAGAAAGGAGATTTTGTCTAAGGCAAAGGAAAGGGTTTTTTACACTAAGAACAATAAGGATGTGGAATCCTTTGCCTGCAGATGCGGTTTTATTAGTCTGTACAGACGTTTAAACAGCAACTGGATGAATATTTGCAAAAACATAACATTAAGGGATACAGGCCCTGATTTTTTTTAGCATGTTGTGATGCCCGCGCTGTAGCATGTTGTGATGCCTGCGCTGTAGCATGTTGTGATTCCCACACTGTAGCATGTTGTGATGCCCGCGCTGTAGCATGTTGTGATGTCCGCGCTGTAGCATGTTGTGATGCCTGCGCTGTAGCATGTTGTGATGCCCACACTGTAGCATGTTGTGATGCTCGCGCTGTAGCATGTCGTGATGCCCGCACTGTAGCATGTTGTGATGCCCGCGCTGTAGCATGTTGTGATGCCCGCGCTGTAGCATGTTGTGATGCCCACGCTGTAGCATGTTGTGATGCCTGCGCTGTAGCATGTTGTGATGCCCGCACTGTAGTATGTTGTGATGCCCGCACTGTAGCATGATGTGATGCCCGCGCTGTAGCATGTTGTGATGCCCGCGCTGTAGCATGTTGTGATGCCCGCGCTGTAGCATGTTGTGATGCCCACGCTGTAGCATGTTGTGATGCCCACGCTGTAGCATGTTGTGATACCTGCACTGTAGCATGTTGTGATGCCCGCACTGTAGCATGTTGTGATGCCCGCGCTATAGCATGTTGTGATGCCCGCACTGTAGCATGTTGTGATGCCCGCGCTGTAGCATGTTGTGATGCCCATGCTGTAGCATGTTGTGATGCCCGCACTGTAGCATGTTGTGATGCCCACACTGTAGCATGTCGTGATGTCCGTGCTGTAGCATGTTGTGATGCCCATGCTGTAGCATGTTGTGATGCCCGCGCTGTATGTAGCATGGTGCAGAAAATAATTTTCAGTGTAATAATCAAATATACCAATTGCCACAGAATAGGAAAGTGCTAAAAAAGTTTTTACCATTTAAAACTACAGTTCCCAGTATGACCTTAACCCCTTAAGGACCCAGCCCAAATATACCTTAAGGACCCGGCCATTTTTTGAACATCTGACCACTGCCACTTCAAGCATTAATAACTCTGGGATGCTTTTACCTTTCATTCTGATTCCGAGATTGTTTTTTCGTGACATATTCTACTTTATGTTAGTGGTAAAATTTTGTCGATACTTGCATCATTTCTTGGTGAAAAATTCCAAAATTTGATGAAAATTTTGAATTTTTTTTTAACTTTGAAGCTCACTGCTTGTAAGGAAAATGGATATTCAAAATAAATTATACATTGATTCACATATACAATATGTCTACTTTATGTTTGCATCATAAAATTGACATGTTTTTACTTTTGGAAGACATCAGAGGGCTTCAAAGTTCAGCAGCAATTTTCCAATTTTTCACAAAATTTTAAAAATCGGAAATTTTTAAGGGACCAGTTCAGTTTTGAAGTGGATTTGAAGGGCCTTCATATTAGAAATACCCCACAAATGACCCCATTATAAAAACTGCACCCCTCAAAGTATTCAAAATGACATTCAGTAAGTGTGTTAACCCTTTAGTTGTTTCACAGGAATAGCAGCAAAGTGAAGGAGAAAATTCAAAATCTTAGTTTTTTACACTCGCATGTTCTTGTAGACCCAATTTTTGAATTTTTACAAGGTGTAATAGATGAAAAATCCACCCAACCCAATTTCTCTCGAGTAAGGAAATACCTCATATGTGTATGTCAAGTGTTTGGCGGGTGCACTAGAGGGCTCAGAAGGGAAGGAGCGACAATAGGATTTTGGAGAGGGAATTTTGCTGAAATGGTTTTTGGGGGGCATGTCCCATTTAGGAAGGCCCTATGGTGCCAGAACAGCAGAAAACCCCGACATGGCACACCATTTTGGAAACTAGACCCCTCAAGGCACGTAACAAGGGGTCCAGTGAGCCTTAACACCCCACAGGTGTTTGACGACTTTTCGTTAAAGTCGGATGTGTAAATGAAAAAACATTTTTTTCACTAAAGTGCAGTTTTTCCCCCAAATTTACCATTTTTACAAAGGGTAATGGGAGAAAATGCCCCCCCAAATTTGTAACCCCATCTCTTCTAAGTAAGGAAATACCACATGTTAGGACATAAAATGCTTTGCGGCCGAACTACAATGCTCAGAAGAGAAGGAGTCACATTTGGCTTTTTGAAAGCAACTTTTGCTGAAATGGTTTTTTGGGGGCATGTCGCAGGAAGCCCCTGTGGTGCCAGAACAGCAAAAAATACCCACATGGCATACTATTTTGGAAACTACACCCCTCAAGGAACGTAACAAGGGGTCCGCTGAGCCTTTTCGTTAAAGTTGGATGTGTAAATGAAAAAAATATTTTTTTTTTACTAAAATGCAGTTTTTCCCCTAAATTTTACATTTTTACAAGGGGTAATAGGAGAAAATGACCCCCAAAATGTGTAACCCCATTTATTCTGAGTATGGAAATACCCCATGTTAGGACATAAAATGCTCTGCTGGCGAACTACAATGCTCAGAAGAGGAGGAGCGCCATTGAGCTTTTGGAAAGAGAATTAGTTTGGAATGGTAGTCAGGGGCCATGTGCGTTTACAAAGCCCCCCGTGGTGCCAGAACAGTGGAATCCCCCACATGTGACCCCATTTTGGAAACTACACCCCTCACAGAATTTAATAAGGGGTGCAGTGAGTATTTACACCCCACAGATCTTTGGAACAGTGGGCTGTGCAAATGAAAAAATTAATTTTTCATCTTTACGGACCACTGTTCCAAAAATCTGTCAGACACCTGTGGGGCGTAAATTCTCAATGTACCCCTTATTACATTACGTGAGGGGTGTAGTTTCCAAAATGGGGTCACATGTGACGGGGGTCCATTGTTCTGGCACTATGGGGGCTTTGTAAACACATGTGGCCTTCAATTCCGGACAAATTTTCTCTACAAAATCCCAATGGTGCTCCTTCTCTTCTGAGCATTGTAGTTCGCCCGCAGAGCACTTTAAATTCACATATGGGGTATGTTCTTACTCAGAAGAGATGGGGTTACAAATTTGGGGGGGCTTTTTTCCTATTTCCCGATGTGAAAATGAAAAATTTAGGGTAACACCAGCATTTTAGTGAAAAAATATAATTTTTTTCATTTTCCCATCCAACTTTAATGAAAATTATGTGGGGTGTTCAGGCTCACTATACCCCTTGTCACGTTCGGTGAGGGGTGTAGTTTACAAAATGGGGTCACATGTGGGTATTTTTTTTTTTGCGTTTGTCAGAACCGCTGTAAAATCAGCCACCCCTGTGCAAATCACCAATTTAGGCCTCAGATGTACATGGTGCGCTCTCACTCCTGAGCCTTGTTGTGCGCCCGCAGAGCATTTTACGCCCACATCTGGGGTATTTCTGTACTCAGGAAAAAAAGACCCCCAAAATTTGTAACGCAATTTCTCCTTTTACCGCTTGTGGAAATGAAAAGTATGGGGCAACACCAGCATGTTAGTGTAAAATGTTTTTTTTTTTTACACTAACAGGCTGGTGTAGACCCCAACTTTTCCTTTTCACAAGCGGTAAAAGGAAAAAAAGCCCCCCAAAATTTGTAGTGTAATTTCTCCCGAGTACGGAGATACCCCAGATGTGGCCCTAAACTGTTTCCTTGAAATACGACAGGGCTCCGAAGTAAGAGAGCACCATGCACATTTGAGGACTAAATTAGGGATTGCATAGGGGTGGACATAGGGGTATTCTACGCCAGTGATTCCCAAACAGGGTGCCTCCAGCTGTTGCTAAACTCCCAGCATGCCTGGACAGTCAGTGGCTGTCCAGAAATGCTGGGAGTTGTTGTTTTGCAACAGCTGGAGGCTCCGTTTTTGAAACCCTGCCGTACAAGACGTTTTAAATTGTTTATTGGGGGGGGGGGACAGTGTAAGGGGTGTATATGTAGTGTTTTACCCTTTATTAGGTGTTAGTGTAGTGTAGTGTTTTTAGGGTACATTCACACTGGCGGGTTACAGTGAATTTCCCGCTAGGAGTTTGCACTGCGGCGAAAAATTTGCCGCAGCCCAAACTTGAAGCAGGAAATTTACTGTAAACCCGCCTATGTGAATGTACCCTGTACGTTCACATGGGGGGGGGCAAACCTCCAGCTGTTTCAAAACTACAACTCCCAGCATGTACTGACAGACCATGGATGCTGGGCGTTGTAGTTTTGCAACAGCTGGAGGCACACTGGTTGGAAAACCTTCAGTTAGGTTCTGTTACCTAACTCAATATTTTCCAACCAGTGTGCCTCCAGCTGTTGCAAAACTACAACTCCCAGCCTGTACTAATCACCGAAGGGCATGCTGGGAGATGTAGTTATGCAACAGCTGGAGGTACCCAACTACAACTCCCAGCATGCCGAGACAGCTGTTTGCTTTCTGGGCATGCTGGGAATTGCAGTTTTGCTACATCTGGAGAGCTACAGTTTTTAGACCACTGCACAGTGATCTCCAAACTGTGGACCTCCAGATGTTGCAAAACTACAACTCCCAGCATGCCCAGACAACAAACAGCTATGTGGGCATGCTAGGAGTTGTAGTTTTGCAACATCTGGAGGGATATAGTTTAGAGACCACTGTATAGTGGTCTCAAACTGCAGCCCTCCAGCTGTTGCAAAACTACATATTCCTGCATGCCCAAACAGCTGTCTGGGCATGCTGGAAGTTGTAGTTTTGCAACATCTGGAGGGCTACAGTTAGAGACCACGGTCTCAGACTGTAGCCCTCGAGATCTACTTACCGGCTTCCGTAGGATCCCGGGAGCCGTCCTCTTCAGACGCACGTGACGCCGCCCGCCGATCAACGTCGCCGCAGCCTCCGGATCGGTAAGTGGACGTCGGCGCCCGGTACCCTTCGGTTCCCCGTTCTGCCCCGCCTATTGTGGGTGGGCAGGACGGGGAAAACGAAAGTTAACCCCCCCGCCCCCGGTCTGCTATTGGTCGTCGCCTCTGACGATCAATAGCAGACCAATAGCAGGGATAGGAAGGGTGGCAACCCTGCCACCTCACTCCTATGCCTACAGGGGGATCGTGGGTGTCTTAGACAACCGCGGTCCCCCTTCTATTCCGGGTCACCGGGTCACAATAGTCCCCTATGACCCGGAATCGGCGCAAATCGCAATTGTGAATTCACTTGCGATTTGCGCCGATCGCCGACGGGGGCGGGTCTGATGACCCCCCTGGGCATTTGCACGGGGTGCCTGCTGATTGCTATCAGCAGTCACCCCGGCCCGGTTCTTAAGTACGAATACGCCCTGGGTCCTTAAGTACCAGGACGTCAAGGCGTATCCATACACCCTAGGTCCTTAAGTGGTTAAAGGGGTACTCCGGTGAAAAACTTTTTTTTTTTTTTTTTTAAATCAACTGGTGTCAGAAAGTTAAACAGATTTGTAAATGACTTCTATTAAAAAAATCATAATCCTTCCTGTACTTATTAGCTGCTGAATACTACAGCGGAAATTCTTTTCTTTTTGAAACATAGATCTGTCTGCTGAAATCACGAGCACAGTGCTCTCTGCTGACATCTCTGTCCATTTTAGCAACTGTCCAGAACAGCATATGTTTGCTATGGGGATTTCCTTTTACCCTGGACAATTCCTAAAAATGGACAGAGATGTCAGCAGAGAGCACTGTGGTCATGATGTCAGCAGACAGTTCTGTGTTTCAAACGGAAAATCATTTCCTCTGTAGTATTCAGCAGCTAATAAGTACAGGAAGGATTAAGATTTTTTAATAGAAGTAATTTACAAATCTGTTTAAAAAAAAAAAAAGTTTTTCACTGGTGTACCCCTTTAAGTATGTGGTAAGGTTATGCTGGCAGTTGTTGTTTCACCCATGATTACTGCAAAACTTACAAGTGACTCCAGCTCTGATAGGACATAATGAGGAGAATACAGAATGATATCAGTGACTGCAGGTGACGTCTTCTCTATAGTCTTCCCTTATCTAATTCAGATGGTACATACCGCCAGGTCCATCTAAATGTTCACTCAGCAGAACTTGATATCCAGATGGTTTCTATGTCAGCGGATTCTGATCCTCTATATAAAAACAATAATTATTATAACACTGCAAAACACTATATTCTTTGAATATAATACTACCACACCGTACCCTCTGAATATAATACTACTACACACCGAACCCTCCGAATATAATACTACCACATACAGTGCTCTCTAAATATAACCTTGCCATGCATCCTCTGAATACAATACCGTAATGTATTGTGGCCCATAAATACCATACTCCCCCAAAAATTCCCTATAATATACACTATGGCCGACATGTATAATTGTCTCTTGTTTTTTGTGTCTAAAAATTATGAAAAAAAAGCGCAAGCAGGGTTTATTTGCGCCTTTTTTGCGCTTGAGTTGCAATCCACTGATTTTGGCAATACACATGATATGGACAGGTTTTATGAACTGCATCTTTTGTGAAAAGGCGCAAAAAAGGCGCAAAACCACTGAAAAGTCTCTAAAACTACACCAGCCCAGACATAGATTTTTGGTGTATGTGAAGAGAGAAATGTTAGAAAATGTGACCTGCACATAATGTATCAAATGGTCTGTACCTTTTAATAAATTTAGTGCTCCTACACAGAAAAATACTTCACTTACACCTACAATGGTAAATGCCGGCCTATACCTCTGAAATGCAAAACACTCTGTGCCCCTCATATATAGTAATAAGGCCCCATTCTGTGCCCCCACATAATAATTATAATCCGTCCTGTTACCCCCACATAATAATAATGCCCTCTGTCCTGTGCCCCTCACATATAATGCCCCTGTCATGTTCCCATCACATATAATGCTCCCTGTCCTGCCCCCTCAGGGGGCATTATATGTGAGGGGCATAGGACATTGGGCATTATATAAGGTACAGCCAAGGCTTTCGACTTGAAGGAATGGTACTTCTTACATTATGTCCCTTCTCTACATTGGATAGGGTCCTACATTGGATAGGGTCCTACATTGGATAGGGTCTCTACATTGGATAGTGTTATAGCCCCCTATGGAAGCTATAACATTGCAAAAAAAAAGTGAAAAAAAAAGTGAATAAAGATCATTTAACACCATCCCTAATAAAAGTTTGAATCACCCCTCTTTTCCTATTTAAAAAAAATAAACAGTGTAAATAAAAATAAAAATAAACATATGTGGTATCGCTGCATGCAAAAATGTCCGAATTATAAAACTATATCATTAATTAAACCGCACGGTCAATGGTGTATGAGCAAAAAAATTCCAAAGTCCAAAATTATTTATTTTTGTTCACTTTTTATTTCATGAAAAAATAAATAAAAAGTGATCAAAAAGTCCGATCAATACAAAAATTGTACCGCTAAAAATTTCAGAACATGGCGCAAAAAATGAACCATTCTATTTTTTATTTTGCACTTCCATAAAGAGTACCTGTATCAAAAATAAACTTTTCTAAATTAACTCTATGGCTATGTTCCCTAACTCCTCCCACTGTAAAAAAAAAAAAATTCAGATCGTTAAAAAGCTGTGTATCATACCTTTCTTCTTGCTCACATGTTTCAGTGCAATCTCCCAGCAGGAGAAAGTGGGCATTTCCCAGCAGGTATGACATCACTGAAGACTGCTGGGGAACCACTTCCGCCCTCTCATTGTTGCAGTGCTGTGATGAATAGAAGACCTCAAGCTCTGTGCAGCAGCTTTCAGTCTGTTTATCTTTAAGTGAGTCTCTTAGCAGATTTCAGTCTGTGCAGCATTTAGTCTGTGCAGCTGTCAGTGAGGCTCTGTGCAGCTGTCAATCAAGCTCAGTGCAGGGAAGCACTTCCTGAGTTTGGTCTCCTGCCATTACAAGCAGGATAACAAAATTTGAGATTTTGATCAGACTGAATGTGTTCTGGCCAAGAAGGGAGACCCCTGGTAGCCAAAAGTATACAGCAGAAAAACTAACATAAAACTTTTTTTTATTTTTATTTTTTAAATGGAAACCAATTACAAAAGTTATTTATTTGGCATAAGGAATGAAATATGAAAAAATCATGTTTAATGACAATGCCCATTTAACCCCTTAAGGACACATGACGTTCTCATACGTCTCCATTTCCGAGTCCTTAAAGACACATGACGTATGAGAACGTCATGTGTTTTACCGGCCCCCCGCAACCATCTGGAGCGGAGCCGGTCCCCGATGCCTGCTGAAATCGTTCAGCAGGCATCGGGGCATATCGCCCAGGGGGGTCATTATGACCCCCCATGTCGGCGATGGCCGCAGATCGCTGGACAATTCAGTCCAGCGATCTGCGGCGGATTCCGGGTCAATCGGGTCTCCAGTGACCCGGTGACCCGGAATTACAGGCTGTTCGGGGCCGTCTCCGACGGCCCCGAACAGCCAGAGCCTGCAGGGGTGAGGTGGCACTGGTGCCACCTCACGATCGCCCTGATTCGTCGGCCGGATTACCGGCCGACCAATCAGGGCGCCTGCTGCGGGTGTCACTCCCGCAACCCGCTCCGCCCCTCTTCCGGAGGACGTGAGCGGGTGCGGGACGTGCACCCCGGGTGCTGGGGACCCCGATCCCCGGCGCCCCTGTTGGGATCGGGGCCCCAGGAGCAGCGGCGGCGGCGGAGACGACGAGGGACTGACCTGGTGCAGCGAGGATCGTTGGAGGTGAGTGACAGCCTCCTGTTGTTGCAAAAAGGGCATGCTGGGAGCTGTAGTTATGCAACAGCAGGAGGCAGACCACCACAACTCCCAGCATGCCCTTATGGGCATGCTGGGACTTGTAGTTTTGCAACAGCTGGAGGCACATTCTTTCTATGGAAAAGTGTACCTTCAGCTGTTGTGTAACTACAACTCCCAGCTTGCACAATCAGCTAAAGTGCATGCTGGGAGTTGTAGTGGTGCATCTGGTGGTTGCATAACTACAACTCCCAGCATGCCCGTTGGCTGTCGGTGACTGCTGAGAGTTGTAGTTTTGCAACAGCTGAAGGCACACTGAGTTAAGTAGCAAACCAGTGTGTCTCCAGCTGTTGCATAACTACAATCCCCAGCATCCCCAGCCAAAGTAGTATGCCTCCAGCTGTTGCATAACTACAACACCCAGCATGCCCTTCCGCTGTCCGTACATGCTGGGGGTTGTAGCTTTTGCAACAGCTGAAGGCACACTGGTTGCAAAACACTGAGTTTGTTACCAAACTCGGTGTTTCACAACCAGTGTGCCTCCAGCTGTTGCAAAACTACAACTCCCAGCATGCACTGATAGACCGTACATGCTGGGAGTTGTAGTTTTGCAACAGCTGGATGTCCCCCCCCCCAATGTGAACGTACAGGGTACACTCACATGGGCGGAGGATTACAGTAAGTATCCGGCTGCAAGTTTGAGGTGCGGCAAAATTTCTGCCGCAGCTCAAACTGCCAGCGAGAAACTACTGTGAACCCCCGCCCGTGTGACTGTACCCTAAAAACACTACACTAACACACAATAAAATAAAAAGTAAAAAACACTACATATACACATACCCCTACACAGCCCCCCTCCCCTCCCCAATAAAAATGAAAAACGTTTGGTACGCCACTGTTTCCAAAACGGAGCCTCCAGCGGTTGCAAAACTACAACTCCCAGCATGCACTGATAGACCGTACATGCTGGGAGTTGTAGTTTTGCACTGATTCCCCCCCCCCCCCAATGTGAACGTACAGGGTACACTCACATGGGCGGAGGATTACAGTAAGTATCCGGCTGCAAGTTTGAGCTGTGTCAAATTTTCTGCCGTAGCTCAAACTGCCAGCGAGAAACTACTGTGAACCCCCGCCCGTGCGACTGCACCCTAAAAACACTACACTACACTAACACAAAATAAAATAAAAAGTAAAAAACACTACATATACACATACCCCTATACAACCCCCCTCCCCAATAAAAATGAAAAACGTCTGGTACGCCACTGTTTCCAAAACGGAGCCTCCAGCTGTTGCAAAACAACTACTCCCAGTATTGCCAGATAGCCGTTGACTGTCCAGGCATGCTGGGAGTTTTACAACAGCTGGAGGCACCCTGTTTGGGAATCACTGGCGTAGAATACCCCTATGTCCACCCCTATGCAAGTCCCTAATTTAGGCCTCAAATGCGCATGGCGCTCTCACTTTGGAGCCCTGTCGTATTTCAAGGCAACAGTTTAGGGCCACATATGGGGTATCGCAGTACTCGGGAGAAATTGGGCTTCAAATTTTGGGGGGTATTTTCTGCTATTACCCTTTTAAAAAATGTAAAATTTTTGGGAAAACAAGCATTTTAGGTAAAAAAAAAATATATTTTTTTACATATGCAAAAGTCGTGAAACACCTGTAGGGTATTAAGGTTCAAATTACCCCTTGTTACGTTCCCCGAGGGGTCTAGTTTCCAAAATGGTATGCCATGTGTTTTTTTTTTTGCTGTCCTGGCACCATAGGGGCTTCCTAAATGCGGCATGCCCCCAGAGCAAAATTCGCTTTCAAAAAGCCAAATGTGACTCCTTCTCTTCTGAGACCTGTAGTGCGCCAGCAGAGCACTTTTCACACCCATATGGGGTGTTTTCTGAATCGGGAGAAATTGGGCTTCAAATTTTGGGGGGTATTTTCTGCTATTACCCTTTTTAAAATTGTAAAAATTTTGGGAAACCAAGCATTTTAGGTAAAAAAAATATATTTTTTTTTACATATGCAAAAGTCGTGAAACACCTGTAGGGTATTAAGGTTCACATTACCCCTTGTTACGTTCCCCGAGGGGTCTAGTTTCCAAAATGGTATGCCATGTGTTTTTTTTTTTGCTGTTCTGGCACCATAGGGGCTTCCTAAATGCGGCATGCCCCCAGAGCAAAATTTGCTTTCAAAAAGCCAAATGTTACTCCTTCTCTTCTGAGACCTGTAGTGCGCCAGCAGAGCACTTTTCACCCCCATATGGGGTGTTTTCTGAATCGGGAGAAATTGGGCTTCAAATTTTGGGGGGTATTTTCCGCTATTACCCTTTTTAAAAATGTAAACATTTTGGGAAAACAAGCATTTTAGGTAAAAAAAAATTTTTTTTTTTACATATGCAAAAGTCGTGAAACACCTGTAGGGCATTAAGGTTCACGTTACCCCTTGTTACGTTCCCCGAGGGGTCTAGTTTCCAAAATGGTATGCCATGTGTTTTTTTTTTGCTGTCCTGGCACCATAGGGGCTTCCTAAATGCGGCATGCCCCCAGAGCAAAATTCGCTTTCAAAAAGCCAAATGTGACTCCTTCTCTTCTGAGACCTGTAGTGCACCAGCAGAGCACTTTTCACACCCATATGGGGTGTTTTCTGAATCGGGAGAAATTGGGCTTCAAATTTTGGGGGGTATTTTCTGCTATTACCCTTTTTAAAATTGTAAAAATTTTGGGAAACCAAGCATTTTAGGTAAAAAAAATATATTTTTTTTTACATATGCAAAAGTCGTGAAACACCTGTAGGGTATTAAGGTTCACATTACCCCTTGTTACGTTCCCCGAGGGGTCTAGTTTCCAAAATGGTATGCCATGTGTTTTTTTTTTGCTGTTCTGGCACCATAGGGGCTTCCTAAATGCGGCATGCCCCCAGAGCAAAATTTGCTTTCAAAAAGCCAAATGTTACTCCTTCTCTTCTGAGACCTGTAGTGCGCCAGCAGAGCACTTTTCACCCCCATATGGGGTGTTTTCTGAATCGGGAGAAATTGGGCTTCAAATTTTGGGGGGTATTTTCCGCTATTACCCTTTTTAAAAATGTAAACATTTTGGGAAAACAAGCATTTTAGGTAAAAAAAAATTTTTTTTTTTACATATGCAAAAGTCGTGAAACACCTGTAGGGCATTAAGGTTCACGTTACCCCTTGTTACGTTCCCCGAGGGGTCTAGTTTCCAAAATGGTATGCCATGTGTTTTTTTTTTGCTGTTCTGGCACCATAGGGGCTTCCTAAATGCGGCATGCCCCCAGAGCAAAATTTGCTTTCAAAAAGCCAAATGTGACTCCTTCTCTTCTGAGACCTGTAGTGCACCAACAGAGCACTTTTCACCCCCATGCGAGGTGTTTTCTGTATCGGGAGAAATTGGGCTTCAAATTTTGGGGGGTATTTTCCGCTATTACCCTTTTTAAAAATGTAAACATTTTGGTAAAACAAGCATTTTAGGTAAAAAAAAATTTTTTTTTTTACATATGCAAAAGTCGTGAAACACCTGTAGGGCATTAAGGTTCACGTTACCCCTTGTTACGTTCCCCGAGGGGTCTAGTTTCCAAAATGGTATGCCATGTGTTTTTTTTTTGCTGTTCTGGCACCATAGGGGCTTCCTAAATGCGGCATGCCCCCAGAGCAAAATTTGCTTTCAAAAAGCCAAATGTGACTCCTTCTCTTCTGAGACCTGTAGTGCACCAGCAGAGCACTTTTCACCCCCATGCGAGGTGTTTTCTGTATCGGGAGAAATTGGGCTTCAAATTTTGGGGGGTATTTTCTGCTATTACCCTTTTTAAAAATGTAAAATTTTTGGGAAACCAAGCATTTTAGGTAAAAAAAATATATATTTTTTTTACATATGCAAAAGTCGTGAATCACCTGTAGGGTATTAAGGTTCACTTTACCCCTTGTTACGTTCCCTGAGGGGTCTAGTTTCCAAAATGGTATGCCATGTGTTTTTTTTTGCTGTCCTGGCACCATAGGGGCTTCCTAAATGCGGCATGCCCCCCAAAAACCATTTGTCGCTCCTTCCCTTCTGAGCCCTCTACTGCGCCCGCCGAACAATTAACATAGACATATGAGGTATGTGCTTACTCGAGAAAAATTGGGTTTCAAATACAAGTAAAAATTTTCTCCTTTTTATCCCTTACAAAAATTCAAAAATTGGGTCTACAAGAACATGCGAGTGTAAAAAATGAAGATTTTGAATTTTCTCCTTCACTTTGCTGCTATTCCTGTGAAACACCTAAAGGGTTAATACACTTACTGAATGTTTTTTTTTATACTTTAGGGGGGTGTAGTTTTTATAATGGGGTCTTTTATGGGGTATTTCTAATATGAAGACCCTTCAAATCCACTTCAAAACTGAACTGGTCCCTGAAAAATAGTGAGTTTGAAAATTTTGTGAAAAATTTCAAAATTGCTACTGAACTTTGAAGCCCTCTGGTGTCTTCCAAAAGTAAAAAATCATAAATTTTATGATGCAACCATAAAGTAGACATATTGTATATGTGAACCCAAAAAAAATATATTTTGAATATCCATTTTCCTTACAAGCAGAGAGCTTCAAAGTTAGAAAAATGCTAAATTTTCATTTTTTTCATCAAATTTTGGGATTTTTCACCAAGAAAGGATGCAAGTTACCATAAAATTTTACCACTAAGTTAAAGTAGAATATGTCACGAAAAAACATTCTCGGAATCAGAATGATAACTAAAAGCATTCCAGAGTTATTAATGTTTAAAGTGACAGTGGTCAGAATTGCAAAAAACGCTCCGGTCCTTAAGGTGTAAAATGGCCTGGTCCTTAAGGGGTTAAACTTCTCTTTCAGGACTCACACAGGGGTTTATGACAACTATGATTTGAGATAATTGTTTTTACATTATCCTACCTTTCTTCGTGGTCACCAGCATCTTCTTCCTGGCTCCATAGTAAACTAAAGTAAAAAAAGAAAATTAAAGAACTTTTAGAACTTTCTAGTTCTAATTATATAAATTGTTTACTTTTTAGAAGTTACATGATTACTTTTTCATGTCTAGCAATTAGCAAACCATTGGTGTGAATTCTGAGGAATGTAATTATATTTTTATAAGAAATCATCAAGCCTTTATAGTGTGATTGTTCCTGGAAATGTTATATTTATTATTCACTATTGTTATATTGTTAAAATATTCTGCAATTCAGTTATATTTTGTTCCCTGTCCTGGTGTGACACATAGTCTAATTTTACTCTCTTATGGGCACGTACACAAAGAACTGGTTCATTAGCAGGGTATCCACCATCTAGAGGCCTTTATCATCTGCTTGGGAAGGATTCACATCAACTACTGGTCCTAAAAAACCTGGGGTCCAAACTCTATCTGTATAGTATTATTTAGGCAGCATTTATTATTGTTATTAAGGTATAGTGTGGAAATTATTATTTGGGCATAGGTATTTTATGGGTAGTCTGTTCACTGTAAATGGATATCATCTGGACAAATCCAGATTTGCAAATTTATCCTTTTTGTTTTGATCGGGCTACTTTATGTGTTGTGTATTTCAGAAGTATGATTTTCAACTGTAGACTTTTTTTTTTTCTGAGCCAGTTTATTTTTTTCTGAGCCAGTTTATTTACCCTTCATTATTTTTAAAATGAGGTTGTCCCTTACACTATTTTTGCCTAAGGACCTTCACAGACATAGAACAAGACTCTGTGGGATTGCTTGGGAAGTCATTTAACATGTTAACATGATCCTGATTTGGAGTTCTCAGGATGGAGGGGGAGGGGGTTGGAAATGTACCCAGAGAGTTATGAATATACAAAAAAGTGGATATAGTCAACTCTAGTATCCCAGTGGTTAAGGTGCCCATATACCTTTAATAGTTGACAGTTTTTTTGTTTTTGTTTTACTGGTTGCCCCAAACACATTAACGTTCTGCATGGCTGCATGTGTTCTTCTCAGAGAAGGGGTAAGCTGCTGTCAGATAGCTCTAGTGCCTGGGTATCTCTGTGAGGACAAAAAGGTTGAGCAGTTGAAATCCAATATGCCCAACCCTTCTCTACCTACCCGATAATGTTGGTGAAGAAAAGTCAGGCTTGTTGGCTTTCAACGGCCCATTTTTAGAGAGATAAGCAGAGCAGCATAGACATATCTGGGAGGTCTCCATAGACGTTGGCGTCCGAGATTCGGTTGACTTTTAACTTAAGTGTGTGGGGACCTTTAAAAGGAAAAAGTGTAAATCACTAAACCACCATAAGTCTTATATGGTGCGCAATATGACTTTTGAGGCTCACCAAAACAAAGCCTATATGACAAAACACTTAACCAGTGTGACTGAGCCATGCAGGCTCTTTGCACTGCCATATAGACTGCTTTCAACTCTATATGTAGGGAGATATCTTCCTATAAGAAACAATTCTGCTGGGAAGAACATCTTGGAATATATGGAGCCCGACGCATGTCACAATTTTTTATTTTACATCCAACAGAGAAACCTCTGTATGGCTCAGCATGAAACCAGAGGCAGATAGATGTATAGTAGAGGACTTCTCTACCACAGCCCTATTATGGCTCTTTCGAAACAGAGTTGTAAAGTGATCTTGTGCATGAACTTTACTACATGGCATCAGGACAAAGCAATTTATCAATATTTATCAATAACAAAAAATGTAACTACTAAATATTTTTACAGAAAATCTAATCATTTTGGAAAACACTTTCCAAAGAAGTTTCAAATGATCCAAAGTAGAATAAGAAGAAAACTTTTCCTCCAAGTTGTACTAGCATTGCTTATTGCATACCGAAATGGTACTGCAAAACATCTGACAATAAATTCAGCTAAAATAATGCAGCACATTAGAGCAACACTGCTACAATCACTTAGAGGCATTTTGGAAGCATCCCAAATGTATATCTGGTACAACAGCAAAGTATTCTAGGTGCCATACAATTACTTTGACTTTCGTGGTTGTGCCTGACACAGTATGTGTCACTTTTGCATTAAAGGCAGACAGTCTGTAGACTGGGTGATTATAATATCCATTTAACAGCCTGTCAGGGCAGCTAGAAATATTCTTTGAATTTTTTTTTGCTTGGCTGTACCTTTTTCTCCATTCTTTGATGTATTTTAAATAAGTGGAAGGCTGTGGTGCTATTTAGCTTTGCTGCTGTCAAAACTACAAGTAAAGCTGCAAAGAGCTGACTGCAGTGTTTATTTTAATTTCAACAGTCTTGAGGCGATGCCGCTTCTTCAAGAGAGCAAATACTGGCAGCGATAAGCAAACTTTTTACTCTCTCAAAATCTTCCCCTCTAATACTTCTCCCCGAGCTGCTAAAATTAGAATATTGCACTGTCAGCAATGAAAACTTTTATTTCCAGACTCAGTGGGGGAAAGTCGAACATGACTGTGTAGACTACAATTAAGGCAAATGTTAAGTGAGCAATTGAATCTATGGCACTTCAAAAGCAGGTTTTAAGTTTGGCGCTATCTCAATCCGCAGTAGTATTCCTTGCCTTGTTTATTCTTTAAAGGATGCCCAAAGGAAAGTTAAAGGGGTTATCCAGGAAAAAACTTTTTTTATATATCAACTGGCTTCAGAAAGTTAAACAGATTTGTAAATTCCTTCTATTAAAAAATCTTAATCCTTTCAGTACTTATGAGCTTCTGAAGTTAAGGTTGCTCTTTTCTGTCTAAGTGCTCTCTGATGACACGTGTCTCGGGAACCGCCCAGTTTAGAAGAGGTTTGCTATGGGGATTTGCTTCTAAACTGGGCGATTCCCGAGACACGTGTCATCAGAGAGGACTTAGACAGAAAAGAACAACCTTAACTTCAGAAGCTCATGAGTACTGAAAGGATTAAGATTTTTTAATAGAAGTAATTTGCAAATCTGTTTAACTTTCTGGAACCAGTTCATATATATATATATATATAAAAAAAGTTTTTTCCTGGATAACCCCTTTAAATTTTTAACGTTTTCTGAAAAGTGATAGTTTTGCCCCTCACTGGTGCATGAGCTTGGGTCTGTTTCCTCCGACTGAGCTCTACAGTTCCTAGGAGAACATTAAAGATGTATTTTTTTTCCTTCAAAGTACCTGGTGTTAGATCTCTGTACATTGACATGTAATCTCCCTGGAGAAAACCAATCGCTATAGATTATCTCTGTTTACATTAGCTACTGTCATCCTCATGTTCCCTCTGACATGTTTATCATATGCAATACATGTCTTACATCTTCATGCATGGTAATGTCTTGGCTTCCCGTTTAACAGGAGGAAGGGAACATTTTAAGAGATGTCGGGTTATGTCTTATCGGATAGGGATATATAAGTAAATCCATAACCCAATCTCTTTTCTTTTTAACATTACTATATTCTGAATTAGAAATATGAAACCATAGGAAGTCTATGGGCAATTAACATATCATTGCTTTAACTATGTATGAAACCAGTGGCGTTTTCAGCTGTGTTCATTTCTTTATGGCAATAAAAGAATGTATGAGAGGCCACTCACCGGATCCGTGCTCCAAGATTCTTGCTTTATTTCAGTTCATTAAAAACACCAACAGGACAAGGTCAGACGCCTGGATGGCGCTGCAATTGCAGCGCCATCCAGACGTCTGACCTTGTCCTGTTGGCGTTTTTAATGCACTGAAATAAAGCAAGAATAACGGATCCGGTGAGTGGCCTCTCATTCATTCTTTTATTGCCACATTGAACATTTGTGACCATTCCATTGAGATTGAGCATCACCACTACCGGCCCATTTGTTGCAGCACACATCCAGATAGAACCAGGTTGTGCCGACCGCTGTCTCTATGGAAGCACTCTATTTCTTTACATGGCAGCATTACTTCACAAGAAGGAGGCAGAGTTATTAATATTATTTCTGTAAAATTTCATGAATATGGGAACCATACATGGTCCTGTGAACCAAGTTGCTATTGATGCTTCATAACATATCAGCCTTCAAGGCCACCAGAAAAAAGAGAGGTCAAAACCCTACACAAATATCAGCTCAACACAGCTTGATTATACTTTCATAATTGTATGTAAATGCTATTTATTATATTATACTTAGAAAGGAATTGAGTCTGAGGATAAAATACAATTTACTTCAGGACTTGTTCTCCCAAAATAATCTGTATATGTCTTCCCGAATCCATAAGCAGATCCCATCCCATCATTTTAACTAATGTAAATGCTCTTTTTTTTTAGGCTGTCTTTTCATGTATACATCATAGATCAAAACATGAAACCTTGTGTAAATGTGGCCTATGATTAACAATACCTTAGTTTAAAGAGTGAAGAGTGAAATACTTTGGATTGACCATCAATATGCGGTTGTGATGGTCCGATATCTAGACCTCTTCCTATCAGGGGAGTTCTCAAAAAGATGTGGCCACTTGATTGTCTTTTCAGCTCATCTGTAAACGCTACTATGTCTTGTATAAAGCTCAAGTACACATTTACTTCATTGAAAAAAATAAATAAATAAAAAAAAAAATATATATATATAGATGCAAATCAAACAATTTTGCAGTATCTCGTAATACCTTTTTTATTGGACTAACAGAATTTTGTAGAGACAAGCTTTCGGGATTCCTCCCTTTTTGAAGTCCAAAGCAAATCTAAGCTCACAAGTAGAAGACACAGATTACATCTCACAAATATGCAGGGGTTAACACAATAGATGTGGAGAATTCACACTAAGATGGGCCATAAATTGTCCTGGACCTTGTGAGCTTAGATTTGCCTTGGACTTGAAAAAGGGAGGAATCCTGAAAGCTTGTCTCTACAAAATTCTGTTAGTCCAATAAAAAAGGTATTACAAGATACTGCGACATTTTCTGATTTGCATCTGCATCATTGCACTAATATGGCTACTTAAATTTACTACATGTATATATATATATATATATATATATATATAAAATATATATATATATATATATATATATATATATATATATATATATATATATATATATATATATATATAAAGGGCCTATCCTGAAAGCCTCATTAGAAGATAAGCACCTGGATCAATAACATTTGTCCAGAATCCAGTATCTATAACTTGACACCCTGACTACTTCCTCTGGTAGGTAGTTTCATATTCTCACTGCTCTTACAGTAAAGAGGCCCATTCTATGTTGGTGTTACAACAGCTTTGGGTATAAAAAGATCATAGGGGAGATTTTTGTATTGACCCTTGATATATTTAAATATTGTTATAAAGTTGCTCCTGTACTCCCAATATAGATAATGTTTCAGGGTACTGTATTATAGCACAAGGCTAAATTTATATTTCTGCAAGCTTCAGAGCAGAAATCCCCCAGCATTACTTTTTTGTCTCAGTCTTTACACAGACTTTTTTTTCCCAGAGATTAGAATTTTGATTTTTTTTTCTGTACAGTAAAGTACTGTTAAAGTTATCTGATCTCACTGTCCCACTGGATGATAAAAGCCCTGAGGAGGGGTACGAATGAGGACAAGCATGTAGACTGGATTGGTGCAAGGATTTTTGCCACCTTAGGCGAAAGCTAATTTTGCTGCTTCTTAACCTTGCCCATTGGCTCTGCCCTTTGACACGCCCCCCCTTACCACTGGGGTGACACATTGTAACAAACCTCTTACTCATTTAATCACCTTACTACTGGGGTGACACACTGTAACAAACCCACTTCTCATGTAATCTCCTTACTACTGGGATGACACACTGTAAAAAACTCCCTACTCATGTAATCCCCTACTACTGGGGTGACACATTGTAACCAACCACCTCCTCACACGTCAGTGATTCTGGCTGGGCGGGTGCTTTGGATGAACGGCGGGTGCTTCAGATGCTGGCTAGTTACTAACCTATTTGCAGCGGGCAGAGCAGCACCCCCATCAAACTTATTTGCAGCGGGTAGAGCAGCACCCCCATCAACTTATTTGCAGCGGGTAGAGCAGCACCCCCATCAAAAGGGCACTCTAGGCGGCTGCCTATAGGCAGAACCTGCTCTTCCTGTAGACTGCATCTACATATATATTACGATTTTGAGTACAGCTCCTTGTTACAAGGTTTAGTTTAGGATAAATACAAGATAAATAATGCAATACTTTCTATACAGTAATGTGATCACACTGTCTCTCGTCAAAATAGAAGCCCAGGTGAGCTGAGAGTATGATGTCAAGCTTGTAGACCGCTTCCCATTACAACTTTTAATATATATATTATGTCCTTTCAATGCATATATTCTAGTGAAAAAAATGATGGCTTTCTCTTTCTTATTATTTCCTCTGTGTACTTTTTCTTTATCATCTTACATTTTAATATAACATAACATAACAAGTTATCTCATACTCCAGTTCTATATTCCAGTTACCGTAAATTGGGTAAATTTTTTCCTTCACTAGAATATTTACTAAGCATACCTATCTAGTCTTATTTATTAACTTTGTGTTAAGGAGTTCTGCCTCTAATTTAGCAAACAGCAGTTGTCACCCGCAAATCGATGGATAATTTCATGATAAAACATTTGATCTGAAGAGATTTCTAAAATGATAGCATGCTGCTCAATTTACAGAAATGGAACGGCTTATTCATGAACAATAAAAGAATACAATGGATTATGAAGACTACAAAGTGACTTCAACCAACTTTCTTCTTTCAAGTGAAGTTTTAGCGATAATCAGAAATTCGCTGCACCCTGCTGAGTAGGTTAAATATATTGGTTAGGAACGCTTGCGATGATAACAAGTCTGGTTCCCTATTTCTGAAAAATCGACGCTACAAATACCTGCAGAGACTCTTGAATATTCTTTATTTCCTAGTATATAATCAGTTCATCTAATCGCATTTATGAGCAAAATTAAGAACATTGCAGACATACGCATGCATCCTTGACCAGTAATGAAGGCAATCTTGTCATCCTTGAAAATTGCCGTCCCAGTTACTTTTCACAGTGGGAAGCAATGATAGTTAAGAAATATAATTAAAATATTAACTACAGAATTTAAAGCTTTTTTTCCCCCGGTGTCACTATTGTAAACACAGAGGCCGACATTTATAATTTTCTTTAGACTGTTTTTTTTGTGTCTAGGAAAGGCGCAAAAAAGATGCAAGCAGGGTTTGTTTGCACCATTTTTACGCCTTTTGTTTTACACATTTCTGCTGATTTTGAGTTGCCATTCACTGATTTTGGCAATACACATGATATGGAAGGGTTTTATGAACTACTACCGCATAATTGTAAGCGCTGCGGAATCTGTATGCGCTATATAAATAAAATTATTATTTATTATTATTATTATTATTATTATTATTAACTACGCATTTTTTGTGAAAAGGCACAAAAAAGGCAAAAAAGCCACAGAAAAGTCTCTAAAACTACACCAGCCCAGACTTAGCTTTTTGGTGTATGTGAAGAGAAAAATGTCAGAAAATGTGACCTGCACAAAATGTATCAAATGCTGTGTGACCATTTAATAAATTTGGTGCTCCTACACATTACAAGCACACAAAAAAGGTGTAGAAAGATACTTCACTTACACCTACAATGATAAATGTCCCCGAATATATCTATGTTTGTATATCTAGTTATGCTGGATATCTGTTCTGTGTGGTTTACTAATTGTCCTTGTTTAGGAGGAAAACTCACTAATTCACTCGTATTAATTCACTTATTATCTGCCGATATACTTATATACTAGTATCATTAGTAAATTACATTGAGACACTTAGAGGAGCGCTCTTTCACGTAACTTTTTTGTACTATGCACTGTAATTGCCTTCAAAATCATGCAAATTGACAAGCATTGTCTTATAACGATGCAATGAACATTTACTGCACGTTTTTTACATTGGCAATATTGTCAAGGGATAAACATCACTGTAATTTTTGTGCAGCCTTCACAGATCCATTTAATAAGTGGTCACCAGTCCTTGCTTTTGGACATCAGGTCATATGTAAATGAGTGGACTTCAACAACCCCAGGTCATAATAATAGTAAGTTTGCCATACATTTGTAGGGGTCAGTTATGAAAAGTAGTTTGCTTGGGTATTGTTTTTTTAACACTCTTATCCAGTGAATGCTTCCAGGTTACTAATGATGGACCTGAGGAAGAAAGTTGTAATACTTTCAGAACACTTTATATTTTATTTAAATGTGGTGTCTGTAAGACGATTCATCCTCTTTGTCTCGATATGTTGGGGAGCCCAGAATTCAAAACCATTTCTTTTCCCATGCTGATTTTGGATCTTCTGAACCACCCGGTCCCAGGTCCCCAGTTGATGTTGGTTGCCCTCGCAAATCTCTGTCACACTTGACTGAAAGATGTTTTATTGTTTTGTGCCTATAGCCCAACACAATCAGGTTAGTGCATTGCCAGTCCTCTGTATGAATTGAACTTACCTGTATAAGGCTTTTTACTTCACCCTATTTGTTTCTTTTTTTTTTTTTATTCTACAAATTTTCAAGCTAACTAATGGCACTTGCATACTTACACCTCTCTGATTAATCTTTAAGGTAAGAATAGGTAGGTAGAGTGGATAGATAGGAAAATCAAAGAACAAAACACTTAAGGAACAGGTTTATTAAGAATGGTGTTTCATACCGTTTCACCAGTATAAAAAAAGGTTATAGTTTGTTTGGTTACTTGTTGTTTACAGAAACTCCTGTGCTACTCACTTCTGCGATAAACAGACTTGGCTGGTGTAAAGTTATTCCGATAGATCTTTGTTAATGCTGTTGCTTATTATATGTGCCTTTTTGGCAATTGCAAATGTTATTTATACTGTATAAAATGTAGTATTTATATGACTGCTCACTTTTTCATGTTCAAAAAAATTGTTAATAAAATCATGACAAAAAAAGATAATTGAAGCAAGCTTTACGTGCCTCTTAAAGGGAACTTGTCCTGTAGGGTAGAGTGTCCTTGCTGAGGGCAGCATGACAGGAATAGCTATGCCATTTTATACTGGGGTGTACTGTTGGTTAGGAAAACCCACACCTAAAAGCATGCAGCCCTTGGCCAGAAAAGAGTCACCGCTTCCCCTTCCCTCCAGCTGATCAGTGATAGATTTCTCCATTTGGGCATGGCCATTGTAGACTCTTTTCTGGTCGTGGGCTGCATGCTTTCAGGTGTAGGTTCTCCTATCCTACAGTACATCCAGTCATATAGGACAGATCTCTAAATACTGTGTCTGTCCCTATGTTATGCAGCCTTAAGTGAGGGCTATTTGGACTCTCCTGTATTCAAGAGATGACCTTTGCTCTCTGTAAGCAGGATTAGAATTATACAGAATGTTTCTAAATTTTCTGGCTTTCATAAGATAAAAAACCATTGACAGAACACATTGTGAGATTTTTGCGCAATTGCCCCTTATGATTATTTTTGAAAAAAAAAAAGGATATGGTGCGAATTCATCAATACATCTCCCCTTTCTCATAAAGTTTCCTTTGTTTTTATTTGTTGTGTTACGGTATTGTTAAAGGGGTCTTCCAGGCAAAAACTTTTTTTTATATATCAACTGGCTCCGGAAAGTTAAACAGATTTGTAAATTACTTCTATTAAAAAATCTTAATCCTTCAAATAGTTGTTAGCTTCTGAAGTTTTCTGTCTAACTGCTCAATTATGATGTCACGTCACGGGAGCTCTGCATGATGGGAGAATATCCCTTGCATGATGGGAGAATATCCCCATAGGAGCTGGACAGCTCCCGGGACGTGAGTCATCAGAAAGCAGTTAGACAGAAAACGGCAACTCAACGTCAGAAGCTAATAACTATTGGAAGGATTAAGATTTTTTAATAGAAGTAATTTACAAATCTGCTTAACTTTCCGGAGCCAGTTCATATATAAAAAAAAGTTTTTGCCTGGAATACCCCTTTAAGTCTTAGGGTTTCAAGAGAAATGAAATATCAGGATGTAAAACAGGAATGTATTTTGTCACCCTTGTTTCTAGTCTCTGTTAGTTTTTAGCCGACCAGCATGTAGCTTCTTTATAAATACTTCATAAAGGATTTAAAGCCTCATAAATATTTTCAAAGCTCTAACACGGGGAGAATGGTCTATTAATCAGACTTTAGTGAAAGAAGTTTGGAGTGCCATGTACAATGGATTAGCAGCAAGTTATAACTATAATATATCTGAATAGAGCTTTACAAATATGAATATGTGTGGGGAGAGGGAAAAAAGGGAGATACATACATAAGAAAACGAGAAAAGAGATGGAAAGAATGAGAGATAGGAAGAGGAAGAGAGAAAATAAGAGATAGGAAGAGGATAAGAAAAGGAGAAAATGAAAGGCAGAGAGAATGAAAAAGGGAAAAATTAGAAAGGGTGAGAAATAGAAAAAGAATTAAAGAACTGGAGAGAGAAAGAATGAGAAAGAATGAGCGAAAGTTGTATTAGGGATTTTCTTAGATATTTGGATATTTAAAGGGAAACCAAGAGCAACATTACCTACACGATTTTGCTAATATATTGTAATAGTGTGGATGATGCTGCTTCCAGCACTTTTTACTGTTTTCCGATTGGTGGCCCTGTTCCTAAGTTTTTGACAAAGATAACAATATGTAATATTACCTTCTTGGTGCACTCAGGGTGTTCCCTAGCCCTTTGGTGCACTGTATGTCCATTCACACTGGCCCTCTAATGCAGCCTCCTTCATGAATATTCATTTGGATTTCTTCAGCACATATGTGCTCTGACATCACTAGTGGGCATGTGCCGCTTCTCAACCACAACCCTGAAGCTGCACAGCTTAAGTACAGGGGCCATAGTCACGCCGCCCTCATGCACTATTACGTTGAGCAGGTTAATGTAAGTGATGCTGCTGTCATGTTCCTTTTAAGTTTTTTTTTCATGGAAAACTGAATTTTATTTTGTACTGTGTTCTGCATTACTATGGCACCTATTGTGAAATAGGAATGCATTTACTGTGATGTAACTTTTACAATAATGTTGTTTAGATAAATATATGAAAAACTATATTATACCAGCATATTTTTTTTCTATATTTTGACAGTGTTGCCTATGCATGGACATGTGTATGAAAGGTATAACATAATATAATAATATTGTACGTTTATTAGCCAGGTGCCCTACAGAAACCCCAACAAATGTGATTTGCTGCAGCATTTGGTGATCTGGTGTAGCTAGATAATTTTGCCTCCATGTTAAACAGAAGAACAGCCTACAGTAAAGTAAATAATTTCCTCCAAAGGTAGATTCCCCCAGTAGGTAGATAATCCCCCTAATAGGTTGATCCACCAAGTAGGTAGATTATTCTACACCCACATTAGGTAAAAATCCTCCCAGTAGGTAGATAATAACCCCCAATAGGTATAAGCCCCCCCCCCCCCCCATTAAGCCAAAGCTTCCAGTAGGTAGAAAATTCCTCCCTTTAGGTAAAATCCACCATTAGGTAGCTAATCCCCCCCAGTAGGCAGATTTCCCCAGTAGGTGGGTAATCCCCATTATGTAGAAGCTCACAGTAGATTTAGGTAGGTAGTCCCCCCAAAATACCTCTAATAGGAAGGTAATTTCTTCCAGATTTCTCTACAGACTTTGCTCTGTGCTCTGTTACTTGGTGTTTCGCAGAAATATAAGAGGATGGCACAAAATATTTGAATACACAACTGCAACACATCCTCTGTTGTTTATAACTGTTTAAATATGGGTGACTGACATGAAACTGTAGCACCATCCATATGGTTAAGAGCTTACATGCCATAGTGTCAGACCATGTGGCTGCAATAGGGCCCTGGGAGAAAGTGGGTCCCATCCTGATTGTGTTTTTTTTTTTTTATGGGTAAGAAGGTATGCAGAACTCCTCTTTCCAGGAAACTGCAAATTAATAAAGGGTGGTATTGACCAGTGTGTCATAGAAAGCAAGGGGAAATAAATATGAGACTCCCTTTCTTCTATGTACACCACTGTTTATGGTCACAACATCCTGCTCTCACTTAAAATAGGGAGATAGAGCTTCATTTGTGTCAAACTTGCATAATGTGAGAAGTGATTTAAAGTGTTATCTGACTTAAGTAAAATTCCTCTTGTTATGGTGCTAGGATGAAAAGAGAAGCTATTCTTAACTGTTAACATTTCACTGCTTCCAGCTCTACTGCACTGATCTTCTCCACTGGGTTTGTATACAGAGCTGCAGTGATGACATATAGCTCTGCTACCACTGCTGCAAATTAGCAGTATATGGCACAAGACCACTGAGGCCAGTAATTGGCACGGTGTGGTGATGTGAGTCATACAAATTTGTCATCCCTTCAGCAATGTAAGGGGAGGACTAGAGCAGAGACATGGGATGTGGGGGAGACTAAAGGGGTATTCTTGCTTTAGATTTTAAAAAACAAAAACAAAATAAATAAAAACTGCCCAGGCTGCCGCCTTTAAAAGTATAAAAAAAAACTTTTATATACACACACATATATCTCCTCAACTTACTTTCCACTACCACCCAGGTGCCTCCAGTATTGCTGCCCTGGTCTCCCCTTTGATCCTTTTCCTTGTTGCCTGGAATCGACGGATCAGACTGCAGGTCAACTAATCGCTGATTGCAGCGGTGACCTGCCTTGGCCAGTGATAGGCTCAGTGGCAATATAATATATTGGACCCCAGAATTAGGAAGATCACCAGGACCAGTGAAAGACAAGGCAGCAATACCGGAGGCAGTGATACCAGAAGCATCGGGCGAGTGTCGGGAGGTAAGTCCTGTATTTTTTTTTCATTCTAGCAACCTGGACAGGTTTTTTTTCAGACTAATGATTGTAACGGGTCACGGCAGGTGGTGGATCCTCTGGGCCTGTGTGGATGATGACGTGAGCTGTGCCAGGGAGTGGCGTCTAAGGTGCCACTGGTTTTCACCACAGCCCGCTGCAAAGCGGGATGGCCTTGCTGCGGCAGGTGGCACCCAGGTTGCTACTCCTGGCACGACTCGTCCACACAGGTTGCAAAGATGTGGCGTGGCACAAAAGGAAACTGGCAAGATGTGGTCAGGGTAGCAGAAGGTCAGGGCAGGTGGCACAGGTGCAGGGTCAGATAACAGAACAATAATAAGGAACATGGATATCAGGAACACAGAAACATAGTATGCTTTCTCTAGGGCTCAAAGGCAACAAAGATCCGGCAAGGAACAAAGGGAGGTGCTGATACTTAAAGACAGGGTGCAGGTGTAAACACTTAATTAAATGCATACTGGCCCTTTAAATGTAAGAGCTCTGGTGCCCTAGGAGGCAGGGGAACACGCACTGGGGCTGCGTAAACAGAAAGACCAGGAAGGTGAGTGACGGGCTGGGATTGGCATGCGGGTGCGTCCAGCGATGCGAATCCCAGCCCCGCCGACAGTGGGGACATGACAAGAGAGCGCCCACGGCCAGCATGTCTGGCCGGAGCGCAGATGTTACAATGCTAAAGTAACCCTTTGAATAGTATAGCTTCTTTTTTAACTTTGGCACTATTACAAGAGATAGACACATTTTTTCTTATAAATTTGATAACCCCTTGAGTGGTTTTCTGTATGATTATTTTAATGTGAAAACATACTAATGACACTTTGATAGCAGTAATAGCAAAACTGCTTTTTATTCATAATTAGAACATGAAGTCTATTTAGCACACTTGCTGGATGTTTATATATTTTCATAGTCAGAATTGGTTGCAATAATATATTTTCTAATTTTTTTTAAGAAAGTCGACACAGCAGTTTACTGGATAAGGGATGTGATATGTGTAAACTGTTTTCAAATACAAATGACAACTGCTGAAACATTGTAACAAGTGAGGTTTAGCATCCCAACCTTAAGGCTTGAGAAACTTGGCTTACCATCTAATACAGATGTAATTAAGAGAGCAAGTAGACCAGCCGAAATCTTCTCATTAAGAGCTAATGGCAAATGGATGTCTTCAGCGTTATTACTGACCAAGTTTGTATTTAAGCAAGGAAATGTAATTTATTCAGGATGGAAATTTTATACCAACTGACTTTAATTAAAATTATTAAAGATAGAAGACAAATGTTTTGTTGACTGCTTGACTGCATTTTAACTGGTCACCCCTAGACCTCTCATTAGAAATGCTTTTTGTACATTATCTGGACTGTGTAGGAGCTTAATCGAAGGTGTTTTTCTTCGCAAAGTTCCATGTACGGTTGTTAATGTAACTATCCAACATATTGCTTGAGTAAATTGGCTGCACCATTGAAGACCTTAAAACCTCTTTCTTTCTAGGGGAGGTTGGGCAGATGTCAAACCAACATGCGACTTTCTCAGGTCTCGTGCACAATTTCTTGAATATCCTTTTACAGAACTACATTTTTACATGGCTTGATATTTTCTACTTAATCCTTTTAAGAAAAGTAAATGACCTTGGAGGCCATAACCTCAGCCTGTATGTTGTAAGTACCAAAGTGTTCATTACTGTGCGGTAGTGAAAAAAATATACTGTAAAATCATGTTGATAAAATTGCCTGAAGGTGCACAACTCTTTTAAATCGGTCTTAGTTCCAGTAACATTTATCAATCAGTTTTCAGGTGTAGCCAATGAACAAAAACATTTTGTGCTTTCAAAAATGAAAAACATATCAAAATTAGCCTAATCATGGCTTATAAGTTATCAGAGCTCTATATCTTAAAAGGATCCTGTCACCATGAAAGTGCTATCTAGTCTATTGGCATCATTTTATAGGGCAGAAGGGCCTGAGCAGATTAATATATTGTATTGTGGGAAAAGATTTAGTATAACTTGTAATTTATTAACATCCCTGCTCTTTCTTCTCTTAGGAGTACAGACGACAGAGTCACCCAGTGATCACCCAATGGACTCCTAAAAATTGAAGATAAGAGATTTGAATCATGATGCTGATAGATTAGATAACCTTTTACGGTGGCAGGTTCCCTTTATTTCCAGGTTCCCTTCTATTTACTAAAAGTAAAGCTGGCCTCACACAACAAAGTCAGCCATACCCAATGAAGCATCTAATTGTATGGTGGCCTTCCACTGCTGTCAGGGGAAAATAGTGTTGGACACAATGGTTTGGAGTGCAGTATGCATATGTAGGAATCAGGATAGATAGCTGAGAGCTAAACAAGCGTTGTATGACAGCTTAAAGGGATTGTCTGGGTATATAAAACTTTCTTAATTTTGTGGCTGCAATGAATACTAAAAATAAGTCATACTCACCTACATTTGTCCCCTGCAGCTCCTGGTGTGACATCACCCGATCCTCTGCTTGTCACTTTGCTTCCTACTTTGGAGATTCATTCTCAGGAGTGATGGACCACCCACCAACCACTGGCTGTGTCGGTGTCCTGCTTCATTTCCTGACATCACAGCAGGAACTGTGAGTATGACTTATTTTTATAGCTGCCGAAGCAAAATATTTTGTGGTACAGGGAAGTAGAGGACATCCACTGGGGTTGAAAAATTTATGTCTAGAAATGTACTCTCATCCAGGACTTTTTTAACGTTTTACTCTGAGACCCTACCGAACAGAATATGGTGATGCTTGGGCTTCCCTACTGGTCTTAGTCCCTGATGCTGGCAGATAAAAGGGGTTGTGCAATCCAAAGGATAGAGGATAGGTGTCTGATTGCAGAGGGGTCTGAGAAACTGGTACCCCACGTCATCTCCTGAACAGACCCCGGGTCTCTCAGAGGAGTGCGGGCTGGGGTATGTAAGTTCTCCTTTATTTTCTATGAGAGTGCTGAAGAGATCTGAGTGCTGTGCTCCATCATCTCCGATCTCAGGAGATCACGGGAGGTCCCAGCGGTTGGACCCTGTGCATTCAAACACTTATCCCCTATCCTGTGGTTAGGCGGTAACTTACTTTTTGCTGTATAACCCCTTTAAACTGTTTGTTCAACATGATTTAAAGAGGTAATTTGAGATTCTTATTGTTTAATTTTTGTTAGTTCTCTTATTTATTAAAAATAAGAATGCTTTAAAATGTCCTTTTTTACACTGCAGTTGGGTCCGCAAAGAAAGGTTAGGATCTTACCGCACATTACTTTATTAGTTCAATATATATGAACAGTACGCTATAAGCGTCTTAGGCTAGGGTCACACTGCTGCTGAGCTCTGCTAAAGTGAGCTCCATTGCTCAATCCCTTTAACCCCTTAAAGGGGTACTTCACTCGCCAGTGTTCAGAAGTAAATATTCGGAACGCTGTTTTCGCATTGCGGGGATGTGCCATGCCCCTCGTGACATCACGGCCATGCCCCCTTAATGCAAGTCTATGGTAGGGGGTGGGACTCCTATAGACTTACACTGAGGCGGCATGGCCGTGACATCACTAGGGGCGTGGCTGACCCCGCAGCGCGAAAACAGCGTTCAGAATATTTAATTTCAAATGCTGCCCAGGGGAGTACCCCTTTAAGGACCAAGCCCCTTTTGGCCTTAAGGACCAGGCCAATTTTATTTTTGCATTTTTGTTCTTTCCTCCTTACCTTCTAAAAATCATAACTCTTTTATATCTTCATCCACAGACCCATGAGTGCTTGTTTTTGCGTAACCAATTTTACTTTGTAATTACATCACTCATTTTACCATAAAATGTACAGCGCAACCAAAAATGTTTTATTTATGTGGGGAAATTAAAAAGAAAACCACAATTTAGCAAATTTTGGAAGGTTTTGTTTTCACGCTGTACACTTCACGGTAAAAATTACACGTTTTTTTTATTTTGTGGGTCAAGACGATTAAAATGTTATCTGTATTTTTATGATTGTACCGCTTTAAAAAAATCTCAAACTATTTTAACAAAATTTATTTTGACCACCTTTAACGTTCAAATTTTTCCGTATATGGGACCGTATGAGGGAAAAAATGTTGTGCCGTGATCTGTAGTTTTTAATCCATACCACTTTTGCTTATATTTAATGTTTTATTAATTTTTAATAAAACATTTTTGGAATAAAATGTGGCAAAATGGGGAAAAAGGGACAATTTACATTTTTATTGGGGGAGGGTATTTTTCACATTTGTTAACATACGAGTTAACATTTGTTCACATACCAGTTTACAAAAAGCTAGCCACAATGTTAAGGTAATCTCACAAATAGCCATTTAGCCCCAAGACAAGTGCAGATCCTTCCTAAGCACATCTATTACTGTCTTCCAGGTATGTACTAAAATCACCTTATGGTGGATAACCCCTTTAATTCACGATATTTGGTGACCAGAAACATAGTAACATAGTGTATAAGGCTAGAAAAGGACATGTCCATACAGGTCAGACTAATAAATGGCAGTATTGATCTAAATCTTAATAAATCTTAACAAATATCTAAATAAATAAGATTTCCTCACCCTTTTCACAAAACAATTCTTTATGACTTGGCAATCAGAATAAAACCCAAGATTAACCATCCTTCTCTAGAATCTAGTAACCATTGTAATATTCGTACACTCCAAAAAGTCATCCAGGTCTATTTCGAACAATTTTACTATGTTCCGCATGAAAATTATTGTTGTCATGAGCAGGGGTGTAACTACATGGGAGTTTTCTGTTCTACCATGGGTTTAGCTATTGCTGCAGCATACATAATAACTGCTACATGACCTTGGGCTAAAGGGGTGCTACTTTGAAACAGGATCATTGTCCCCTTTGGTAGTAAAAAAAAAACATGTTTGCTGTCTATGAGTACTACTATGTGGGTTATCTGTCATACAGGCGATCTGGTATTTTTGGCTACTATACATCTTTTGGTTGGTCCTTTAAGCTGAATTTACCTTCAGCAAAGTGGAAAAGCACTCCTTACTTTGCCACAGAAGCTTACTTGACCCCTACGGTTACAATGTGTTCCAAGATGATCCAAAAGGTCCTTTATCTCCATAAGAGAAGATTAGACTCTACATGATGTTACAGTAGTTTCCCGAACATTAACCCTTTCCCATGCCAGGACGTATCGAAAATGTGGAGTAAGATCAAAAGGTATCACAAATCACAAGAATTGTCCAATAAAAAATTCAGCTCATCCGGCAAAAAATAAGCCATCATACTATGGTGTTGAATGAAAATTAAAAAGTTATGGCTGTCAGAACATGGCAACACAGAAAAGGGAAAAAAAAGCTATATAAATTGGGTATTGCCATAACCGTACCGACCCACAGAATAAAAATAACATAATTATTCCTCTACATGTAATGCCATAAAAAATAAAAAAAACTGAAATTTTTCACAATATTATGGAGTTTTTCACCAAAAATGCTGCATGAATCAACAAAGATTGACCACTTATATAAAGTACAATATGTCATGAAAAAAACATCTCAGAATCGCATTGCTAAGTGAAAGCACGTCAGGTATTACCACTTAAAGAGACAGATGCCAGATTGAAAAAATTGGGCCTGGTCATTAACCCCTTGAATCCCAGATGATGATTAAGAACAATCCATGACATTGGCAGGTCTCAGCTTTACAAAGGGGGCAGTGCATGCAATAAATTCTGCAGGGTGCCCAAACTTTTGCAGAGGTCATTTTTTTGTTTTCTGTTATTTTGAAAGTGTAAAAGGTGGAAATAAAATCTAACTTTTGTTGACATATAAGAATGTCTAATCTGTAATTGGAGATTTTTCCATCTCTCCTTGGCTTCTTTATGCACATTAATACAAATTTTTACCTGGGCTACCCAAACATTTGATCCCACTGTATAGGTGGTAAAAATAGGGCAATTTTAAATATACTGATTTGTACAAAAAGTTTGAGATTTTTTTTAAGCGGTACAATAATAGAAAAGTATGTAATCATGGGCATAATTTTATCATATTGACCAACAGAATGAAGAACACATGTCATTTTTACCATAAAGTGTACAGTGTGGAAACAAGACCCTCCAAAATTAGCAAAATTGGGGTTTTCATTTAAATTTCCTCCTTAAAAAAATTTTTTTTTTAGGTTTGCTGTACATTTTATGGTAAAATGAGTGGTGTCATTACAAAGTAAAATTGGTCATGCAAAAAACAAGCCCTTATATGGATCTGTAGATGAAAATATAAAAGATTTATAGATTTTAAAATGTGAAGAGGAAAAAGGAAAACACAAAAATAAAATAGGCCTGGTCCTTAATTGTCAGCAGAGAGCACTGTGGTCATGACAGAAAAGAAATCCAAAAAGAAAATAATTTCCTCTGTAGTATACAGCCGCTAATAAGTAATGGAGGGATTAAGAGTTTTTAATAGAAGTAATTTACAAATCCGTTTAACTTTCTGGCACCAGTTGATTTAAAAAAAAAAAAAAAGTTTTCCACCGGAGTACCCCTTTAACCACTTAAGGACCACTGGCGTACAGGTACGGCCTGACGCCCTGGTACTTAAAGGGGTACTCCGGTGCTTAGACATCTTATCCCTTATCCAAAGGATAGGGGATAAGATGCCTGACCGCGGGAGTCCCGCCGCTGGGGACCCCCGTGATCTTGCACGCGGCACCCTGTTTGTAATCAGTCCCCGGAGCGTGTTCGCTCCGGGTTTGATTACGGGCGATCACAGGGAGGGCAGCATGTGACGTCACGCATGCGCCCCCGTGTGACATCACGCTCCGCCCCTCAATGCAAGCCTACGGGAGGGGGCGTGATAGCTGTCATGCCCCCTCCCATAGGCTGGCATTCAGGGGCGGAGTGTGACATCACACGGGGGCGCAGGCATGACGTCACACGCCGTCTGCCCTGTGATCGCCCGGAATCAGACCCGGAGCGAACACGCTCCGGGGACTCATTACAAACGGGGTGTTGCGTGCAAGATCATGGGGGTCCCCAGCGGCGGGACTCCCGCGGTCAGGCATCTTATCCCCTATCCTTTGGATAGGGGATAAGATGTCTAAGCACCGGAGTACCCCTTTAAGGACCAAGGGCATACCTGTACGCCCGTGGGAATTTCGGTCCCCGTCGCACGTCCGGCGGAGACTGGACCGGGATGACTGCTGATATATATCAGCAGGCATCCCGTGCCAATGCCCAGGGGGTCCTGGTGAATTCACACCAGCAATTTGTGGCGTTCCCGGGTCATATGGTGATCCGGTGACCCTGAAAATAAGGGGGGGGATCGGGGTTGTCGAAGACACCCCCGATCCCCCTGAAGGGATAGGAGGGAGGTGGCAGGGGTTAAAGTTTGGTTCCCTCGTTCTGCCCACCCACAGTAGTCCGGGCAGAATGGGGGAACCAAAGGTGACCGGCGCCGGAGGTCCACTTACCCATCAGCGATTGTCGGCGGGCAGCAGAGGGCGGCGATGCGGCTCCTTGGTGCGGCAATGACGTGCAGCGATCCTACGGAAGCCGGTGAGTAGTTGCCTAGCAACATCTGGAGGGCTACAGTTTTGAGATCACTATACTATAGCCCTCCAGATGTTGCAAAACTACTACAGCTGTTTGCTGTTTGGGCATGCTGGGATTTGTAGTTTTGCAACAGCTGGAGGGCCACAGTTTGGAGATCACTGTGCAGTGGGCTCTAAACTGTGGCCCTCTAGATCTTGCAAAACTACAACTCCCAGTATGCCCACACAGCAGTTTGCTGTCCGGGCATGCTGGGATTTGCAGTTTTGCAACATCTGGAGGGCCATAGTTTGGAGATCACTGTGCACTGGTCTCTAAACTTCGCAAACAGCTGTCTTGGAATGCTGGGAGTTGAAGTTGCGTACCTCCAGCTGTTGCATGACTACATCTCCCAGCTTATGAAAAGGAAAAGTTGTGGTCTGTCCCATCCTGTTAGTGTAAAAAAAAAAAATTAAATTACACCAACATGCTGGTGTTGCCCCATACTTTTCATTTTGACAAGAGGAAAAAGGGGAAAAAAACAACCCACAAAATTTGTAACACAATTTCTCCTGAGTATGGAAATACCCCATATGTGGGCGTAAAATGCTCTGCGGATGCACAACAAGGCTCAGGAGTGAGAGCGCACCATGTACATTTGAGGCCATGATTGGTCATTTGCACAGGGGTGGCTAATTTTACAACTACACCCCTCGCGGAATGTAACAAAGGGTATAGTGAGCCTTAACACCCCACAGGTGTTTGTCGAATTTTTGTTAAAGTTGGAAGGGAAAATGAAAAAAAACGATTTTTTTTTTTTTACTAAAATGCTGGTGTTACAGTAAATTATTTTATTTTCACAAGGGAAATTGGAAAAAAAGCACCCAAAATTTGTAACCACATTTATTCTGAGTAAGAACATACCCCATAGGTGGATGTAAAGTGCTCTGCTGGTGCACTACAATGCTCAGAAGAGAAGGAGCACCATTGGGCTTCTGGAGAGAAAATTTGTCCAGAATGGAAGGCCACATGTGTTTACAAAGCCCCCATAGTGCCAGAACAATGGACCCCTCCACATTTGTCCTCATTTTGGAAACTACACCCCTCTTGTAATGTCATAAGGGGTGCAGCGAGCATTTATGCCCAACAGGTGTCTGACAGATTTTTGGAACATTGGTCTGTGAAAAATGAAAAATGCAATTTTTCATTTGCACAGCCCACTGTTCCAAAGATCTGTCAAATGCCAGTGGGGTGTTAATACTCACTGCACCCCTAATTAAATTCTGTAAGGGGTGCAGTTTCCAAAATGGGGTCACTTGTGGGGGGTCCACTGTTCTGGCACCATGGGGGCTTTGTAAATGCTCATGGCCCCTGACTTCTATTCCAACCAAATTCTCTCTCCAAAAGCTCAATGGCACTCCTCTTCTGAGCATTGTAGTTCACCTGCAGAGCACTTGACGTCCACACCTGGGGTATTTCCATACTCAGAAGAAATGGGGTTACAAATTTTGGGGGGCATTTTCTCGTATTACCCCTTGTAAAAAGGTAAAATTTGGGGAAAAACCAGCATTTTAGTGAAAAGTTGTTTTTTTCATTTACACATCGGACTTTAACAAAAAAAATTCAAACATCTGTGGGGTCTAAAGGTTCACTGTACCCTTTGTTACGTTCCATGAGGGGTTTAGTTTCCAAAATAGTATTCCATGTTTTTTTTTTCTGTTCTGGCACCATAGGGGCTTCCTAAATGGGACATGCCCCCCAAAAACCATTTGCTTTCCAAAAGCCAAATGTGACTCCTTCTCTTCTGAGCATTGTAGTTCACCCGCAGAGCACTTTACGTCCTAACATGGGGTATTTCCATACTCAGAAGAGATGGGGTTACAAATTTGGGGGGGGGGGGGGGGTTTGGGGCATTTTCTCCCATTACCCTTTGTAAAAATGGTAAATTTGGGGAAAAAAAACTGTACTTTAGTGAACAAAAAAGAAATTTTTCATTTACACATCTGACTTTAACGAAAAGTCGTCAAACACCTGTGGGGTGTTAAGGCTCACTGTACCCCTTGTTACGTGCCTTGAGGGGTGTTGTTTCCAAAATAGTATGCCATGTTTTTTTTTTTTTTTTTGTTGCTGTTCTAGCACAATAGGGGCTTCCTAAATACGACATGCCCCCCCCCCCCCCCAAACCATTTCAGCAAAATTCACTCTCCAAAATCCCATTGTCGCAGTTTCTATAATGGGGTCATTTAAGGGGTATTTCTAATAAGAAGGGCATTCAAATCCACTTCTAAACTGACCTGGTTCCTAAAAAAATCCTTGATCGTAAGACTATATAAATCAAGTGACCACCTAAACTCCACCAACAAATGTTGTAACCCAGCTATTCTGCAGGCAACAATTGATGGAAATAATGGAGACAATGCTCTTTATGGGCATGGATCCGAGAATGTATTTTTACTCAGTCACCAATGTAAACTTCCATATTTTCTTCCTAAGTGGGTTAAACACAATTATCATGAAATTCAACAACTAAAAATGAACTCAAATGAAGCTTGTCATAAATTAATGAACATAAAGTCTGTTAGTGTGAAAGTCAAAGAAACACTGACAATCCTTCAAAATGAAGGTAACTTTATAAAAAGAACAGCAACAAACTTTCCAGTGCCCTAAGTGTAAAGGATTAGAAAAGACGTAACTGAGACAATGTGACAAGTGGATGAAGACTTCACAATAACTTCTGCAGCATAGGAAAACCAGCCTATTAAATTTGCCTTCTATAAATAATGAATGATTTTTTTTCATCTGCTATACGCGCCTGTCATTCCCTGTGAGAGGAGTAAAATTTTACTTGAGGCTGGATTAACGTATACTTGCTGACCTCAAAGATGACTCCAGAGTGGGAAGTACAGATAGTTAAAAGATACTGATGTAACAGAACTACGACAGGAAACTCTTGGGAAAAAAACTAAGATAAAAAGCAGAAAAACGCTAACTGCCCATGACATATATATGAGGAATAATCCATTCATCGTAGTGGATGTAACCAAGTTTAATTATTAGCTTCAAAGACAATTCCCAGTGTTGACAACTAAGTTGCTCTGACAGTGTGGAAGTGTACATAGGAGAAACTTAACTATCCTACAAGCAAAAAGTCTTCTTAACTCTTGAGTTAGCTGAACAGAGAGGAGCTGTGTTTTTTTTTTGTTGTTGTCATCTACATCGGTCACCCGTAGGTCTATATAACCTTCATTATAGGATGTGCCCTTGTTACAGTAGAGCAAGATCTGGCCATTGTGAACTGCATCTTCATAGAAATATCATACATGATGCTGGCAGATTAAACTTCTATCAGAATTTCTACTGTGTGAATGTTATTTGCTATCTTCCACAAGTCAGAAAACTGTAGCTCACCAGCTGATGCGACTTTACACTTCAGAGCATGTCTTGATGTCAGGAGTTGTAGTTTGCTACCAGCTGCAGGTTGTTGCTCTACAACTTGCAGGTTGTTGCTCTACATAGTCGTACCAATACAGTCCATAAAAAGTTATATACTTTCTCTTACTTAAGCTCATTTGCTTTCAGTCATCTGCTAACCTTATTTTTCCGGCTGGCAGTTTCTTATTAGTGTAATCCCCTTTATACATATATACCAGAACTTTTGCTGATCTAGTCAGAGGTACAGAACACCCCTATGTCTTTCCAAAATTTGTGATCTTGAATCTTTAAGAATTCTTTAAGTTTGTTATAATGCTAGAGAGGCATGAAAACAAAAACAAAGGAAAAATATGTTTGTTTTTTTTAAATAGAATTACGTGAAGTAATAGAGTATATGAGGGGAGGCACAGGTGGGAAAAATTCCTGTTGGTGATTTATAAAATGCTATTATCATAAAATGGGGGGGGGGGTAGGGAGAAGTAAGCTCTAAAGCTGTCCCTAAAACCACTCTCCCTGCCAACTTGCCCATCCACCCTAAACGATGGATCGACATCTGGGCGCCGAAGTGTGCTAACGTGCATTGGCGTTGAAGTCAATAAAACAAACAGAACTGTACAAAGTCAGGAAACAAGTCAGGAACATAACAGAATCAACAAACAGATATATAAATACAAACAAGGCAGGACATACCATACTAACATACAGTTCAGAAACCGGAATCAAGATTAACGGCAGATATAATAATATGAACAAAACTAGATTTGGGGATACGTTTACAGCAGACAAAACCAGGAGATGCATGGGATGAATAGGTTAACAGAATGTCAGAACACTAAATGGGTTAGGAAATCAAGAGCACTATTTACACTGGACTCAGAACAAGGAACACAGAAGACACCCCACTCCAAGCATGGAGGGACATCAATATGAAAGCCAAGTATGCTCCTAGCCAGAGGGCACACTCCATTGAGTGATCAGGATACTTGGCTAGGAGAAAACAAAAATCCTAAATGCAAGCAAACACAGGTGCAGGCACAAGACTAACTCACTCCTAGATTGACAGATTAGCCCAAAGTTTAGAACAGGATTTTATCTTCCGAGCATAATCAAACAAATTCAAAATAGGACTGACAAAATGCACAGTGTGAATACAGACTAAGGCAACACTAAGCAAATCCCGAACGAACATGCAAAATACTAAAACCCGACAAATGTACTAAAACAAAGCAAGCTAAAATCTATATATCAAGCAGGACAGATAACCATGGTTAAAACTCAGGATATGTGCTCAATCAGACATAGTGAACATATAACAAGCATGGTCAGAGTAACATATCTAATAACCAGCACTGAACAGCACCTGAAAAGGTCTTATGTAGTCTCCCAGTGCAGAAGTCAAGAAGGTTAACTCTTCCCATCCCAGGGAGAATTAACACAGAAACTGTTCAAACACAAACCTAATGTCTGAACAGGACCCAAAGCAGAAAATATAAAATGCAGATAAATGAACATTACAGATTTCCAGAACTTTTTAAACAAAATTAGGGAGAAATGGAAAGGCAACATCCCTGATGAGAGGTGGTAACAGGGGTGGCGAAATGTTGTTTACTACTCACCAAACAAGATGCATTCAGAACAATGGTCCAGCACAGAAGGTGCAATTTCAAGCTTTTATTGTAGTAAGATCAGAGATCAGACATCAGGAATGGTAAAAAAGAAGTCATGTGATGCCTTTCAGGTGTACTCTATGTGGGGAAGTCACTTCCTTGCATGGTTTAAGAGTTGGGGAAACACAATCACCAAGGCTATACTTTATGGTTTAGCGCTAAGCCAAATCTTTTAGCAACTTAGTGGGGGAGATTTATCAAAACCTGTCCAGAGGAAAAGTTGCTGAGTTGCCTATAGCAACCAATCAGATAACTTCTTTCATTTTTCAGAGGCTTTATCAAAATTGAAAGAAGAGATCTGATCAGCAGCTTTTCCTCTGGACAGGTTTTGATCAATCTTCCCCATTGAGTGGTCCATCTCTCATGTTGGCCTTGTTACACATACATCACATTACTATGAATTAGCCACATGTTGGATATATTTCTAAAATTGCTCATTATAGGCCATGTCTATTCAGCACTACCTGTCCGGCCTGTGATCTTAGCTTTCTTCTATTGCCCATCACCCTTTTCCTAATTACTGAGTTAACCTGAGACTGACAGCTGTTAATTACTTATAGATTGGAACAATGGAATTGACAATGTTCTTTTTGAAGGACACATGAAGCAAACCCTCTGGCAATTGCTTTGAGTTAATTTCAAAGTCTAATATTAATTTAATTACAATAGCTCATTACTAAAATTCTTAAACATTATTATTAGAAGTAGATAAATATTAGTGAAAACAAATGCAGACTACTTACGGAAAAAAGAAGGTGCTGTAAATGAGCAACAATAATTTGATTCCATCGCTTCAGTCCTTAAAACTGCATCTTAATGACCTGAACATCGGATGATACTGTTTTAAGAAGAGTCGGTAACACAAAACCAATTTTCTGATAATATATAGATGTGGTGTGTGACTGGAAGAATTACAGGTAAGTCATGCTCTCAAATATTAGAAAGGCTCTCATTATTTCTGCTCCCATTAACAGCAATCTTGGGTTTACTGTAATAAACAATACCTAGAAGATAGATCCTCCCATAAAGAGTACCCCAGAAAGAGTGAGTCCCTATAAGCAGTTCTTCAGTCACCTACGAACAACAACAAGAGGGTGTGATCATCCACAGTGTCAGGTATAGAGAGCTTTACATAACACATAAGACACATAGGTGTCTCAGCCAGAGAGTGTCTTCATAGTCAGTGCCCCAATAAACCATTAACAGCAACCAAATCAAATATAGTGGTCCTAGCTTGCCTCCTTAATTCATGCCCCAGTCAATCATTGTATGGGGTATTCCCAACACTAAAAGTTATTCCATATCAACAAGTAGGTTAGTGAGCTAGGATTAGTAGAATCTTAATTGATCCTAAAAATGGAGGAACATTTTTCCCCAAATAAATGACATACATGAGGAAATATTAAAAGAAATACATTTGTTTAGTCCTGAGGAGAAACATTTAAGGGAGGGGGGAGGGGGGGGGGCATGACCAACTCAATTAGGTACATAAATGGCCCATACATAAAATATGGTGGAAAAATTGTCCCAGCTAAAACACTCCAACAAGAAAAGAGGGCAATCCTTTCACCTCAAGAAACAAATATTGTCCAGGGCTGACAAGCCTTAGAACATTTTTTAGAACAAACATTGCCCACATCCATATTCTTCCCTCCTTGGTTAAACCTGAGAAACATGTGTCTTTTCTCAACTGTACTAACAATTTGTACTTTGCCAATGTCCCATTCATTCTTTATGGGGCATCTAAACGTTGCCAAGGACTAAAGGCTGAGAGGATAACACTGAGAATATATTTTTAACAGCAGCCAAAAGAGTGTGCCTCTCTGTGTCCCTCTTCCCTGATGACGCACTTTTGCAGTGAAACATGTTGGGGGCACTAAGTAGGATAAGTGTGAATTGTTTTTATTTAGTGGCAATATCATAAAGCTGATTTGTTGAAAGATCTAGATGCATTCAATTCAGAGCATAATACCCAAGTATGCTTTATGCATCTGAATAGCTATGTAAAGTGAAGAGTGTACTGTATGCTGTATCATTGGTTTTAAAAGCATGATTTTTCAAACCACTCACCTGTAGTATTTAAAAGTATTTATTAATAATAAATTGTATATAAAGTGCCTATTAGATAATAACGCAAAGTGCTTATTAGGAAGGGCTGCTTTTCTAGTAGGCCATTTGGCCCTATGGGAATGTTTGTCTTAATCAATTCCCAGTCAAGAGAAACCAAGAAAGTGCCATCAAACAAAGTGTCAGGAAGATATAGCCTCCTATAAGCAATTTCCTAGCTGGAGAGTACCCTCATAAGCAACACCTATTTCACAATAATAAACAACACCTATTAAACAACCATAAACAACAACAATCAAACACAATTTTAGGATAGAAAGTACCCACCTCCCCCTATAAACATGGCTTGACTCTAATAAGTGTCTCCATAATCAGTGCCTCAGGCAGAAAGTATGCCTAAAAATAGTCCTCTAGAGTGTTACCACAGTCAGTGCTCCAAGCCAGCCAAAACAGAGGATCTTCATTTCCATTGGCCCAGAAGGTTATTCCTTTTCTTGGGAAAATATGGTTAAAGCAGAGGATGTGACTCAATATGCAGAATTGCAGAGACAAAATACAGGGTAAGTTGTTATTATAATGGGAAAAGACTATTTCATCCTATAATATAGATTACTGCAGGTAGGGTGGTAGATTGCATAGATGCCATTACTGAGTTCTTAGTGTGATTGGAAGATGCATTAGTGGCTACAAGTCATCTACAGGTAACCATTACTGATTGTGGTAAATGTCAATGTTCTCAAGGTCTCGATATTTTCAAACAATCATTTTCTATAAGCTTTTGGATCCTTGTCATATCTATTAGTAACACAATTAGCAATTCCCTCTTTTGGAGCTTTTCTATTAAAATATAAGTGACAGATGTGCAGAAGTGTACTTTGTATAATTATATGTCACTGTGGTTTAAAAGTGTGTTGTATAATATATGTAGCTCTGTGCAGTGAGTATAATCTTTACCTTTTTACACTGAGATATATGCACACGTCTATGACCATCTCAACTCGACTTTTTAAGACTTAACTAATACATATTAGCACTTAGCTCAACAATAAACTAGAAATAATTGACTCGTTTATAGCTATTGAAGCTCATCCAGCAACATATATTTTCTGGACTTTAAACTTTAGCAAAGTACTCTTTTGCTACTTACAAAGATGGGACATCTCCATTGTGCTTTAACCCAGGGCAGTAGAAAGGTTGGCTGAATGGATACAAGTGCTGTGAAACGAGGAACTGCTGCCATGTTGGACATTCTGATTTTTTGGGAAATTGGAATGAATCTATTTCATGACTTTCGACATTGAGACCTGCATAGAAGTCTATGGGGGACATTTATCATTGTTTGCTTTGGAAAGCAAGTTCTGAAATCATTTTTTTTTTGCTTTAGGTTTGCTTGTGTGCTACATATTTATCATACTATCACAGAGGATTGATACATTTGGAGCACATAAGCAAAACAAAAAAAGTTGCAGCTAAGACTTTTGTAAGACATTTTTGCGACTTTCTAAATTTGCTTACGTACAGGAGTTTTGTACTCCAGGTCAGACCTGGAGTAGACTTGCGACTTTTTGTAAGGATTTTTTTTTTGCCTACTCACAAAAGTTGCACACAAAAGTGCTTAGGTGCATGTGAGACTTTTTGTGTGACTCTTGTAAGCAAAAAAAAAAAAAAAAAAAAACGTGCAAGCTGCTTTACTTTCCAGTGCTAAAAATAATATTTATCGTTGAAGGTCTACTCCAGTACTTTAAAAGTTATCCCCATCCGCAGGATAGGGAAAAAGTGTCTGATAGTGGGGCTCTCACCCCTGAGACCCCCATGATCTCCAGAACAGGGACTCTCCCTATGCATAGATGGTGGGCTCAGCACGTGCCTAATGCACTGTCTATGGGAGAGCAGAGGCCTCATTTATTTATTAATTTTTTTGTTTGGGGGTCTTTGTACGTGCTACCAGCCACTGTTCTGGGCTAAGTGGCAGGACCCCCCCCCCCCACTGACTTCTTCACCCCCTAGCACCACCAAGCGCTAATTAGTGCGCGCACACCACTTTTTGCGCTAGAAGTCTTTTTTTGTTGAAAAAAAAAGCTTTCTTTTTCTTTTTTTTTGTTTAGTTTTATTTTATGTTTTTGTTTAGTTAGGTGGTGGGTTAGGAATGGTTAGGAAGTAAAGCACACACCACACTCAGCACAGACATGAATAAAGTTTTCCCCCACACATACACACACACACCCCTGCCCCCCTTAGAGTAGGGAAATGGCAACAGGGCGTTTTGTCTCCGACACTGAAAGCATCAGTGAGGGTGAGGAAGATGCCACCTTCCTTATTTCTTCCTCGCCCTCCTCATCATCTTGTGATGATGAGCCACCAAGGCGGCGGAGACAACGCCATGCAAGGCCGCAAACCTCCTCTGCTCCTGACCCTGTGCCCCATGCTAGTATGAGTTCTCCTGGTGCTCATACTAGTCAAACCCTCGCAGCCAAGTTTACTGGTGCCCCGTACCGGTGAACTTGTCTGGACTCAGCCAGCGGACGACGAGCACGTGATTCCTGAGTTTGTTGGCGACTCAGGAATCAAGATTGACATCGCCGGGTGTCAATCATATGGTTTGCCAGACGAATCTGTATGCCCAACAGTTATTCGCCGCAAACCCAGGCTCCTTTTAAGCTAGACCCAATGGATGGTATGCCATCAATGCAGCCGAAATGAGGACATTTTGGGGCCTCATGCTGCATATGGGCCTAGTTAAAAAACCCAGTGTCAGGCAGTACTTGAGCGGGGATCTCCTCTGCCAGACCCCACTCTACATTATGGCCATGACATGTCCCCAGTTCGAGGCCATTCAGAAATGTTTGCATTATGCTGATAAAGTGGCATGTCCCCCGCATTATCAGGCCGGTCATCAATCACTTTGGGGTAAAATTTTGGGAGGCTTTTGTCCCTAGGCGGGAAGTCACTATTGATGAGTCTCTCATCAGCTTGAAGGGGAGACTCAGCTTGATGCAACACATCCCAACCAAGCGGGCGAGGTATGGCGTGAAGATGTATAAACTTTGTGAGAGTAACTCAGGGTACACTTGCAAGTTTATGGTGTATTGGGGACAAGATTCCCATATTAAACCCCCAGAATGTCCCCCCCCCCCCCCCCACACACTCTGGGTGTTAGACGGAAAATTATTTGGGGCCTTTTGCACACATTACAGGACCAGTCATCAAACTCGATTGTATTTTGGACTACAATCAGTGTATGGGGGGGGAGTTGATCTCTGATCAAGTCCTCAAGCCATATAATGCCCTGCGGAAAACACGAGTATGGTACAAAAAAGTTGTGGTCTACATGGTACAGGTTGCCATGTACAACTCTTTTGTACTGTCCCAGTACTGTTCCAGTACGCTGGCAACACAGGGGCAATCCTGCAGTTCCAAGAGGAGGTTCTAAAGGCCCTAATCCTTGTGATCGCCAAAGAGCGGGCCAGAGCACCTCTGGAACTGTGGTCGCCCGGATCGTCCCCTGCCAACACTTTCCATGGTGAGGTCCCCCACACTGGGACGAAGGGACAATTCCAGAAAATATGCAGAATGTGTCACAGGAGGGGGATTAAGAAGGACACCACCACTCAATGTGACACTTGCCCCGATCATCCAGGCCTCTGCATTAGGGAGCATCACACTTCCATGGAGTACTACATTTTTAATCCTTGTTCCTAATTTTAATTCCCCAGAATTCTACTCAAATGTACCAGTCCAGAGTACACTGTCTTCCAAATTTTAAAACCAAACACCCCCCCCCCCCCCAAAAAAAAAAAAAAACTCCTACCCAATATGGGTCATGGAACACAGCGTTAACAGCATTGGGGGCTTGTAAGTTGCCTCAAATGTGCAGCGCTCTCTCCCCACCTGAACAGGGTGCACATTCGAGGTAACAGAATAGGGACGGCCACACACATCATATTCCCAGAATGATGGTTCAGAGTATAGGGTTTGGGGCGGCCATCCTTTTAACTTTTGGCTATACTCTGGGTCATCATTCTCGGAAAATAATTGCCATACAATTGGTAAAATTGCAATTTTCATTTTTCCCTAAACTACACTTCATCCATTCCTGGAAAATAAATTTAGGGAACACCCGTCTGTTCCAAATGTCCACTTCCCCCCTACCCTAGGGGGTGTACTGTTTGTAATAGGCTAACATGTGGGTGTTCCTTTCTTGTATTTTCCTCTGAATATATTTAACTGTCAGGTCCGTAAGAAACATCAGCCTCAAATGCAAAGAGTTCTCGCTCATGAGCTCTGTCGTATTTCCAGGCGACAATTCGGAGTCACATGTTGGTTGTCCACAGAATGAGGAAGCAGAGTATAGGTTAAAAATGTAAATTTTCAAAAGCTACCCTTCATCCATTCCTGGAAAATAAATTTAGGAAACACTCGTGTGTTCAAAATGTCCTCTTTAGCCCTATACCCATTCCTGTAACTTTCTGTAATGGTGTCACATTTTGGTGTTTTTTTGTATTTATGTATGTAACTGTCAGCTACTGATATGCCATAGACCTCAAATGCAAACAGACCTCTATGACTTCTGAGCCTTGTTGTCTTCCCGCCCAGCACGTTACCCCATATGTGGATGTATTTCCATAGTCAGGAGAAAAAGCCCTCCAAAATATGTAACCCAATTTCTCCAATTACCCCTTGTGAAAATGTAAAAAATTAGGTGACCCCAGCATTTTAGTGTAAAAAATAAAATGTTTCAATTTACAGCCCACTGTTCAAAATACCTGTGAGGTGTAAATACTCACTGTACCCCTTGTTACCTCCCTTGAGGGGTGTAGTTTCACAATTGTGGTCACTTTTTTTTTTTTTTAGATTTTATGTCAGATCCTCGGCCTTTGCAGTGCAAAGCACCACTTTAGGCTTCAAATCTCATCGGTGCTTTCTCACCCCTTAGCCCAGTTTTGCACCCGCATAGTGCTTTACCGCCATATATGGGGTATTTCCTTATTTTGGAGAAATTGGGCTACAAATTTTGTGGAGTTTTTACGGCCCACTGTTCAAAAAACATGTTAGGTGTAAGTACTTACTCTTACACTTGTTACGTTCCTTGAGTGGTTTAGTTTCCAAAATGGTGTCACATGTGTGGGGTTTCTGCTGTTCTTACACAATGGGGGCTTTGTAAACACACATGGCCCCCAACTTCAATTCCAACAAACTTTTCACTCCAAAAGTCCAATGGCGCTCCTTCTTTTCTGAGCATTGCAGTGCTTCCACAGAGCACTTTAAATCCGCATACGGGGTATTTTCTTTCTCAGGCGAAATTGCACTACAAATTTTGGGGGCCTTTTCCCCTATTACCCCCTATGAAAATGAAACATTTGGGGTAACTATCAATATAGTGCGAAAAATCAAATTTTTCATTTTTTTACGGCCCAATGTTCAAAAAACCTGTGAGGTGTAAGTACTCACTGTAATCCTTGTTACATTCCTTGAGGGGTGTAGTTTCCAAAATGGTGTCACATGTTGGGGGTTTCTGCTGTTCTGGCACCATGGGAGGTTTGTAAATGCACATGGCCCCTGACTTCAATTCCAGCAAAATTCTCTCTCTAAAAGTCAAATGGTGCTCCTTCTGTTATGAGACCTGTAGTGCGCCAGCAGTGTATTTTATGTCCACATATGGGGTGTTTTTTTTTTAATTGGGAGAAATTGGGATTCAAATATTGGGGTCTATTTTCTCCTATTAAAGCATGTGAAAATGAAAAAAAAATTGTAACACCATAATTTTAGTGTTAAAAATGTAATTTTTCACTTTTACGGACCACTGTTCAAAAAACATGTGAGGTGTAAGTACTCACTGTAACCCTTGTTACAGTCCTTGAGGGGTTTAGTTTCCAAAATGGTGTCAAATGGGGGGGGGGGGGGTTCTGCTGTTCTGGCACCATGGGAGGTTTGTAAATTCACATGGCCCCCGACTTTAATTCCAGCAAAATTCTCTCTCCAAAAGTCCAATGGTACCCCTTCTGTTCTGAGACCTGTAGTGCACCAGCAAAGCACTTTACGTTTACATATGGGGTGTTTTCTTAATCGGGAGAAATTGGGCTTCAAATTTTGGGGTCCATTTTCTCCTATTACACCATGTGAAAATGAAAAATTTAGAGTAACACCATAATTTTAGTGTTAAAAATCAAAATTTTCATTTTCTCATCCAGGTTTAACGCAAACCTGTCAAGGTTCAGTGTACCCCATGTTACGTTCCTTTAGGGGTGTCGTTTCCCAAATAGTTGGCAAGTGTTTTTTTTTTTTTTTTTTTTGCTGTTCTGGCACCCTGGGAACTTGCTAAGAGCATTGTAGTGCGCCAGCAGAGCACTTTACGTCCACATATGGCAAATTTCCATACTCAGAAGAAATGGGATTTTAAATTTTGGGAGGGCATTTTCTCCTATTACCCCTTGTAGAAAAGAAATATTTGAGTTGACACTAGCATTTTAGTGCTAAAAATCTAATTTTCCATTTTCATGGACAACTTCAACGCAAACTCATCAAACACCTGTGAGGTGTTAAGGCTCACTATACCCCTTGTTACATTCCTTGAGGGGTGTATTTTCCCAATTAGTGTGCCATAGAGGTTTTTTGCTGTTCTGGCACCATGGGGGCTTCCTAAATGCAACATGGCCCCCAAAAACCATGACAGAAAAATTTGCTCTCCAAAATCCCACAGTTGCTCTTTCCCTCTTGAGCCATGTTGTCAGCCTGCAGAGCACTTTATGTCAACATATGTGGTATTTTCATACTTGAGAGAAATTGGGCTACAAATTTTGGGGGGCTTTTTCTCCTTATACCATTTTTAACCCCTTAAGGACCAGGCCATTTTACACCTTAGGACCAGAGCGTTTTTTGAACATCTGACCACTGTCACTTTAAACATTAATAACTCTGGAATGCTTTTACATATCATTCTGATTCCGAGAATGTTTTTTTGCGACATATTCTACTTTAACATAGTGGTAATTTTTTGTGGTAAATTACATCCTTTCTTGGTGAAAAATTCCAAAATTTGATGAAAAAATTGAAAATTTAGCATTTTTCTAACTTTGAAGCTCTCTGCTTGTAAGAAAAATGGATATTCAAAATCAATTTTATTTTTATTCACAAATACAATATGTCTACTTTATGTTTGCATCATAAAATTGATGAGTTTTTACTTTTGGAAGACACCAGAGGGCTTCAAAGTTCAGCAGCAATTTTCAAATTTTTATGGTGCCAGAACAGCAAAAAAAAAATAAAAAAACACATGGCATACCATTTTGGAAACTAGACCCCTCGGTGAACATAACAAGGGGTAAAGTGAACCTTAATACCCCACAGGTGATTCACGACTTTTGCATATGTAAAAAAAATTAAAAAATGTTTTACCTAAAATGCTTGGTTTCCCAAAAATTTAACATTTTTAAAAAGGATAATAGCAGAAAATAACTCCCAAAATTTGAAGCCCAATTTCTCCTAATTCAGAAAACACCCCATATGGGGGTGAAAAGTGCTCTGCTGGTGCACTACAGGTCTCAGAAGAGAAGGAGACACATTTGGCTTTTTGAAAGCAAATTTTGCACTGGGGGCATGCCGCATTTAGGAAGCCCCTATGGTGCCAGAACAGCAAAAAAAAAAAAAACACATGGCATAACATTTTGGAAACTAGACCCCTTGGGGGACATAATAAGGGGAAAAGTGAGCCTTTATACCCCACAGGTGTTTCACGACTTTTGCATATGTAAAAAAAAAAAAATTTTTCCCTAAAATGCTTGTTTTCCCAAAAATTTAATATTTTAAAAAGGGTAATAGCAGAAAATACCCCCCAAAATTTGAAGCCCAATTTCTTCTGATTCAGAAAACATGCCATATGGGGGTGAAAAGTGCTCTGCTGGCGCACTACAGGTCTCAGAAGAGGAGTAGTCACATTTGGCTTTTTGAAAAATTTTTTGCTCTGGGGGCATGCCGCATTTAGGAAGCCCCTATGGTGCCAGAACAGCAAAAAAAAAACACATGGCATGCTGTTTTGGAAATTAGACCCCTCGGGGAATGTAACAAGGGGTAAAGTGAACCTTAATACCCCACAGGTGTTTCACGACTTTTGCATATGTAAAAAAAAAAAATTTTTTACCTAAAATGCTTGGTTTCCCAAAAATTTTACATTTTTAAAAAGGGTAATAGCAGAAAATACCCCCCAAAATTTGTAACACAATTTCTCCCGAGTACGGTGATACCCCATATGTAACCCTAAACTGGTGCCTTGAAATACGACAGGGCTCCAAAGTGAGAGCGCCATGCGCATTTGAGGCCTAAATTAGGGACTTGCATAGGGGTGGACCTAGGGGTATTCTACGCCAGTGATTCCCAAACAGGGTGCCTCCAGCTGTTGTAAAACTCCCAGCATGCCTGGACAGTCAGTGGCTGTCTGGCAATACTGGGAGTAGTTGTTTTGCAACAGCTGGAGGCTCCGTTTTGGAAACAGTGGCGTACCAGACGTTTTTCATTTTTATTGGGGAGGGGAGGGGGGCTGTGTAGGGGTATGTGTATATGTAGTGTTTTTTACTTTTTATTTTATTGTGTGTTAGTTTAGTGTAGTGTAGTGTTTTTAGGGTACAGTCGCACGGGCAGGGGTTCACAGTAGTTTCTCGCTGGCAGCAGCTCAAACTTGCAGCCGGATACTTACTGTAAACCTCTGCCCATGTGAGTGTACCCTGTACGCTCACATTGGGGAGGGGGGAACATCCAGCTGTTGCAAAACTACAACTCCCAGTATGTACGATCTATCAGTGCATGCTGGGAATTGTAGTTTTGCAACAGCTGGAGGCATACTACTTTGGCTGGGAATGCTGGGGATTGTAGTTATGCAACAGCTGGAGACACACTGGTTTGCTACTTAACTCAGTGTTTCACAACCAGTGTGCCTCCAGCTGTTGAAAAACTACAACTCCCTGCATGTCCGGTGCATGCTAGGAGTTGTAGTTTGCAACAGCTGGAGGCACACCGTCGTGAAACACTGAGTTAAGTAAAAAAAAAAAAAAACTCTGTGTTTCACAACCAGTGTGCCTTCAACTTTTGCAAAACTACAACTCTCAGCAGTCACCGACAGCCGACGGGCATGCTGGGAGTTGTAGTTATGCAACCGGCAGGTGCATGACTACAACTCCCAGCATGCACTTTAGCTGATTGTGCAAGCTGGGAGTTGTAGTTACACAACAGCTGAAGGTACACTTTTCCATAGAAAAAATTTGACTCCAGCTGTTGCAAAACTTTAAGTCCCAGCATGCCCATAAGGGAATACTGGGAGTTGTGGTGGTCTGCCTCCTGCTGTTGCATAACTACAGCTCCCAGCATTCCCTTTTTGCATGCTGGGAGCTGTTGCTAAGCAACAGCAGGAGGCTGTCACTCACCCAACTGCTGATCCACGCTGCAGGTCAGTCCCTCGCCGTCGCTCCTGGGGCCCCGATCCCAACAGGGATGCCGGGGATCGGGGTCCCCAGCTGCCGGGGTCCTTGTCCCGCACCCGCTCACATCCTCTGGAAGAGGGGCGGAGCGGGTTGCGGGAGTGACACCCGCAGCAGGTGCCCTGATTCGTCGGCCGGTAAACCGGCCGACGAATCAGGGCGGTCGTGAGGTGGCACCAGTGCCACCTCTCCCCTGCTGGCTATGGCTGTTCGAGGCCTCCAGTGACCCGGTGACCCGATTGACCTGGAATACGCCGCAGATCGCTGGGCTGAATTGTCCAGTGATCTGCGGCCATCGCCGACATGGGGGGTCATCATGACCCTCCTGGGCGATATGCCGCGATGCCTGCTGAACGATTTCAGCAGGCATCGGGCACAGGCTCCGCTCCAGATGGCTGCGGGGGGCCGGGAAAGCACATGACGTTCTCATACGTAATGTGTCCTTAAGGACTCGGAAATGGAGACGTATGAGAACGTCATGTGTCCTTAAGGGGTTAAGAATGGAGAAAAAAAAGAATATGGCTACAAGAACATGTTAGTGTAAAAAAATGCAGATTTTGATTTTTCTCCTCCACTTTGCTGCTATTCTTGTTAACAAACTTTCTGAATGTCATTTTTAATACTTTGAGGGGTGCAGAAAGGCTGCTATACTTTGAAGCCCTCTAATGTCTTCAAAAAGTATTTGCGAATCATTATATAATTTATTTGGAATATCCATTTTCCTTACAAGCAGAGAGTTTAATTTTCATGAAATTTTTAGATTTTTCACCAAGAAAGGATGCAAGTAACAACGAAAATTTACCACTATGTTGAAGTAGAATATGTCATGAAAAACACTCAGAATCAGAATAAAAGGTAAAAGTATCCCAGAGATATTAATACATAAAGTGACAGAGCTGAGTCCATTAAAGGTGTACTCCGGTGGAAAACTTTTTTTTTTTTTAAATCAACTGGTGCCAGAAAGTTAAACAGATTTGTAAACTACTTCTGTTAAAAAGTCTTAATCCTTCCAGTACTTTTTAGCTGCTGAATACTACAGAGGAAATTCTTTTCTTTTTGGAACACAGAGCTCTCTGCTGAATGACGAGCACAGTGCTCTCTGCTGACATTTCTGTCCATTTTAAGAACTGCCCAGATAAGGAGAAAATCCCCATAGCCAACATATGCTGGTCTGGACAGTTCCTAAAAGGGACGGAGATGTCAGCAGAGAGCACTATGCTCATGATGTCAGCAGAGAACCCTGTGTTCTAAAAAGAAAATAATTTCCTCTGTAGTATTCAGCAGCTAATAAGTACTGGAAGGATAAACTTAATGGCACCAGTTGATTAAAAAAAATAAAATAAAAGTTTTCCATCGTAGTACCCCTTTAACCCCTTAAGGACTCAGCCCATTTTGGCCTTAAGGACTCAGACAATTTAATTTTTACGTTTTCATTTTTTCCTCCTCGCCTTCTAAAAATCATAACTCTTTTATATTTTCATCCACAGACTAGTATGAGGGCTTGTTTTTTGCGCGACCAGTTGTCCTTTGTAATGACATCACTCATTATATCATAAAATGTATGGCGCAACCAAAAAACACTATTTTTGTGGGGAAATTAAAAAAACGCAATTTTGCTAATTTTGGAAGGTTTTGTTTTCACGCCGTACAATTTATGGTAAAAATGACATGTGTTCTTTATTCTGAGGGTCAATACAATTAAAATGATACCCATTATTATATACTTTTATATTATTGTTGCGCTTAAAAAAAATCACAAACTTTTTAACCAAATTAGTACGTTTATAATCCCTTTATTTTGATGACCTCTAACTTTTTTATTTTTCCGTATAAGCGGCGGTATGGGGGCTCATTTTTTGCGCCATGATCTGTACTTTTTTTTGATACCACATTTGCATATAAAAAACTTTTAATACATTTTTTATAATTTTTTTTAAATAAAATGTATTAAAAAAGTAGGAATTTTGGACTTTTTTTATTTTTTTTCGTTCACGCCGTTCACCGCACGGGATCATTAACATTTTATTTTAATAGTTCGGACACTTACGCACGTGGCGATACCAAATATGTCTATAAAAAATGTTTTTTACGCTTTTTGGGGGTAAAATAGGAAAAAACTTACGTTTTACTTTTTTATTGGGGGAGGGGATTTTTCACTTTTTTTTTACTTTTACTTTTACATTTTTTTACATTTTTTTTTACACTTGAATAGTCCCCATAGGGGACTATTCATAGCAATACCATGATTGCTAATACTGATCTGTTCTATGTATAGGACATAGAACAGATCAGTATTATCGGTCATCTTCTGCTCTGGTCTGCTCAATCACAGACCAGAGCAGGAGACGCCGGGAGCCGCACGGAGGAAGGAGAGGGGACCTCCGTGCGGCGTTATGAATGATCGGATCCCCGCAGCAGTGCTGCGGGTGATCCGATCGTTCATTTAAATGGCGAACTGCCGCAGATGCCGAGATCTGTATTGATCCCGGCACCTGAGGGGTTAATGGCGGACGCCCGCGAGATCGCGGGCGTCGGCCATTGCCGGCGGTCCCTGGCTGCGATCAGCAGCCGGGATCAGCCGCGCATGACACGGGCATCGCTCCGATGCCCGCGGTTATGCTTAGGACGTAAATGTACGTCCTGGTGCGTTAAGTACCACCTCACCAGGACGTACATTTACGTCCTGCGTCCTTAAGGGGTTAATGTATAAAGTGCAAAAAAGGACTGAGTCCTTAAGGTGAAAATGGGCTGAGTCCCTAAAAGGAGGTAAAAGGAGGCCATACACTTTCAGTGCCTCTCAGCTAGCCATTTGTTTGGCCTACTGCTTTGCATTGCTGAATGTTCATGTTTCCTCTATGGAGAAAGGAAGTATACATTTTTGCCAGACAGCTCTAGTAGTGGCTTTTTTTTTTCCAATAACAAAAGGGTTGGGCAGTTAAAGGGGTTGTCCCGGAATAGGAAAACAGAGCTAATCTCTTCCGAAAAGAGCACAACACCTGTCCTTAGGTTAAGTGTGGTAATACAACTTGGCTCCATTGGCTTCAATGAAACTCAGCTGCAATACCACACACAAACTGAGTACAGGAGTGGTGCTGTTTTGGAATTAATCAGCTCTGTTTTTATAATCCTGGATATTCCTTTAAAATTCAACATGCCAGACCCCTCTTGATCCCTAACATCTTTTGTTGAGTTCTAAGACCACCTTGGGCTAAGTTCATACGGCTGTTGTACTCCAAATCGTTAGGGTCCGTATGTTTTTTCTTGTTGTTTTTTATTTGCACCGAACGGACCCTGAGCAGGTTGGAGCACTACTGACACCACTGGGTCCTGACAGATCCGATTGACTTGAATGGGGTCCATCGAGTGTCCGTTATTTTACAGGAACTGAGCGTAGCACTATTGTACTAAGCTTTTTTTTTTTCTCCATATAACCCCCGTCCTTTTGACAGTCGCAGTGACAGAGCTCCCTTTAGCAGAGCACAGCACTAATGTGAACAAGCCCTTACACTTCGGACAGTCGACTCGTCTGCCCAAGTCAGCAGGTTTAGCTGACTTTTGTTTAAAATGGGGACTTGTTTAAAATGGCTGACTTTTGTTTAAAATACGGGGACCTTAAAGAGTTACAAGAATATATTTATTTGTTTATTAGGTAGTATAGCAATAAAGAGAGGACACTATGTACAACAATGTCTTCTTTTACTTTATTCCTTGATTTGGAGTAGCGGAATGGCGTGAACAAACGCAGGTAGGGCGCTCAGAGTGCTCCACCTGCGTTTGTTCGTGCCATCCCGCTACTCTGAATAAATGAATGAAGTAAAACATTCATGTTGCACACAGGGTTCTCCCTTCATTCCTATATGACCTAATGTACCACTAAGAAGACCGACATTCGTCTCGAATCCTTGTTTGCCTCGGCTACGGCTCCACTCTATTTTATCTACACAATTATGTTTCTATCTACACTCTTTCCTGTTTTAAACTGTATATTTTTGTTTAAACAACTAACAAACCATTGAGATAATATCAGAAATTATTGATAAAATATAATTTTGGGAGCTTGATGTAGTGCTTGCTTCTAAATACTGTTGACAACTAGCGTCCGGTACCGCGAAGACTACCGACTAAGGTTTACGAATTAGTTTACCACGGTGCACCCAGAAAGCTAGCCGTCTCCCTCAGCTAACAAGCGATCATTGCAATGCATTAGCAGGCGCGGCGAGAGCGGAGGGGTTACAGCAGCCTACATTTCATCTCCTTGTGATGTACCTTGACTATAAGTAACACAAAGGACTTCATTATATTACTAATCAACTCCCTCACCTTTCAGACCTAAAGTAATCACAGATTTCAAATGCACAGCCAAGGAAGCCGGCTCATAATACTGCAGCCATGAATATTGCAGCTGAAAGGAATTGTACAGCTGCACAAGCGTGCTGTTTAATTCTGATCCCAATTTTCAAATTAAGGTTCTTCTTTGGCATTTCGGAATGGATTTTAGGAGATGGGTTTGCAGAGCTTCTGCCTGCATGATGCTGGATTAAGCAGGGGGAAGGTTGGAGTGGATGAGAAAATGAAGATATGACAGGGGGCACCGCAAGTTCACGCAAAATTAGGCCTGCAGAATGCAAGAGAAATCCCACTGGTGACAAGTGCCATCTTCTAGGTCATTCTGCCACACTGCCTTCTGCCACTTTTTATAACAAGAACAGATAAGAGAAGTCTGGATTTTTAGCAGCTTATTGCATGGAAAGGTAATTCAAAGGGATATGAGCGTGTCTGGATTCAGAGCTTGCATGATCCCATAAACACAAGCGGCTGGTAAATTCATGGGCTCTCAGTATTCCTTGAAGTATATTACTACACAGACGCAGGCTGCCTGCTTCTTCTTGACTTCAGGGCAAACAAACTGCCCTGGCCCAGATATTGGGTTATCACTAGCCCCGGCCTTATTACAGAGCTACCAAATCCTCATTAAAGAGAAATATTGAAATTCACATTTACAATTTCAACATAGTTTTTAAATTTTTGTAATTTTTTTAAGCTCGTCTATATAGTCCTGGGTTTCTCAGAAAAAATCTATAGAGTTGTCTGTTAATATGCGAACATGAGAAGTGGTGACAAGCAATTAGATGGTTATTTTGTATATACCAGCTAATGTCTTGTTGTCAGAGGTTTCTGCACATTTAAACTAATAGAGAATTTTAAAGCATTAGCTGTAAATGGGCCATTGTGCACTGGAAGGGTCCGTATAATCATAGGTTATGGGGGGAAATGCACAAGTCCTGTTTCATTTGTCTTTTATAGCTGTTATGTGTTATTTTAATGTCAAACTATATAAATAGCTACAGAAGTTGATTGCACTCTACAAAGATAATCATAATAAAATGATAATCAGAATAATAAATAAATAATTATAATAATATACTCATAATAATTATTTAATGCCATAAAAAAATAGAAGTCTATGGGTCAATACTGTTGTTTACCTCTATGTGGAATCCAGGAGAAAAATTAAGAAGGATGTTATACTATTAAAGCATTTCATTTCTTCTAGGAGATAATATAGTGCCATAGTAGCCATAAGGATTCTGTGGACCAATGTACAGGCTTTATTTTTGGTGTTCTTTGCTGGGAGGGGGGATAGTCTCAATCAAAATTGCAGCTTTAAAGGGGTTATTCAGGAATTTTAAAAAACCAGAGCTAATTTCTTTCAAAAAACCCTCCCCCGTCTGTTTCCAGGTTGTGTGTGGTTTTGCAGCTCAGTTCCGATAAAGTGAATGGAGCCAAGTTGTAATACCACAAACAACCTGGGGACAGACATAGAACTGGTTTTGAAAGAAATTAGCTCTGTTTTTTTTATTGGATAACCCTTTTAAGAAGCAATAATTTTTTGTATGCTAAAAAAACAATAGGATGCATCTTTCACATAGGAGAAATGAATCCCATGAATCTGCAATGATTTTGCAGAAACCATGGGGGAATCCACATGGAATTTCTGCCATGTGGCATAGCCTAAGTTAGTATGCCTGTAGCTGTTGCAAAATGACCCCCCCCCCCCCCCCCCAGCAAGTCTTGGCCTAACCACAGTCAGGGTGGGGCATATATGTGTCCATGTTAAAATAGTTTAAACCCAGCCTAAAAGTACTACAAATGCAAAGTAGAGACGCATATATATGAATCTATTACTGAAATTATTCTTTTACACCCCATTTACACTACGGAAATTCTTGCTTAATATGAGAGCAGAAATTAAGCTAAATCAGTTGGCGCTAAGTCTGCAGCGCGGTTTCTGCCAGGACATTGAGCAGATTTAGGCTTAGTTTCCACTTGTTATTTTTTCTGGCAGTTTGTGGAAAACTGCCACTGCAGTTTTTGAGTCAAAGTCATAAGTGGATCCATAAGGGAGGAGAAGAGTAAGTCCTTCTTTTATATGTCCTATTCCTTTTAAATAAACTTCTGGCTTTGGCTCAAAAACTGCAGTGGCAGTTTTCCAAAAACTGCCAGAAAAAAAAAAAAAAAAAAAAAATAGTGGAAACTTAGCCTAAATGTTATTATTTTCAGGTGTGAACCCTGGCGTAATGGTTGAATAAGCTGCAGTTAACAGTGTTGCCTTGTAGTGCTGGGGTTCAGGGTTTAAACCCCACCAAGGACCACATCTGCAATGAGTTTGTGTGTTCTTCATGTGTTTGCATGGGTTTCCTCCTTACTGATAGCTTAAAAGAGTTATCCAGGAATAGAAAAACTGAGCTGCTGTCTTTCAAAAACCGTTCCCTCTTTGTCTCCAGGTTGGGTGTGGTTCTGCAGCTCCGTTCCATTGAAGTGAATGGAGACAAGTTGTAAAACCACACCCAACCTGAGGACAGGCAAGGAGCTGTTTTGGAAAGAAATTATCTGTGTTTTTTTATTCCTGGATAACCCCTTTAGTTTGAAATTTAGATTCTGAGCCCCAATTTGAATAATAAAAAGCTCTGTACAGCTATGCAAAATATGTTGGTGCCATATAAATGGAGGCAACATAAACCAGAAAAATAAACTATGGCATGGTGCTAAGAAATACTTCTATGCGCTGGAAATGACATAATTGTCCCAGACTTGACCGTTATCCAAGAGATTTGAAAACAAATCTTCTCTAGGTGGAGTTCTTCTTTAACTTTATCAATATTATCTAGGTGTCAAAACAGGAATTGCATAAAAAAAGCATGAATGGTTTTAGGAATAAACTAATCTATCTGAATCTGAATAATTCAACATTCAGTTAGAAAAATATTATTTTTAGCTACATAATTGTAAATGACATGATGCCATAACTGTTAGGATTCGGCAGGCTGGATGTGGATCCTCTGTGTCAGCGAGGGATTGGCGTGGACCGTACCGGTGGACCGGTTCTAAGTTGCTACTGGTATTCACCAGAGCCCGCCGCAAAGCGGGATGGTCTTGCTGCGGCGGTAGCAACCAGGTCGTGTCCACCGGTAACGGCTCAACCTCGCTGACTGCTGAGAAGGCGTGGGACAGAAGGACAAGACAGAGGCGAGGTCAGACGTAGCAGAAGGTCAGGGCAGGCGGCAAGGTTCGTAGTCAATGGTAACGGCAGAAGGTCTGGAAACACTGGTAAGGCAATCACAGGAAACACTTTCACTAGGCACAAGGGCAACAAGATCCGGCAATGCTGGGAAGGGGAAGTGAGGTTATGAAGGCGTGGAGCAGGTGGGAGCTAATTAGACTGATTGGGCCAGGTACCAATTAGTGGTGCACTGGCCCTTTAAATCTTAGAGAGCTGGCGCGTGCGCCCTAGAGAGGGGAGCCGCGTGCGCCAGGACGTGACAGCCGGGGATTGGGACAGGTAAGTGGATTGGGATGCGATCCGCGAGCGGGCGCGTCCCGCTATGCGAATCGCATCCCCGTCGGCAGTGTCAGCGCAGTGCTCCCAGTCAGCGGGTGTGACTGGGGCGCTGCAGAGAGGAGAATGCCGCGAGCGCTTCGGGGAGGAGCAGGGACCCGGAGCGCTCGGCGTTACAATAACTTGTCTTGCATGCCCCCTCCACGAAGTTATTTAAAGAAAAGCTCCTCATTTAGAAGTTTTTTAATTCTGTTATCTCCTTTGATACAATTATAGAATGCACAATAACATAAATCATACCACCCAAATATCAGTGGTGGGTGTGAGTTGGCACCCGTTTCAGGCAGGACATAAGTTTTTCCCCCACGTTTGTCACTACCAGTGCCTGCACAGTCACACATTTATTTTTGGCAGCAGCAGGTCATCAGATTGGGTATGTACCTCTCTCAAACAGTTACAATATATGAACAGTGTGGATTTTTCCAGTGGATCAGATAGGCTGACCCATTTTCTTTTGCAGGTAATAAATGTGTTAACAGTAGATTTGGACCACCCATGCACAGAGGTCACATGCTGCCCCGCGGACAGGACTTCTTGGTAATGAATTAACAATTAAATTATTCGTGTTCCGTTAAGTTCGTTAAAAAATAAAAAAAAATGACTTTTCCCATGAGATAGTTAAGACGAGTGGTGGATACAAAACACTGGTGTTTCCTAGTTAGACTATTTTCCACTCAGCTTCACTTAAGCCCCACACTGATAACGTGGAAGAGAAAACTGTAGTTAATTGTGACATTTTCATAATGGGGAAATCAAAAACCTTTACAGGGCCATGAAAACAAATTAGTGCAAAATATGACAATTTTTGACATATCTTTCCCTCCCCTCCACACACAAGGGGAGGTTTCTACAGGCGGCAAAAAAAAAAAAAAAAAAAAAAAAGACTCAGCAATACGATTGCACATGATGCTATCAACAAGCTTCTCTGATCTCACACTAATGAATTTTATCCAAGCCGGAACCATCTGTCTGTGAGCTTGGTAAGTGCATTTCACATTTCTCCCTGAAGAACAGGGAAGGCAGACAAGACATTTCATCTGGCTGCCAGTTACCCACACTTCCACAATAACCTTGCTAAGTGTGATCTATACCCACTAAAAAGCACGAGCGCTGTTTTCTAGCATAACCCTGACATATCACAGCTGAGAGGTTGCTTCCATTTCACAATCGGATAAGACTTCCTTTCTCTTTTTTTCGTTCACTCTTCCGCAAAAATGGAAGAAGAAGAAGAAGAAAAATGAGGAGGGGGTGGGGGTGTGTGTGTGCGACGACAAAGTTGGCAATTTGATTCAAACAAAAGAAGCTGAAAATCTATAAGCATGAAAACTCTGAAGCTTCTGGCAAATAGAATTTTAATTAGTATGCTATTTTTCTCTTAGACAGATGAGGGATGCCCCCTATTGACATAGCAGGCAGACTGGTTAAAAAAAGAGAGACAGGGGAGGGGGGGGGGCATTGGGTAGGGGGGCAGATGCAGGGTTAGCCAGCAAACACTGCAGATTGCAAATTATATCTCAAACCCTGCCAAGTCTCCGCTTTTGGCATCACATTTGAAATGACACCCTGGAAAAAGGATAAAGAAGCCCTCAGCAAGAGGATAAAAATGAGGGTGTTTACGCTGCGATAAGTCTTTGCTTAAAACCCACATGATCAGGAGTACATCAGGGCTTTAAAATATTCATAGCGAGAAGTGAAAATGAGGAGATGAAGACATATTTGTTGCTTGGTCAAATGAAAACTCATTCTGCATATTAATACAACAATAGCCTTCATTTTTAAAGGCACAGGCCATTGTAACCTGTCAATTGAATGGAGAGGTACATTACAATGGTTGGAACCAAACGGCGAATGGCTGTATCAGTACTGTGTCAATGGACGACTCTTCATTCAAGGTCACCAGTAATTCTTCTGCTATATAGAAGAAGAGACACAGTCGGAACTGTTCTAATTCCCAAGGGACACAATCCTCCGTGTGGACACTGACTTGCAGGTGTACAATCCAAAATAACAATAGCATCAACCCTTCCGGTGCTCAGTGATTGTAATGAAGACTCAAAGTCTCATAACATGAACAGTAGAAAGAAACTCACGGCACTTGGTCTGGATGCAATTAAAAGTCTTTAATCCCGCTGGAGGTATATACAGACTCACGCCGCTTCCACAGGTCCCTACGTCACTTCCTTCACACATTTAATATATCTTGAACTTGTACCTGGTCAGTGAGGGCGTTAACCCATCAATCACTGAATGGTGTCGGTATCTAAGAGCAACAGCTTATTCACATTATGCGTTTACAAAAATTCACATTGAAACTACATAACAATAGTAAAAAAAAACATAAAAATCTGTACAACACTACAAGTCATGAAAGCTAGCAGTCTAGTAAATTTAGAGAGGTTATGAATTATTTTAGATGCTAAACACATTGATGTCTTTCCGATCATTTAAACCTAGTTGTCCTAGAGCTCTAGTTTTTAACATAATAGACATTTCTTTTTTCAACAGCATCATATTCACGTCTCCCCCTCCCGGGGTACCATCAATTACGAGGCCCATGAAGGACATAGCTGAAATGTCCCCGACCGACTTGGTGCGGCATGTGATATGCTGGTCAATCCTAAACAATTCACCTCCCAGTTGTACCACCTTATGAGGACACATATACCTACACCAACTGCTAGACCCACAGTGAAAATTCCCTACCGGGATACCCAGTGTTCGAGCTTTGAAGCAAAGAGTCTCCATGCGGTCAGAAAAAGGAAACCAAACTTTTTTGGACAGTTAATTCTCTCCAATCTTATAGCCAAAGTGAGAGAGCCCCGAGAGGTTTGAGATCATACAAGGAGATCTCACAATTTTTTTATGACACCAAATTCCTGCATGAGTGGAATGACATTCATAAGGATCATGCATTAAGATTAACCTGGCTGATTCTGGCTCGAACAGAGAAAGAGTATTCATATATAACTGCAGAGTTGCTCAAGACCAAATTGGAGTTAAAAACCCATCTATCCGAAAACCCAGTTTACTAACTTCATGAAACGCATTGATAACCGTTTGATACCAATAAAAGCGGACCTGAAAGAAAAGAAAAAAGATAAGTTCCTCCGGGACAAAATGGATTATGGCGGGGCCATTCAACACCCCCAAAAAACAGGTGTAAAAAGAAAACAGGTCACCTGGCATCAGTAGGTGATTCTGTCCTCATTACTACCACAAAAGTGAGTACCGATCCTCCAGTTCCTTTATCGAATGCAGTCAATTTAACATCAGTGACTCTTAATGAAGATTGTATAGCAATGTGAAACAGAGATTTAAATTTCTGTCTTACCACTATGTTCGAGCCGATTAAGTTCGAGATAGACCTGAGGAGAGACATTAGGAAAATTAACCTGTTCCACTTCTTCCGGTCTTCTGCCACCAGTATTGGAGGAGGCCTCACAGGGGAGGGGGAGACCAGTCCATGTATAGTTCCTCTAAGTTTTAGTCTTAGTCCTAATCTCAGTGAACAAGATCGGATTGTACTACCACACTGTGTGAACTTGCGGGACTCTATGAGCAGGATGCTGAATTATCCAATGAGATATTTCCAAATGGGAATCCTTCCAAATTTAATCCCCCCTTGCTGGCCGGTAGTGCATTAGACCAATTTATGGAAGCAGTCACGAGAGAAGTGTTGTCTCTCCCATACCCTAAAGATAAACCTAATTTATCTAGTGATGCGTTGAAAGCTCAAAAATGGCTGCAATCACGAGACGATATTATACTAAAATCGGCCGACAAGGGGGGCAATATTGTTCTGCTATCCCCTGAATACTATTTTGAAGAGGCTATGCATCAACTGCAGGACATAAATACCTACATCCCACTAACTAGAGATCCTACTAGTGAATATACTGAAAAGATTCGATCAGCCCACAGATAGGGAGTGGAGCAGGGGTTAATAACGGGGAAGTTTGCAGAGAAACTCATAGTAGAATATCCTAAACGCCCCTATTGGTAATGGCTGCCAAAAATCCATAAGTCACTTGATTGCCCGCCCGGCAGACCCATTGTGGCCGGATGGGGTTCAGTGACGGAATTGATGTCCAAATACCCCAATTGGTATTTACGGCCTTTACTGGAGAATGTTCCTTCATATTTACAAGATACAGGGGACCTCCTTCGACAATATGAGGATTTTTCCTGGGAAGAGACGCTCCCGACTTTTGCTAATTTATATTTGGCCGATTTCGAGGAAAATAAAATCTACACCAGCAAAAACCCATTTATACAATATTAAATTGTATCACAGGTACATTGATGACGTGATCATAGTGTAGGACGGGACACAAGAACTGTTCGATATATTTGTCAACTATCTAAATATGAATGATCACAATATGTTGTTCACCAGCGTTTTTGGGGATAAAAGGTTAAATTTCCTTTTGAATTGGATATAGCCACAAGTCTGCTGCTCACAAAAGGGTTCTGCAAACAGACAGCGGTCAATTCATTGCTAAGTTATAACAGTTATCACCCTATGTATGTGAAAAATTCTTTACCCTTTGGACAGATGGTTCGATTGAGACGCATAAATTCTGATATTGTGATTTTTGATTCTCAGGCAGAGGAACTGATGCCAAGGCTACGGCAGAAAAATTATCTGGAAGCCATGCTGCAGCAAGCTTATAAGAAGGCAAGAGCTTTGGATCGAAAAAACTTTTGGTAAAAAAGAAGAAAAAACGAGGCAGGATAAACGTTTTATTTTTTCATTTGAATATAGTCCAATGGAGCGAGTACTGAAAAATGTGATTCACAAAAATTGGTTTCTGCTGGCACAGGATGAGATCCTCCGGGATGTGGTGAAAAGGAAACCACTCGTCACATTCCACAGGATGGCTAACTTGCGAGACAAGCTAGCAAGGGGTCGTGTGAATTCAGCCCAAACAAATTGGTTAACACAGGGTATCCCGGTAGGGAACTTTTGCTGTGGGTCTTGAAATTGGTGTAGGTATATGTGTCCTCATAAGGTGGTACAACTGGGAGGTAAATTGTTTAGGATTGAACAGCATATCACATGCCGCACCAAGTTGGTCGTCTATGCGATAAGATGCGAGTGTGGCATTGTTTATATCGGCAAAACAATCAGACCATAGAATGTCAGATTTTCAGAACATGTCAGGTCCATAACCACGGGAAAAGGAGCCCCGAAATTAAATAAGCATATCCGGGAGACCCATGGAGGGGACATTTTGGCTATGTCCTCTTATGGGGCCTCTTACGAATTGATGGTACCCTGGGAGGGGGAGACATGAATATGATGCTGTTGAAAAATGAAACGTTCATTATATTAAAAACTAGAGCCCTAGGACAACTAGGTTTAAATGATAGGAAAGATCTCAATGTGTTTAGCATCTAATAGAATTCATAACCTCTCTAAATTTACTAGACTGCTAGCTCTCATGACTTGTAATGTTGTACAGATTTTTATATGGTTTTTTTGACTATTGTTATGTAGTTTCAATGTGAATTTTTGTAAACGCATAATGTGAATAAGCTGTTGCTCTTAGATACCGACACCGTTCAGTGATTGATGGGTTAACGCCCTCACTGACCAGGTGCACGTTCAAGATGTATTAACCCCTTAAGGACACATGACTTACTGGAACGTCATGTGTCCGCTCCCAATCTCCCTCTAACAACGGCCGGGACCCGCGCGGAATTGATCGCAGTGCCGCGTGCTATTAACCCTTTAGACGCGGCGTTCAAAGTTGAACGCCGAGTCTAAAGTGAAAGTTTGCCGGTTAGCTCAGTGGGCTGTTCGGGATAGCCGCGGTGAATTCGCGGCATCCCGAACAGCTTACAGGACAGCAGGAGGGTCCTTACCTGCCTCTTCGCTGTCCGATCGACGAATGACTGCTCAGTGCCTGAGATCCAGGCATGAGCAGTCAAGCGGCAGAATCATCGATCACTGGTTTCTTATGAGAAACCAGTGATCAATGTGAAAGGTCAGTGTGTGCAGTGTTATAGGTCCCTATGGGACCTATAACACTGCAAAAAAAAAGTTTAAAAAAAAGTCAATAAAGATCATTTAACCCCTCCCCTATTAAAAGTTTGAATCACCCCACTTTTCCGATAAAAAAAACACAGTGTAAATAAAAATAAAAATAAACATATATGGTATCGCCGCATGCGGAAATGTCCGAATTATAAAAATATATCATTAATTAAACCGCACGGTCAATGGCGTGCGCGCAAAAAAATTCCAAAGTCCAAAATAGTGCATTTTTGGTCACTTTTTATATCATGAAAAAATGAATAAAAAGCGATCAATAAGTCCTATGAATGCAACAATGGTACCGTTAAAAACTTCAGATCACGGCGCAAAAAATGAGCCCTCATACCGCCCCATACGCGGAAAAATAAAAAAGTTATAGGGGTCATAAATGACAATTTTAAACGTATAAATTTTCCTGCATGAAGTTATGATTTTTTCCAGAAGTACAACAAAATCAAACCTATATAAGTAGGGTGTCATTTTAACTGTATAGACCTACAGAATAAATATGAGGTGTCATTTTTACAGAAAAATGACTGCGCTTTTTTTTCAATTTTGTCTCACAATGATTTTTTTTTCCATTTCACCGTAGATTTTTGGGCAAAATGACTGATATCATTACCAAGTAGAATTGGTGGCGCAAAAAATAAGCCATCATATGGATTTTTAGGTGCAAAATTGAAAGAGTTATGAGTTTTTAAAGGCAAAGAGCAAAAAACGAAAATGCAAAAACGGAAAAACACCCGGTCCTTAAGGGGTTAAATGTGTGACAGAAGGAGCAGTGATGTAGGGACCTGTGGAACTGTGGAAGCGGCGTGAGCTACAAAATGGATGTTGTCCCATCTCTTCTTCCCCTCCCGACGCCTGTATGCACCTCCAGCGGGATTAAAGACTTTTAATTGCATCCAGACCGAGTACCGTGAGTTTCTTTCTACTGTTCATGTTAATTCTTCTGCTATGTCTTAACACTTTTCATACTGTTTCAGCCTTTTATATGGTCATATATCAGTATATATATGGCCATTTATCAGTAAAGTATTAGTAACATGGACTAGTGCACACAACTCTTTATTAAAGTCTATATAAGTACATACTATTACACTTCACTTATTGGAGTACAATGTCTTTATATGGCATTACTTTATACCAGTTTATTTTTCCTCAGATACAATGCTATTTGATACAATGATATTGCTATGTTAAGAAAATCTCCTGTATGTATGATCCTCCATACTAGTTGGACATCATATTGCCATAGTATATGAACCAATATATAGGTTAAAGTCACGTTCACTGTATATGCCTGGAATATGCTATACGTTTTAGACAGCTATTTCTTCCAATCCCCCTTACTTGGCTCAGCTAAGTGTACATGAAGTCTGAAACTTTTGTCAGTGGCTTATTTGCCTGAGAGTAAAAGTGTTGGACATGTTAAAAACCAACATGAAACCCTAACCTGCAAACTCACCCAACATCTGCAATTATTTGTTTTTGGTGGGGAAGGGTCGGGCAAGAAAGGTCTCAAAACATTCAGATGGTCAGCTGTTCCTGTTAAAATCGGTGGATTGGCCAAAGTTAATGTATAGACAGCTTCTAAGATTCTGCAAGAAAATATTGTTTAATATATTTATTAATGACCTCGTAGAGGGGTTGAATAGTAAAGTAACAATCTTTGCAAATGATACTGAACTCTGTAAAGCGGTAAACACTATAGAGGACAGTGCACTGTTACACATGGATGTGGATAGGTTGGAGGTTTGGGCTGGGAAGTGGCAAATGAGGTTCAACACTGATAACTTTAAGGTAATGCCCATGGGGAGGAAAAATCCGGGCTGGGGTTATGTATTAAATGGGAGATCACTTGGGACGAATGACATGGAAAAGGACTTACGAGTCTTAGTTAACAATAAATTTAGCTGTAGTGACCAGTGTCGGGCAGCTGCTGTCAAGGCTAATAAAATCATGGGGTGCATCAATAGGGGCATAGATGCCCACGACAAGGAAATAATTCTACCGCTGTACAAATCACTAGTCAGACCACACATAGAATACTGTGTACAATACTGGGCACCAGTGTACAAGAAAGTTATAGTGGAGCTGGAGAGGGTTCAAAGACGGGCAACCAGAGTAAAACGGGGAATGGGAGGACTACAGTACCCAGAAAGATTATCAGAATTAGGGTTATTTAGTTTAGAAAAAAAAAGACTTAGGGGCGACCAAATAACTATGTATAAATATAGGTACAGAGATCTCTCCCATGATCTATTTGTACCCAGGACTTTATCTATAACAAGGGGGCATCCTCTACATTTAGAGGAAAGAAGGTTTCTACACCAGCATATTCTTTACTGTAAAAGCAGTGAGACTGTGAAATTCTTTGCCTGAGGAGCTGGTCATGGTGAACTCTGTAAAAAAGTTTAAAAATGGGTCTGGATGCATTCTTGGAGAATAATAACATCACTGGTTATGTATACTAGATTTATAGGGACAGAACGTTGATTCAGGGATTTATTCTGACTGCCATATTTGGAGTCGGGAAGGAATTTTTACCTCTAGTATGAGGGTTTTTGCCTTCCTCTGGATCAACTCAGTAGGTATATAGGTTGAACTTGATGGACTCTGGTCTTTTTTTAACCTCATGAACTATGTTACTATGTTAATTGATTACCTTAAAGAGTACCTGTCATCAAACCATATTTTCTAATCTAACAGATTATATTCCCTAACAACTACTCCTAAATCCCCTACTGCCCTTTAAAAAGCTCTTTATCATACCTTTCCCCTTCCTCACATTGTGTGAGCTACCGGCAGGAGAAAGTGGGCATTCCCCAGCAGGTGCTAAATCACTGAAGCCTGCAAAAGCTGTGCCTCACCATTCCCTGGACGCACTTCCTGAGTTTGGTCTACTGCCAGGCCGGAAGGAGACCAAACTAACTGCTTAACTTGCGCAGGAAACAGAATAGAGCCACCTAGTGGCCATTGTTTCAATCACATTAAAAACAAATTCCTGTAAAGGTTGAGAATTTTAACAGCAAGTAAATAGCAATGTGTCTTATAATTACACAAGGAACAATATATTACAAGTTTAGTTTGGTGAAAAGTACTGTTTAAGCTCACCAGAAAAAAATGATAATGAGGACCGATCCGCCATCTATGAAGTCCACTTCTAATTCTATGGTGACCTTTGTTGTTATCGTTCCACATTGGAAAAATAACATCTGTTTTTGTGAATCAGCCATCAGAAATAAACCCTACTTGCACATGATGGGATCCAAAGTCAGTTTTGAATGGGTTTCTCAGAGTCTAGGCCCAATAAAGAACCCCCTGGTTCTCTGATGGGCCAGTTCATCAATGGAATTAACCATTCATCTACCATTACAAGTAACAAGAATAAGGTCTGCTAATATGTGTAAACATTGTGCCCTTCCACAGAACAATTGATTAGGGATTGTATTTTCAGCTAATACTCCTTTGACAACTTCATCAGCCAGAATCCAGGCTCTTCATATTAAAGCAGAGGTCACGTGTGATCAATATGAGATTCCTTATTAATAGGATACAGTCGTATTGATCGGAGCTGGTTTGATCTGCTTTTCATTATTGCAGTTCACAAAAATAATTCAGCAATTTTCATATACAGATTAATTAATATAGCGGCTCTGGTGAGCTAGATGACAATTCCTGCTGAGCTTCTGCTTCCAAATGCTTTCCACTGACCTTGGCTATATGCTTCCCCTAGAGTGTGCGGTAAGGATCATATCAAGGACTAACCCAAACAACTGCACATGCTTACATACTTTTGCATCTTCTATTTTTCATCTATAGTCCAGGAAACTGTGAAATGTGTTAAGCATAGACCTTACTCCTGTTTTGTCTGCTGGAGAGCTTTATTATATATAATAAAGTAATAAAAATTATAGCGACAAAATAAAAGCATTTAGGTTGATTTTTATTCCATATTTTTCCAATGAACATGTACATTTTTGGTCTATATATACAGTATATAACATACTAATATGTTTCCCGATAATGAACAATTGCATAGGTTATGAGGGTGTTAAAGGCCTTCATCTATTACATCGGTCACTTGCTCCCTTACACTAAATAATTTGCACCCTGGACACAACAATGGTAAAGGTGTGTAAGGTAAAACAAGGATGGGATTTGCAGTCTTCCTGACCCTGATGATTGCAAACACAAAGGACACACTTTATAGGAATGGACAGGAATTCACAGGTGCTGATCAAAACTACTAAGTAAGTTGATGGAGTAGCTTTATTGGTCCATCATGCATTGCGTTTCACTGCACAATGGCAGCTTCATCAGGAATCACCTGTGTAGAAGTAGAAAAATAGAGACTGGAGGACAGCGCCTCATGCATACCCTTAAATGACTTGGACCCTTAGAAGGATTATGTATCTCAAGAAACAGTTTACCAGCAATATGGCGTCTCACCTTGTTCAGAGAGAAATGTGCATATCACCTCCTAGCACAGGGGTATCTCTCAGTCGTGGAAGAAGCTACAGAGCCCAGAAAGTTACAGGGAGGAGGCAACTCTGTAAGGATGCAATGGTTGAAGTGTAGAAAGAAGACCTTATAGCAAACAGGTGCTGCGTCATCCAAATCCCATTCAAAAGAAGTCTCCAGATGCTGAGTATTTTCAAATCCACAATGGAATATTTATTAAAATAACAAAGCAGTAAAATAAATATTCAAGTTTGGTTTTGAAAATACTGAGCATCAGGACAAGGCCGGATGAAGCTGTCATTGTGCAAGATTTAGATGTGTGACCATGTCTGTTTTTCTCCATTGATGTCTTATTGTAAGTATTTTGAAGCTAGCCCTTTAAACCTATCTATTACTCATTATGAGATTGTACTCTGCAGGCAATCTACGACCCACTGTAATATCTTATTACAAGCTTATTCTCTCTTAGATGTAATATTTATAGAGGTGAGTTTCTCCAAAGTAGATGGTGTGTTTTATTTTGTCCCATAAAAGTCTATGGATACCATATTGTGATTATATACACCTCAGAGGTTGTCCTGAATCTATTGTGGCCATATATAACAAAAGTCTAGCAGTCTAGGTTTAAGGAAATCTGTTATTTAAAAATATCCTATTGTTTAAATCAAGTCTTCATGTTTAAGTATAGCCTCTAGCTATTTCAAAACTACAATTCCCAGCATGCCCATACAGCCTTTGCAGTGCGGGAATGCTGGGAATTGTAGTCTTACAACAGTTGTAGGCACCCTGATTGAGAATAAGCAGATGTAGGCTGATCTATATTATAAAATAATAAGATATAGGCTGATCTATATTATAAAATAGTCAGATATAGGCTGATCTATATTGTAAAATAATTCTAGAATCTTGCAGTTTTCTTTTTGACCACTAGGTCTAAAACTAAGCTGAGACTTCCCGTTCTGTACAGATCACTTTACAGCAGTGTCCTCCTTATTATCACAGGCAGGAGGAGTACACTGAAAGGTGACACAAATAGATAGATTAAACACCATTCATGATAGCTGTTTCTTATAAGTCAGCCTTCCCCTCCCCGTAGAATGACCTCTGCACAGGTAATACGGCATGTCTAAAAAAAGAATAGTAAATAGGGGCTTAGACAGTCTATTGTGTTTATGTTCATTGGTCTTGCTGTAAAGCATACAACTCAGGCAAGATGGCTGTCCTCTAATGTACAAAAAACATATATTAAAAAGAGTATAAATAGATTAGGAAAAAAACATGGTACAGTATCTAGCTATAATCAGTAGACAAATAAAAAAATCTAAGTGACACATTCACAGTGATATACTAAGGATCCGAGTATGTTTGCTCATTAAATAGCTTTTAGAAGTTTAGAATAGATTGGTTCTTCTTGGTACAATGTATGGATAGATAGATAGATAAGACAGATAGATAGATTAGATAGATATGAGATAGATAGATAGATAGAAATGAGATAGATAAATAAATATAAAGGCAGGCAGATAGATATGAGATTAAAAGATAGATAGACAGATAGACAGACAGATAGATAGATAGATAGATAGATAGATAGATAGATAGATAGATAGAATGTAACTACATCCAAGTCTATGAATCTCCATGCCTCATTGCCATTATGTTGTGCCGTCTGTGAAAGTCACCTGTGTATATATCATTACCTAGACACATTGTATATTCTTCAGACATTTCATGGGGGCTATTGTAAATTTTACAAGCTTTTGTATCTCAATTTTGAGCTGTCTTGAGGTTGAAGACAGGTAGGACAGAAAGATTGTGCAGTTAAGATGCCCGTTGAAATTGATGGAAAGATTCCTATTTATTAGGACTTACAATTACTTTGGAGAGATTTTCCTTTCAACCACAGTGTTTTTCTTCTTTTGGGCACTCCAGGAGTTTTATTTGAAGGTGAAATGAGGTGATGAACAATTTTCACACCCTGGTTGCTGAAAGGAGTTCAAATGACCGCCGATGCCTTTTTAACTTGTCAGATTGACCAGCTTTCTGTCACTGGAACATTATAATGAGTAATTTTAGACAATAAAATTGATTCAATTACATTGCATTAGGGATCTGTAGGCTCAAGTGAAGATATATATGGAGAGGCAGACAGTTTCCCAATAGTTTCTAAAGAAGGGACTCTGGATCTCGGATCCTTCATGTATTTCCTGCCCTAATGTATTTATTTCTATTTATATTCAGTTCATTTAATTTATTTCAACCATACATTTTAGCTACATTGGGAACATACTTAAAAAGTTTTTTTTTTTTTTTTTTATTAAAGTTTCATTGGAAATGTGATACCTATGCAGGCAGTTATAAAATATATGAATTCCTATAGCTTAATATAAAGTCTTCAAAGTCAAACAACGTTTGTGTGTAATATAGTAAGCAGAAGGCATGCGATGATGACATGGTGATACTGGCTAAATAAAGTAACTAAACTAAAAACTATTGTTTATGCAAACAATAGAGTGAAAGTTGTCAAATCATGACAGTCCCTACCCATATGACTCAGGGCTTTATAGGGGGGGGGGGGGAACTTCTCCATTTAGAAACCCCCCCCCCCCCCCCTATGATCCAGAGTGTACAGCTGCTTAGAGCACCCACCCCAATGATATGTAATACATAGACTTAGCCAGCCATTAATTGCAATGGACGTCATATAGTATTCAAATCAACCCTTGTGGGCAAGAGGTTCCTTGCACGGATTCTCAAAGTGAGACCTGTGGAAATTAGACTGCTCTCTTTGTCCATGTCAGAAACTGTCCAGAGTAGGAGCAAATCCCCATAGCAAGCATATCCTATTCTGGACAGTTCCAGAAGTGTGAAATATTAGAAGTGTGATTGTTGCTTTACATATATGTATACTCTATTTAGATACTGTATCTGAGCTTATTGCGTGCCTATACTGTAGGTTGTACAATGGTTCATGGGTTAGTATTGCCTTTTTTAACCTTGGGGCCATGGGTTAAATGTGACCAGCTCCTTGGAGTTTTATGTTTTATAGAGCTTAATATTTTTACAACTCTAAAAACTATTTTTTGCCAAACAATTGTCTGCTCCATTTCAATTAAATGTATTTTTAACAATTTGCTTAATGCTTACACAGTCTATGTAAACACCTTTCTGCTGTGAATAATGGTCACCAAACACAGAACAGTCACTTAAAGGGGTACTCCAGTGGAAAACTTTTTTTTATCAACTGGTGCCAGAAAGTTAAACAGATTTGTAAATTACTTCTATTAAAACATCTTAATCCTTCCAGTACCTATTAGCTGCTGAATACTACAGATGAAATTATTTTCTTTTTGGAACACAGTGCTCTCTGCTGACATCACGAGCACAGTGCTCTCTGCTGACATCTCTGTCCATTTTAGGAACTGTCCAGAGCATCATACGTTTGCTATGGAGATTTTCTTCTACTCTGGGTAGTTCATAAAATAGACAGAGATGTCAGCAGAGAGCACTGTGCTCATGATATCAGCAGAGAGCTCTGTGTTCTAAAAAAGAAAATAATGTCCTCTGTAGTATTCAGCAGCTAATAAGTACTGAAAGGATTAAGATTTTTTAATAGAAGTAATTTACAAATATGTTTAGCTTTCTGGCACCAGTTGATTAAAAAAAAAAAAGTTTTTCACCGGAGTACCCCTTTAATATTGCCTCAGCAGTCTCATAATACGTTAAATTTCCCCTTTTCATGTACTCTAGTCTAGTTCCCAACTGAGCTTTTAACTATGTGTTTCACCTTCATAGGCACCTACATCGTGGTATCAACAATGACTTCCTCACAATGAAACTCATCCTGCTCTTTTACTATATATTGCTAATATTATTATTTAGATAATGTCAAAATAATAATAATAACATATTTACATAGCACCAGCAAATTATTCAGCACTTTAACATTTTGAGGGTACAAATAATGACAAATATTAGACATAAGAATATTACAACTAATTAATTATTCAATTAGTGAATTAGTATTACAAGTAATTATTCAATTATATAAAAAAAAAATCACAATTTTGTACTGTAGATTCCATAATATGAGGGAATTATAACAAAGTAAAACAACAAATATACAGAGACGTGATGCAGGAGAACATTATTCTGTCCTAAAAGATTTACTTACAAAGGGGCTGATAGTAGTAGATAAAATATAGTAGAAAGGGGATGAGTTACATCTAGATAAAAAATATAGTAGAGGACTGTAATAGAGGAGTTATATCTAGAAAAAATATATAATAGAGGGGATTGTAAAAAAACATTTTTGAAGATATTGGTTTTACAAAATTGTTTTTAATGAGGGAGAATCCTGGTAAAATCCAGGAGGAATCATGTAACCCTTTGTGAATAATAAGTGAGGAGCAACAAAAGGCGTTTCAAACTCCTTTTTATTCAGAAATATCCATAGATGATGCCCAACCCAAAGAGCAGCGATACCCAACCGGGGTGACGCGGCACACTGGTGTGCCATTCGGCACTGCCCTAGTGTGCCGCGGGATTTTGCCGTCAAAATGATTATTTATTTTTTATTTTAAATTTCCTGCCCCGGCCTGCAGCGCCTGTTACTCACGGCACTGCAGGGGGGAAAGGAAGTATGTGTGCGCTTTGCTGTGCGTGCGCACACAGCGTTCCTCAGCGTCCCCCTGTGGCCCAGTGATTGAGTACCCCAGCGGTGTAGTGCCCTATGCCCCGGTGGTGTAGTGACCCGTGCCCCGGTGGTGTAGTGACCCGTGTCCCAGAGTCCCCCTCCCCCCTGCAGCGCAATGAATGACTGCCCTGGTGGTGCTCTTCCGGATTCCCGTGCTGGTGTAGGGACCCGTACCCCAGCATCCCCCTCCTCCCAGCGGTGCAGTGAATGTGTGCCCTGTGGAGGAACTTGGAAGCTGCGCCGGATTTCAGAAAAATTCTTAAGGTATGGTACACTTTCCACCCCTCTGTTACCCCTTCTTAACCCTGTCCACCCCCCCTCCTGTCACCCATGTCCTCCCCCCTCTGTCACCCATGTCCAACACCCCTGTCACCCATGTCCACCCCCCTCTCACCCATGTCCACCCCCCTCTCACCCATGTCCACCCCCCCTCTCACCCATGTCCACCCCCCCTCTCACCCATGTCATCCATGTCCACTCCTGTCATCTTTGGCCACCCCTCTGTCACCCCTGTCCATTCCCCTGTAACACATGTTCACCCCCCTCGTCCACCTCTCTGACCACCCCAATCTACACCTGTCACCCATGTCCATCCCCCCTATTCACCCCTTTTTCACTCCTGTCCATCCCTTATTACGGCTTGTCCACCCTCCTGTCATCCATGTCCACCCCTCTGACCCCGTCTCCCATGTCAACCTTATCCACCCCTCTGTCATCCCTGTGTCACCCATGTTCACCTCTCATTGGCCACCCCTCTGACCACATCCTTGTCACACATGTTCACCCCTTTGTCCCATTGTCACCCCTGTCCAACCCTGTTACCACCTTGTCACTCCTGTCCACCCCTGTCACCCCAGACACCCCCTGTCACCAATGTACACTCTTCTACAACCCTCTGCCACCCATGTACACCCCTCTGTCTCCCATGCACACCCCTCTGTCTCCCATGTACACCCCTGTCACCCATGTACACTCCGCTACACTCCTCTGTCTCCCATGTAAACCCCTCTGTCTCCCATGTACACTCTTCTACACCTCTCTGTCTCCCATGTACACCCCTCTGTCTCCCATATACACTCTTCTACACCTCTCGGTCTCCCATGTACACCCCTCTGTCTCCCATGTACACCCCTCTGCCACCCATGCACGCCCCCCTGTCACCCATGTACACTCTTCTACACCCCTCTGCCACCCATGTAAACCCCTCTGTCACCCATGTACACCTCTCTGTCTCCCATGTACACCCCTTTGTCTCCCATGTACACCGCTCTGTTTCCCATGTACACTCCTCTGTCTCCCATGTACACCCCTTTGTCTCCCATGTACACGCCTCTGTCTCCCATGTACATGCCTCTGTCTCCCATGTACCCCCCTCTGTCACCCATGAACACCCCTCTACACCCCTCTGTCTCCCATGTACACTCTTCTACACCCCTCTGTCACCCATGTACACCCCTCTGTCTCCCATGTACACTCTTCCACACCTCTTTCTTTTATGTACACCCCTCTGTCTCCCATGTACACCCCTTTGTCTCCCATGTACACGCCTCTGTCTCCCATGTACATGCCTATGTCTCCCATGTACACCCCTCTGTCACCCATGAACACCCCTCTACACCCCTCTGTCTCCCATGTACACTCTTCTACACCTCTCTGTCTCCCATGTACACCCCTCTTTCTCCCATGTACACCTCTGTCAGCCATGTACACTCCTCTACACCCTTCTGTCACCCATGTACACTCCTCTGCCACCCATTTTCACTCCTCTACACCCCTCTGTCACCCATGTACACTCCTCTACACCCCTCTGTCACCCATGTACACCGCTCTGCCACTCATGTACACTCTTCTACACCCATGTACACCCCTGTCACCCATGTACACCCCTCTACACTCCTGCCACCCATGTACACTCCTGTCACCCATGTACACTCCTGTCCACCCCCAACACCCCTTTGTCACCAATGTACACCCCTCTATCCCCCCTTGGCCCCCTGTCACCCATGTACAATCTTCTACTCTTCTACACCCCTCTGCCATCCATGTACACTCTTCTACACCCCTCTGTCACCATTATACACTCCTACACCCCTCTGTTACCCATGTAAAAGAAAGTGCGGCGTCTAATAGGTTTGTTTTGCAGGTTTAACGGTGAAAAATTGTGGCTGCAAGAAATTGTCATGATGGCCGGGCCAGATGGAGAAGAAAAGGGAACAACGCTGATTAGAGAAGACGTCATTTGTGAGTTGGTGTCTAAAAGTGTCTGCAACGCTTTCCCTTTTTTTTTTTCCTGCTTCCCAACTTCGGTCTGGGTGACCCGCAATTTTTTTTTTTCGGAGGGGGGCCCCGAGCTGAAAAAGGTTGTGAAACACTGCTCTAGAGAATGGCTAGCAGGCTGAAACTTCCATGTAGAGAGGATAACTGCATAACATGCTGAGAGTAGGGATGCTATCCTCTCCTTATTGAATACTGGAGGTAAGAAGGCACTCTATACACACTTACACAAACACACACCCTGCAGTGTCAAACATGTTTGGGTCTTATGAAACTTTGAACTAAGAAGTAATGAGCATAGAAAGAGAACAGAAGAGTACATGAAAGGTTATAAGGATTGGGAAGTCTTTTATGGTGCCATTCATGATAGATTTGAGTATTGAAAATCATGTTAATGGAAAACCCAACATTTGAGAAAATTCACAAGGTAAAAAAAAAAAAAAACCTGTGGGTAGACCACAAAAAATAAAACCTGAACAAAAAAACTGATTTCAGCTGTGCTTTGACTATTTGTAAAAAATGGGGGGTGGGGGTAGGGGTGACTGCTAGGCTTAGGAGGTATGATTAGTAACTTCATATTTGTGACCTCTCTGAATAAAAATAACCCCTGAACCTCATATTCATACCCACATTTTGCTGCAAAGTTCACACCCATCTGACAAGTAAGTGAAAAGTACACATACTCATCCAAATAGTGAAACATCTATATTGCTGGATCAGGAAGGAAGGAATGGGTGGGGAGGGGATGAGGATTGGAAGAAAGTAAAAAAAAAAAAACTTTTGAAATCAGGGTACTCAAGGCTGTAAAGTGATATAAAAAAAACTAAGAAAAGTAACAGTGAGAAAAATAGCTTGAAGATGTAGTCACCTTAATAATTTGGGGGTTTTCTGAAAGTAGAGACAGTAGGATCAGGAGAAGTTGAGACTACAAAGAAAAAAAGAAAAAGGTTGGGTCATGGCTACTCCCGTAGGCTTCAGTAGTAGTTCTATTAATGGTAAAAGATAAGTCAAAGGGAGGTTTTAAAAGTGAAGAAGGGAAGATAATGAGCTGAGTTTGTCTCGGTTGAGTTTAAGACATCTCTTAGATATCCATGAACAAATGTCTCAAAAGCAATTAGAAAATATTGAGAAGGCAGAAGCTGAATTAAGGAGTTAACATAGAGATTGGGATGTCAACTGCATACAGCAGTGATCCATTTCAAGAGAGTTCAGGTAAAATCCTTGTTTTCTAGAATTGTTCCATCAGAAAGTCTCACAAAATGACAAAAATATATAACAATACTTATTGTAACAACATATAATTATGTTATTACCCAGCTCCCTTCCACACACACACACACACACACACACACTTCATATAAAGAATGCTTTTTGGTTGCTTTCGTGTGGAACTGGACAAACAACTGTATTAGTAGTAATAGTTACAATTGTGCTGTAAGCATAGTGCAAATATAATGTACTGACCTGAAAGAGCAAAGCATTCGAACATAAAAATTTGGACATAGTTTTAGACAAAGTTTAAAGAGCAGCATGAAAGCGAAATAGGACAGTATATGGCTTTATTCCCATTTTAGTCATCAGAGACAATAAAGGTGTGGTTAAAAATCCCACTGCTTTTCTATACCATAAACTGTACATGTTTCATAGGCAGAATTAGCAGAAAATGAGGGAAAGGAATTTTATTCAAATAAACAATTATGCCCCGTTCACACTATGAAAAATCTACACGGAATTTCAATTTGCATTGTATGTCCATGTTTTAGAGGTTTTTTTGCGGTGCTCAGTTCACTCATTGAAAATTATGCGAGGTAGTTTAATCTTCTGCCAAAATCTATAAAAAATGTCCAGTTTGCCAATGGGACCTCGCTTATGTCCGCAGCAAATTGCTGCGGACACAAGGGCCAATTCTAGACCATTTCTGCTCCATGCAATAGATCACGGATTCACACAGAATTTTTTCTCACTAAATTTTCTCAGTGTGAACTGACCCCCCCATTACAAAATATTCCTTGACTGGGTACTATAGAAAACTCCAAAGCTGCCAACTTCACATGCACGGTTAATATCATTATCTAAGAAACAGACATGTGTCCGGTAAATAAAACCAAGAAAAACAGATATTTCTATCAAAACTGACACTATTGCGTGTTACGTTGTTGGCGCTCCCAAATAGAAATAATTATGTTATTATCCATATATATATATATATATATATATATATATATATATATATATGTGTGTGTGTGTATTTACGTTAATATTACAGGGAGAGAAAAAGACACACACAAAAAAAAGAGCTAAGGTCTATAAAGCTGTAAAAAAAATCCATTGATAAATATTATTTTTCTTGTCCCTTTTTTTATGTGACTTACACTTGCATATAATTTTTACTCAAGATTTTTGAGTAGTTTATTTGCAACAGGTTTCAGCAGAATTTGATCATATAAAATATCACTTTATAATAAATAATTACTATAGAAGATTGCCTGATGTATAGTAGCACTTTATATAGTCTTTCATGATACATACAAAGCTAGAAGAACAGAAAAAAATAAAATAAAATAAAGATTTCAAGTCAGGTGTGGGTGGATTAGGGTTTCTGCCCCAGACTTTATTAAAAGATTTGGAGTTTCATTAAAATTCAGAATTCCTATGGAAAGAATAAAACCCCTCTGCTACGGAGTGTTCTTTGAGAGGGCACCCAAGCTGACCCATTACAATGAAAAGACTCAATGCTTGATTGACAGGTCCCTGCACAAACATGAGTGACAGCTTCATTTCAGTAGCACATGGAGCAGAGATGAGATGTGAATTGTGCAAGGAAAGAAATGATAGAGATACTTTGTTCTGGGTAAAAGAGTGTCACTGACACACTCAACAGCCAAGGCTCCAGTCTTTAACCCCTGCAGTCCACATGGTCTTTGACATGACGCATGACAGGTTTCAACCCTTCGACACAAATGGAGATTTATACACAAGAAAAACATCAAATTGAATTAGCAGGTTTCATTTTTTGCAGACACTTATCTGTCACACATAATATCCGTGACTGTATGTAAAGACACCGCAGTATATAGCAATTACTACTAATGTCATAGTAAAAAGTAAACGTGAGTATAAAGTCAAAACTTTATATAGAAAATGAGGACATATAAATGAAGACGTGATTTCTCTGTTCAGCTTTTTTGTGGGGTTCTTCTGTGCTTTGAAATACAAAATTAGCGTTGTTATAGCAACCAATAAGAGCCCACAGGTCATTTTTCAATCCAAACTAAAAAAGATGATAATTTCTATTAAAACTTTTTCAAAAGATAACTTGATAAGATGACCAATATTACAAGCCATGGGGGGGATTTACTAAAACTATTCCTATCCGGAATTTTCCACACATTTAGGCCACATCCCTTTTTACAGAGGTCATGCGAGGTCATTTCCTATTTGACAGCCAAAAGAAGGTTTCAAAATTAATAAAGGTAAGCCAAGTCATATTTTTTAGCTGCAAATTACACCAGAATTCTGGAGCATTTACAATAGTAAACCTAAGCTATTGTAAAAACAGTGAAACCTCTCTAATAGGCCACTAGGGATGAGTGATCTGACGAATCTGAATTTGCTTCAAAGTTCAGGAAAAATTCGCTTTGCAACAAATCTGTATATCGCCGCGATTCGATTGCATAAATCGCTTCATTAAACTCCATTTAGTGCGGTCCAGGCTCCAGGGCATCTTAAATGGTGGATCCACATGTGAGGACATGGGGCAAGAAACTCTGGGAAGGCGGGTAGGTGGGATGACTTCGAATCACATGCAGCATGCAGCCTATCAGCAGCCAGCCACCCCTGTAATGTCACAGCCCTATATAATCAGCAGCCATATTGCGGCCAGCCATTGCAGCGTTGTATTTCAGAGAATGCGTTTTATTGCAGACAGAGATAGAGGAGTGTATGTTGCACTGAAAAACAGAGAAAACACTTTTGGGTGTAATACACAGCGACTCCACTGCTGCAGTGGGGTGTACAGCAACTCTAAAGCTTATTAGGCTGAGCACTAAAAGCCATTGCACTAAAAGCCATTGTCACCTGCTATTAGTGCCTAATAATACTGTACTGGCCTCTACTACACAGCGATTTTGTACTGCTGCAGTTGGGTGTACAATAACTCTAAAGCTAACAGGGGCCAGATAGGGTGAGCATGAAAAGCAATAGTCACCTGGTTACAGTGCCCAATAAAGGTTGCGTAGTGGAGCTTATTGTCCTCTCATAAGTGTAACCTGTGCATACATAGGTGGTGTATGTTTTTTTTTTCTGTAAAACTAATTTGGGCCTAGTTACTGTGAAAGGCCAGCCAAAGCTACACACTTGTTTCTGTAGCCTTCTACAGTTTTAAGCGGAGCATATTGTCCAGCTTTAATAAGTGTAAACTGTACGTACACCTACGTGGTGTACATTTTTTCCCCTGAAAAACTAATTTGGGCCTAGTTACTGTGAAAGGACAGCCAAAGCTACACACTTGTATTTGTAGCCTTACACAGTTTGCAGTGGAGTGCATAGTCCTCCTCTCATAAGTTTAAACTGTAGGTACATCTACGTGGTGTCCTTTATATATTTTTTCTGTAAAACAAATTTTGGCCTAGTTACTGTGAAAGGTCAGCCAAAGCTACTCACTTGTTTCTGTAGCCTTATACCGTTTGTAGTGGAGTGCATAGTCTTCCTTTCATAAGTTTAAACTGTACATACACCTACGTAGTGTCCTTTATGTATTTTCCTGTTAAAATAATTTGGGCCTAGTTACTGTGAAAGGCCAGCCAATGCTACTCACTTGTTTCTGTAGCCTTATACAGTTTGTAGTGGAGCACATAGTCTTCCTCTCATAAGTTTAAACTGTATGTACATCTATGTTGTGTCCTTTATACATTTTCCTGTTAAAGGGGTACTCTGCCCCTAGACATCTTATCCCCTATCCAAAGGATAGGGGATAAGAAGTCAGATCGCCGGGGTCCCGCTGCTGGGGACCCCGAGGATCGCTGCTGCAGCACCCCGCTATCATTACTGCGCAGAGTGAGATCGCTCTGCACGTAATGATGGGCAATACAGGGGCCGGAGCATCATTACGTCACGGCTCTGCCCCTCGTGACGTCATGGCCCGCCCCCGTCAATACAAGTCTATTGGAGGGGGCATGGTGGTCGTCACGCCCGCTGCCATAGACTTGCATTAAGGGGACGGGCCGTGATGTCATGAGGGGCGGACGTAACGATGCTCCGGCCCTTGTATCGCCCGTCATTACGCACTCGCTATGTGCAGTAATGATGACGGGGTGCCGCAGCGGCGATCCCCGGGGTCTCCAGCAGCGGGACCGTGGCGATCTGACATCTTATCCCCTATCCTTTGGATAGGGGATAAGATGCCAGGGGCGGAGTACCCCTTTAAACTAATTTTGGCCTAGTTACTGTGAAAGGCCAGCCAAAGCTGCACACTTGTTGCTGTAGCCTTATATAGTTTGTAGTGGAGCGTATAGTCCTCCTTTCAAGTTTAAACTGTACGTACACCTACGTGGTGTACGTTTTTTTTCCTGTAAAACTAATTTGGGCCAAGTTAATGTGAAAGGCCGGCCAAAGCTACACACTTGTTCTGTAGCCTTATACAGTTTGTAGCGGAACATCTAGTCCTCTTCCTCTCATAAATGTAAACTTTACGTACACCTACCTGGTGTACGTTTTTTTTTTCCTGAAAAACTAATTTGGGCCTAGTTACTGTGAAAGGACAGCCAATGCTACACACTTGTTTTTGTAGCCTTATACAGTTTGTAGTGGAGCGCATAGTCCTCCTCTCATAAGTTTAAACTGTATGTACACCTACGTGGTGTCATTTATATATTTTCCTGTAAAATTTATTTGGGACTAGTTACTGTGAAAGGCCAGCCAAAGCTACACACATGTTTCTGTTGCTTTATACAGTTTGTAGCGGAGCGTCTAGTCCTCCTCCTCTCATAAGTGTAAACTGTACGTACATCTGAGTGGTGTAGATTTTTTTTTCCTGTAAAACTAATTTGGGTCTAGTAACTGTGAAAGGCCAGCCAAAGCTACACACTTGTTTCTGAAGTCTAATACAGTTTTAAGGATAGTGGAGCATATTGTCCTCTTCTCATAAGTGTAACATATGAGCACTCAGCTGGTGTATAAGTATGTCAGGCAGAGAAGTGCCAGGACATGCACAGAGGAGTGGCAGAGGCCTAGATTCATCAGGCAGAGGTTGCAGCAGACTAGGGGTGATTGGCAGCAGGAGTCGCAGGAGTCGTGTGAGCTCCCAGTATCAGCTAGCTGTAATGTCTTGACCAGCAACCCATCTGCTGTCATCGATTGGTTAACACGGTGATCCACTTAATCACAAGTAGTGTTGAGCGGCATAGGCCATATTCGAATTCGCGAATATTCGCGAATATATGGACGAATATTCGTCATATATTCGCGAATATTCGCATATTCGTTATGTCCTAGTTTTATTTTCGCATACGCGAATATTCGTGTATGCGAAAATTCGCGAATGCGAAAATTAACATAAGTGAATATTGGCATATGCAAAATTAACACGCGCGAAAATTCGCATATGCGAAAATTAGATATGCTAATTTTCGCATATGCGAATTTTCGCACGCCAGTCTCACATAGTAGTATTACAGTCTTCTTTACACCACACAAGCTGGAAGCAGAGAGGGATGATCACTGTGATGTGTACTGTGAAGAAAAAAAAAAAAAAAAAAAAAAAAAAAAAAACAATATTCGTAATTACGAATATATAGCGCTATATTCGCGAAATTCGCGAATTCGCGAATATGCGATATTCGCGAATAATATTCGAATTGCGAATATTCGCGAGCAACACTAATCACAAGTGACATCTGACATCCCCAGTCAGCAGTCAGTGGGTTCCTCAGACACAACCTTCAGTTGGCATGGCCCTTTCCTCCCATTGCCTCTGTCCTATGCTGTTCCCTCCCCCAGAGAAGTATCTTATGCTGTGGGTTCAGCTACACTATTTAGTGAGGACGATCTAGAGGACAGTTAGCAGCAACTGCCCAGCCAGGAAGTGGAGGAGACATGCGCCACTTCCTCCACTAGGCGGGCAAGTAGTGATGAGAAGAGTGGCGTGGGAGGTGGTGTTGCGAGCGTTCAGGCTCCTGCAGCAGACACTGTTGAGGAACCTGAGGAGGACATCAGTGAGGTGCAGACACAACTTGATGAGGATTAAGCCGATTGCACTTGAGAGCCGGGTGCAGAAGGGGCTTCATTATCATCAGGAGAAGAGGGTTGCAGGTTGCCCGTGAGGCAGCAGCTGAGGCAGCAAGGTGGTAGCATGGTTGGCAGTCAGCATGGTGGCAAAAGTGGGAAGTCTGGGGCCAAACGTGCTTGGGGTGGACCACCTACTTTGCGGCAGCCTACCTTCCCGGGAGGTAGTGGAACAGGGGTTCCTGCTGTCGGCGGCAGTAGCAGTCAATTAGTTCAGACGGTTGGGGGGGAAATTAGCTACTTGTGGTATGGTAGTTTTTCATCAAGATCCTGGAGGATGTTAACCTGGCCAACATGAAAGATATGTCGGCAGAAGGTGAAGCGTGGCCAGGGTCCCAATGTTGGCACCACGGCCCTGCGTCAACATATGCAGCGTCACCATAAAGCAGCCTAGGAGAGCCGTGGCTCCGATGCGGTGGTCCAGCCTGCTGCATCACCCAGTGGCATGCCGCTCTCTGTTTCAGCCAGCCAAGGATCCACCACCCCTCAGCCGAAGGGAGCTGTCTGTCATACCCATCTTCCATTGCTCCACATTCTCCTGCTCCTCCTAATTCGAGTCAGTCATTCCGCCAGCAATCCATCTGCAAAGCCATGTCCAAGAGACTACAGTATGCGCCCACTCATCCAACGCCGCAGAAGCTCCTGTCCAAGTTGCTGGTGCTGCAGTTCCTCCCTTTTCAAGTGGTGGACTCTGCACCTTTCAGAGAATTGATGGCTTGTGCCGAGCCGAGGTGGAGACTCCCAAACTGTCATTTCTTTGTGAAATAGGCAGTACCAGCCCTGCACAATTTTGTGGAACAGAGGGTGGGCCAGTCTTTGAGCCTGTCAGTGTGTACAAAAGTGCACAGCAGCGCCAACGTGTGGAGCTGTAACTACAGTCAGGGACAATACATGTCCTTTGTGGCCCACTGGGTGAATGTGGTTCCTGCACAGCCACAACAGCAACTTCCACATCCCCACTCTCAGACCGTTGTTCCTGAGACAGTGTGCGACTCTGCCTTCTCATCCTCGACAGTGTCCTCAGCCTCAACTGCACGGACAAGTCTCAGTGCCCCTCCAGCATACCATGTGTGCAGGCCACAGCGGTGTCACGCTGTTCTTCACATGGTTTGCCTTGGTGAACGGAGTCACACAGGGAAGGAACTGCTAAAAGTAATTCATGAAGAAATCGAATCATGACTTACTCCACGAAAACTGGAAATGGGAACTATAGTGGCTGACAACTGGAAGAACAATTGTCTCTGCTGCGTCAAGGAAGCCTGAGCAATGTGCCCTGCATTGCACACGTGTTCAATCTGATTGTAAAGCTGTTCCTGGAGTTTCCCCCATCTGCAAGACATCCTAACAATGGGAAGGAAACTGTGCATGCACTTCAGCCACTCGTACACCACAAAGCACACCCTCCTTGAGCTGCAGCATCAGAACGGCATCCCTGACATAGTGTGATTTACAATGTTTCCTCACATTGGAATTCCACCCACCATATGTTTTACCGAACAGAGAAAAGCCATCACTGATTTCTTGATGATCCAAGCAGATAGTGTAAATTTAATGTCAACCAGTGGCAGCTCATAGATGACACCTGCTGTTTGCTCATGCCCTTTGAGAAAGCCACATTATTAGTCAGTTGCCAGGATTATGGGATGAACAACGTCATTCCACTGCTTCATTTCCTACAACACGTGTTGGAAACGATGGCTGGTCAGGGCACTGGAGACGTGGCGCCTACATCTTACGGCCACATGAGCCCTGTGGGGGCTGAACTGGAAGAGGAGGAGGAGGAGGGGGGACAGTGGAGCACAGGCTGTGGCGCTACAGGGTGATGAGGAAGACGAGACAGAGGACCCAAACACAGCATGGCAGTATGCAGTGGAGATGGAGGCAGGTATTCCCTCTGAGTCACTTGCAGAAATGGCACGATCCATGCTCACTTGCTTACGTAGTGACTGCCGAAGGATGACTTCTGGCTCTCCACCTTATTGGACCCTCACTACCGGCACAAAATGGGGGCATTTTTTACACCCACTGAGGACAAACTGATCTACTACAGTGACATCCTGCGTAGTCAGTTGACTGATGCATATCTGCGCCATCGTCCATCCTCTCGCAGGTCTGACTCGGGGGGCCCTCTGTGCTCACCTTCCACTGCCATGGCTGCTGGGGAAGGGTGGGGTGGCAGGAGCAGTACCAGCTCCATCAGCAGCAGCCTGAGTCTACAGTTGCTGATGAGAAGCTTCCTACACCCACATAGCTAAGCAACTCATCAGCAGCAGGTGGAGCAGGACCTGAACCAGCAGGTGGTGGCATACCTTGACATGACCTGCCAACACACTTTGACGATCCGGTGGACTTTTGGGCAGCCAAACTTGATTTGTGGCCGCAACTAGCAGAGTTTGGCCTGGAAAAGCTGTCCTGCCCGGCCAGTAGTGTGCCATCAGAGCTGATGTTTAGTGCAGCGGGGGCCATAGTAACCCCAAGGAAAACTCGTATGTCCACGAAAAATATGGAGAGACTGACCTTTGTCAAGATGAATCAGGCATGGATCAGCCAGTATTTCCACCGACCAATGTCTGAGGCATCAGAGTAGATTGACCGTGGTGCCACACCAACACTTCACAAATATGGATAGTGCCAAACAGATTTAAGGTGCTTCTCCCAAGTTACAGAAATTCCTCCACATCACACCACAACTAAGAATGAGGAAATGCATTAGCTGAAACATAACTTTTCTTAGGATAAAATATATGTACTAAAAATTTTTTTAAAATCAAACAATGGGAAAGGTGTGCAAAAAACATCATGTGCCACCTACACCACCAAGTATTAATGTGATGCAAAGACCTCTAAAAGGTGGAAGGGAACCATGTATGGTCCATTTTAACAGGTGGGGTTAAAAACTTCCCCTTTTAGGCCCTACTCTCGCACTATTAATTCCCTTCTTGGCATTTGTTACTCACCCCCCTGTGTGGGGCCGCCCTTTTAGGGTGAGTTACACTTGCCACGAAGGGAATTAATAGTGCGAGTAGGGCCTTAGAGGGGAAGTTCTTACCCCCACCGGTTACAATGGACCATACGTTGTTCCCTTCCACCTTTTAGAGATCTTTGCATTAACCCCAATAACTCTGAAAATCCCATTAGTGAGACTATATGTGTAAAACTTAATGGAAATGTAAAGTGTATGTTCACAAATGCCAGAAGCCTAGCAAATAAAATGGGGGAGCTTGAGGCCTTGATACTGGAGGAACATATTGATATAGTTGGGGTCCCTGAGACATGGCTGGACTCCTCGCATGACTGGGCTGTTAATCTGCAGGGGTTTACATTGTTTCGCAAGGATAGAATGAACAGAAAAGGTGGTGGAGTCTGTCTGTATGTAAGAAGTGGTATGAAAGTCAGTGTGAACGATGCCATAGTGTGTGATGATTCTGAGGAGGTGGAATCACTGTGGGCAGAATTACAAAAGGAGGGAAATACTGAAAAAATAATATTTGGTGTAATCTACAGACCCCCTAACATCACTGAAGAGATAGAAGGTCGGCTGTATAAACAAATAGAGAGGGCCGCCCGGGCAGGTACAGTGGTAATAATGGGAGATTTTAACTATCCAGATATAGATTGGGGCCGGGGGTTGGCTAAAACTACAAAGGGGAGAAAATTCCTAAATTTATTGCAGGATAATTTTATGGGCCAGTTTGTGGAGGACCCAACAAGAAGTGATGCCTTGTTGGATCTGATCATTTCCAACAACGCAGAGCTGGTTGGTAATGTAACTGTGAGGGAAAACATTGGTAATAGCGACCACAATATAGTTACTTTTGACTTAAAATGTAGAAAACAAAGACAGACGGGGAAAGCAAAAACATATAACTTTAAAAAGGCAAACTTCCCTGGGTTGAGGGCTGCACTACAGGACATAGACTGGGGGGAGGTGTTCTCAAATGCTGATACAGAAGGTAAATGGGACATCTTTAAATCAACTCTAAATAACTATACAGCTAAATATATACCAAAGGGGAACAAATATAAACGATTAAAACTAAATCCTACATGGCTGACAAATGAGGTTAAAAGAGCAATAAACAACAAAAAAATAGCCTTCAAAAAATACAAATCTGATGGGTCAGCTATAACATTTAAACAGTACAAGGAGCTTAATAAAATCTGTAAAAATGTAATAAAAACAGCAAAAATTCAAAATGAGAGACAGGTGGCCGAAGAAAGCAAAACTAATCCTAAATATTTTTTTAGATATATAAATACAAAAAAACCAAGGACAGAGCATGTAGGACCCCTTAATAATGATAATGGGGAGGTTGTCACGGGCGATCAAGAGAAGGCGGAGCTACTGAATGGATTCTTTAGTTCTGTATATACTATGGAAGAAGGAGCTGACATTGGTCAGGTCAGTGCTGGTAACACATCATATAATTTATTGAACTGGCTTAATGTAGAGATGGTACAAGGTAAGTTAAGTAAAGTAAATGTAAGCAAATCTCCAGGGCCGGATGGACTACACCCAAGAGTTCTTAGAGAGGTAAGTTCAGTAATATCTGTACCCTTGTTCATGATATTTAGAGATTCTCTGGTGTCTGGTATTGTGCCAAGGGACTGGCGCAAGGCTAATGTGGTACCAATCTTCAAGAAGGGCTCTAGGTCTTCGCCAGGCAATTATAGACCGGTAAGTCTAACGTGCATTGTGGGTAAATTGTCTGAAGGACTTATAAGGGATTACATACAGGAATACATAGGGGATAATAATATTATAAGTGATAGCCAGCATGGGTTTACTAAGGATAGAAGTTGTCAAACCAATCTAATTTGCTTTTATGAAGAGGTGAGTAGAAGCCTTGACAGAGGAATGGCTGTGGATATAGTGTTTCTGGATTTTGCCAAAGCGTTTGATACTGTCCCTCACAGACATCTGACAGGTAAGTTAAGGTCCTTGGGCTTGGAAACTTTAGTTTGTAACTGGATTGAACACTGGCTCATGGATCGTACCCAGAGAGTGGTGGTAAATGATTCGTACTCTGATTGGTCCCCGGTTATTAGTGGTGTACCCCAAGGTTCAGTACTGGGCCCGCTGCTGTTTAATTTATTTATCAATGATATAGAGGATGGTATTAACAGCTCTGTTTCTATCTTTGCAGATGACACCAAGCTTTGTAGCACGGTACAGTCTATAGAGGATGTGCATAAGTTACAAGATGACTTGGATAGACTAAGTGTCTGGGCATCCACTTGGCAAATGAGGTTCAATGTGGATAAATGTAAAGTTATGCATCTGGGTACTAATAACCTGCATGCGTCGTATGTCTTAAGGGGGATTAAACTGGCAGAGTCACTGGTAGAGAAGGATCTGGGTGTACTTGTAGATCACAGACTACAAAATAGCATGCAATGTCAGGCTGCTGCTTCCAAAGCCGGCAGGATATTGTCATGTATAAAAAGAGGCATGGACTCGAGGGGCAGGGACATAATACTCCCCCTTTATAAAGCATTGGTACGGCCTCACCTGGAATATGCTGTTCAGTTTTGGTCGCCTGTTCATAAAAGGGACACTGCGGAGTTGGAAAGGGTGCAGAGACGCGCGACTAAACTAATATGGGGCATGGAACATTTTAGCTACGAGGAACGATTAAAGGAGTTACAATTGTTTAGTCTTGAGAAGAGACGTTTAAGGGGGGATATGATAAACGTATATAAGTATATAAATGGCCCATACAAAAAATATGGAGAAAAACTGTTCCAGGTTAAACCCCCCCAAAGGACGAGGGGGCACTCCCTCCGTCTGGAGAAGAAAAGATTTAGTCTAAAGGGGCGGCACGCCTTCTTTACCGTGAGGACTGTGAATTTATGGAACGGTCTACCTCAGGAACTGGTCACAGCAGGAACAATTAACAGCTTTAAAGCAGGGTTAGATACATTCCTGGAACAAAATAACATTAATGCTTATGCAGAATTATAAAACTACATCCCTTTCCCTTATCCCCTTACACCCTTCCCTTCAATCCCCTGGTTGGACTTGATGGACGTATGTCTTTTTTCAACCATACTAACTATGTATGTAACTATGTAACTATCTCATCAATACTTGGTGGTGTAGATGGCACCTGGTGTTTTTTGCACATCGTTCCTTTTGTTAAATAAAAAAAAACATATTTGGGTACATATATTTTATCCTAATAATATTATTAAAAGTTACGTTTTACGTAATGCATATCCTCAATACTTACTTGTGCACACTAACACTTTTACAAAAGAGACCATTTTCTTCTGATCATGATCATGCCACCCGCCTGATGCCACACATCTGATGCCAATTTCTCCTTCTTTAACCCACCTTTGTCACTGGGCACTGGTATTGCCACCCACCGCACCGCTCTGTCACCGGGTCACTTTCAAGACTGCTGCTGATGCTACCTCCGGGCTGTGTCATTCTGCCACCATATCTTCTCCTCATGGTGATGCCATCTCCAGGCTGTCTCATTCTGCCACCATAGGTTCTCCTCATTCTGATTCCACATCCAGGCTGTGTCATTCTGACACCATATGTTCTCCTCATGCTGATGCCACCTCCAGGCTTTCTCATTCTGCCACCATATGTTCTCCTCATGCTGATGCCACCTCCAGGCTGTGTCATTCTGCCACCATATATTCTCCTCATGCTGATGCTACCTTCAGGCTGTTTCATTCTGCCACCATAATTTCTCCTCATGCTGATACGACAACAAGGCTGTCTCATTCTGTCACCATATGTTCTCCTCGTGCTGATGCCACCTCCACGCTGTGTCATTCAGCCACTACATGTTCTCCTCATGCTGCCACTAGTGTTCGGTGTGAATAATGCATTTCAAAGTTTTATCGCAAATATCGCAAATTCGCAAAAATAGCAAATATATTCACTATATCTTCGAATTTACAAATATTCACTTTTTTCGCATATGCACATATTTGCATATCCGCATATCCGCATATTCGCATATGTGAATATTCGCATATGTGCATATTCGCATATGTGAATATTCGCATATGCGCATATTCACATATGTGAATATTCGCATATTCCTTCTTTTCACTTGTGGGCCAACTAAAATGATGCAAATATACTTGTCAGAGGTTATCAACAACATCCCTAGCAACCAATAGTAGAGTTGCCCACCCCCTCACTGTTTTCTTCCTCGAGTATGCGCACATGCGAATATTCGCATATGCGAATATAACGAATACACAAAATTCGCGAATGTAGGATGAATATTCGTCTATATATTTGCGAAATATTGTGAATTGAAATGTGGGCAATGCAACTCATCACTAGCTGCCACAACATCCAGGCTGTGTCATTCAGCCACTATATGGTCTCCTCATGCTGATGCCTCCTCCAGGCTGTGTCATTTAGCCACTATATGGTCTCCTCATGCTGATGCCACCTCTAGACTGTGTCATTCAGCCACTATATGGTCTCCTCATGCTACCGCCACCTCTAGGCTGTGTCACTCAGCCACTACATGGTCTCCTCAGGCTGCTGCCACCACCATGCTGTGTCATTCAGCCACTATATGGTCTCCTCATGCTTCCGCCACATCCAGACTGTGTCATTCAGTCACTATATGATCTCTTCATGCTGCCGCCACCTCCAAGATGTGTCATTCATCCACTATATGATCTCCTCATGCTGCCGCCACCTCCATGCTGTGTCATTCAGCCACTATATGGTCTCCTTATGCTGCCACCACCTCCACGCTATGTCATTCAGCCACTATATGGTGTCCTAAAAAATTTGCTAAATTGCAGTTTTCGCTTAAATGTTCCCACACAAATAGTATTTTTTTTGGCTGTGTCAAACATTTTATGGTAAAATGAGTGATGTCATTAAAAAGAACAACTGGTTGCACAAAAAACAAGCCCTCATACTTGTATGTGGATAACATTTTTAAAAAGTTATGATTTTTAGAAGGCGAGGAGGAAAAAAATCCACAAGTCCACAAGGGGTTAAAGACGTTAAAGTTTTATAATTTATGAAGAGTGACTTGTAAAATTTTTAATAAAATGATACAGAATTTAAATAAATCATTTCGATACATAAAAGCCAGGTATGAAGTACTGAATAGAAGGTAACTCTTGTAACTACATTCTCATGGCATGAAGGACATTTCCAAAACTATCTGCACGTCATACTGAATAACAGTATTATTTCACTAACCCAGCACACTCCATATACGTGTTATAACAAGGCAAAGTGTTCTACACCCCTATTGAGGCTCTCTGTAGCCCAGAAATTGGGTTTTTTAATAGATATTTGCTGGGAATAAATTCAGACCGAACCAAATTTTTTCGGCAAATCGGCCAAATCGAATTTTTCAAAAATTCGCTCATCTCTATAGGCCACCTCTTTGAGAACACTGGCCCACATTTATTATTGCAGTGCAAGTGAAGCATTTTTTTTTACACCTTTTTTTTGTGTGCTGATAATGTGTAGGAGCACCAAATTTATTAAAAGGTAAAAGAGCTTTGATAAATTTTGTGCAGGTCCACATTTTCTGAAATTTCTGTCTACACATACACCAAAAAGCTACACCATGTCTGGGCTCGTGTAATTTTAGAGACTTTTCAGTGGCTTTGCGCCTTTTTTTGCTCCTATTTACAAAAAGTGGCAATGATAAATCCTTTCCATATCATGTTTATTGCCAAAATCAGTGGATTGCAACTCATAATTAGTGGATTGTAACTCAAAATCAACAGAAATATGTAAGCAAAAAGGGGCAAAAAAAGGCACAAAAAACCCTGCTTGTGCCTTTTTTGCCCCTTTTTTAGACACGAAAAACAGTCTAAAGACAATGATAAATGTGGGCCACTACCTCCATATCTAGACCAGATTTTGTGTGACAAATTTTCAGTCCACCATATCATTATGCTTAATAATTTCTTTAAGGACCCCACCCACATAGAAGACCAATTTTCAATGCAATTTTGGGTGTTTCTTTTTCAAAGAGGTTTCATTGTACTTACATTTGCTCTATGGTTTTCTGTCCAATACAATTGTGTTAATCCATAATAAGGTTCTATTTGTCCTCCTATATCCAGTAAGACATGAACTATTGCCTCCTCAGATGCCAAGAATAATAACTATTTATTTATATAGCTTTAACATGTTCCTTAGCACTTTACAACATTTCTGGTCATGACACCTATTGGCACTGTGATCTAAATTCCCCATCAACCTATAAGTATGTTTTATTGGAGTGCGGGAGGAAACCTAAATCATAAAACCTTAAAGGGTTACTCCGCTACCCAGCATCCGGAACATTGAGTTCTGAACGCTGTGTGCGGGCTTCCGTGTTTACACCCGCCCCCTTGTGACATTACGCCCCGTCATGTGACGTCACGTCCCGCCCCCTCAATACAAGTCTATGAGAGGGGGCGTGATGGCCGTCGTGCCTTTCATTGTGGGGCAGGCCTTGACGTCACGAGGGGGCGGGCATGAACACGGAAGCCCGCACACAGCGCTCGGAACTCAATGTTCCGGACGCTGGGGAGCGGAGTAACCCTTTAACCTAGAACTAGCTGATATATCTCTAAAGGAAATACTTCATCAATTTATTAATACTATTATGTATCTTTTCTTGAAATATGGAAACCTTCTCTAAAGTTTATCATGCCACAAGATGGTCCTAGTATATTTTGGGCCAATACTTTTTAAGCCCTTCCTCAACTACAGCAACATTCCTTCCCTTTATGAGAAAGCCCAAGTGTAGTGCTCTCCAAAGTGTAGACCTCCTAATGTTGCAAAACTACAACTCCAAGCATGCCCTGACAGCAAACGGCTGTTCGGGCATGCTGGAAGTTGTAGTTGAGCAACAACTGAAGTTCAACGGTTTGGTGATCACTACCCTAGTGCTATCCCATACCTGGCATAAAAGTGGCAGCTCTTGTGTTCCTGCCTTTTGAACCCCCCAATTAGATTCCCCAAAGCCCTAGATCAGTGGTCTTCAACCTGCGGACCTCCAGATGTTGCAAAACTACCACTCCCAGCATGCCCGGACAGCCAACAGCTGTCCGGGCATGCTGGGAGTTGCAGTTTTGCAACATCTGGAGGTCCGCAGGTTAGAGACCATTGCACTAGATCATTGTTTCCCAACCAGGGTGCCTCCAGCTGTTGCAAAACTACAACTCCCAGCATGCCTGAACAGCCGAAGGCTGTTCAGGCATGCTGGGAGTTGTAGTTTTGCAACAGCTGGAGGCACCCTGGTTGGAATACACTGCCCTAGATAGGGAGACACCTCTCTAAACTGTGTACCTCCAGAAGCTGGGAGTTGTCATTTCAAAACATCTGGAGGTCCACAGTTTGGAGACCACTGCCCCGATTTGATTCCACAAAGCCCTAGATAGAATAATTGTGAGACACATCTCTAGGCATTCCTCAATGACAACCCTTCAACCCTTTCTCCTCCCCTGTGTCTTCTTCTACTTGTAACTAGTTTCTTCATTATTGCTACTGTGCGAAAAAAAGCTGTAAAAAGTAAATAAAACTTGTTTTTTTTTTCCTGCTAAAATAAAAGTTTCTTCGTCTCATCACTAAATCTCTGATGAGTTTTCTCCAGCCCAGATTTCAGCAATCTGCTCTGCCAACCAGCAAAAAAAAAATAAAAAAAAAGCCACTTGAGCAGTATGCTGTATCTGGCTTGGTAAGGAGATCCTCTCGCAATGATAATAGCCGGTGATTTTTGTGTCATTTGCATTTCTTCAGAATAAGCTCATTGTAGAATCTGGTTTGGGGCTATTTTCCAAGTACATACAGTACAGATTTTTAGTTGTCATTATGCGTTTTTCGTAGCGAAGTGAAACAGTGGAGAAAAGCATTGTCTCCCTCCATTCTGATGAGCCACACATGTTGTACTAACTAATTGCTTATTGCTTTTCGGTTTGGGGAGCGATTATGTCATAAAGAAGTACCCTTTCCCCAGTCATTCCATTTACTTGGGGAGCTGCGGAAGACATAACGCACACATTTAGCGGAGTAAGTGGAACGATGTGCTAAAGATACCCAGCAGCACTTATTCATTAAGAAATAGCTGTAAGGATTACAAAAGTAAAAAAAAAAGTCAATTGCCCTGGTATCATATGAGGAATCTTCAGCCAGACTAGTAATAATGGCATGCTATTGGCTTCGAAATGACTTGGCAGGGGAGTGCGACTATTAAGCCCAAGAGAAACTCTTCTACTTGTAAAGATGCTGCACTAGTTAAAGAAACTTAAAGGGGTATTCCAGGAAAAAAATTTTTTTATATATATCAACTGGCTCCAGAAAGTTAAACAGATTTGTAAATTAGTTCTATTAAAAAATCTTAATCCTTTCCGTACTTATGAGCTTCTGAAGTTAAGGTTGTTCTTTTCTGTGTAAATCCTCTCTGATGACACCTGTCTCGGGAAACGCCCAGTTTAGAAGAGGTTTGCTATGGGGATTTGCTTCTAAACAGACAGGTGTCATCAGAGAGGATTTAGACAGAAAAGAACAACCTTAACTTCAGAAGCTCATAAGTACTGAAAGTATTAAGATTTTTTAAATAGAAGTAATTTACAAATCTGCTTAACTTTCTGGAGCCAGTTGATATATAAAAAAAAGTTTTTTCCTGGAATACCCCTTTAAATTTACCATTATCTCATGTCATCTTTGCTTTAAAGGGGTACTCCGGTGGAAAACATTATATATATTTTTTTTAAATCAACCAGTGACAAAAAGTTAAACAGATTTTTAAATTAGTGCAAATATAGATACAGCACTCGGCACTATCCCATCTGTGTTCGAAGCTGAGCTGCTCTCATGAGTGTATACATGGAAACTAGATAAGCTTGTGGGGTGCTCAATCCCTATAGTATTCAAACAAATCACGGCAACAGAAAGTGTAGAAATGAAGAGAGATCACTCACCGCTTCTTGGTGCTCATTCTTTATTTCAAATTAAAGAATGAGCACCAAGAAGCAGTGAGTGATCTCTCTTCATTTCTACACTTTCTATTGCCGAGATTTTTAAATTACTTCTATTTAAATGCCTTAATCCTTCCAGTACTTATCAGCTGCTCTATGCTCCACAAGAAGTTTTTATTTATTTTTATTTACTTTCAGTCTGACCACAGTGCTCTCTGCTGACGCCTCTGTCCATTTTAGGAACTGTCCAGAGCAGGAGAAGTTTGCCATGGGGATTTTCTCCTGCTCTGGACTTTTCCTGACATGGGCTGAGGTGTCAGCAGAGAGCACTGTGGTCAGACAGAAAGGAAATTCAAAAAGAAAAGAACATCCTCTGAGGAATAAAACAGATGATAAGGACTGGAAGGATTAAAGGAAATCTGTCATCAGAATCACCCGCACTAAACCTGTTACACAGGCTTGTAGTGCGGGTGATCCTGATTAAAATGCTCCTTACCTGGTTAAAAATGGTTCAGCGCTTCTTAAGATATCTATATTTTTAGTTTTCTGTTATTCCCTGGCTTGGGACTCAGTGGGAGGTGTTATCATCTGGGACTCGGCCACACGTCATTCTAGCTGGGCGGAGCTGCCGCCCGGCTCATGAATATTCATGAACTTATCCTCGCGGCCCTCCCCACCAGACCTAGAAAAAGGAGTTATACTACGAGGATAAGTTTATGAATATTCATGAGCCGGGCGGCAGCTCCGCCCAGCTAGAATGATGTGCGTGCGGGGTTCGACGTGGCCAACAAAATGTACTGAATGCAGCCGGAACACTGGGCAGTTGGGTAACCCCTTTAATGTGAGTGACAGGATGTCAGATCTGGTTTCTGACTTCCTGTGGACTACCAGACCTGCCAGACCACCAAAATATGGTAAAAAAAAAAAAATACTGTAATTTTAGCCACAATTTTGAAAAATCGTTGAAAAATCTGATGAAATGCAGTAGTAATGTGTGAAAAATGCTGTAAAAATTCAACATGTGAATAAAGTCTAAACATTTCAGTACTTCATAATACACTTCAATTGTGATTTAAGGTCTTTTGCCTCATGGCAATATTTCTATATAAAACACACTTTGAGTAAGAAAATGTATGAAAACAGCACAATGTGAACTGACAACAACCCACTTATGAGTCTTATGAGTTCACATGAGCTTAAATTGATGACAAACTGGAGTGATCAACCACCTGATCGTCAGCCAAAGGATTCATGGGAATTGTAGGCTGCAATACAGAACCCAAATCATTGTGCAAAATGGAGCCTATCTCATCCATGCCACATCAGCAAAAAAGAGGTAAGCTAAAGGTATGCACAAAAAGTTGTTTATTGTTCCCTCAAAATAGCCTATGTTGCACCATATAAGCAAAAAAAAAAAGTGTATTGCATTAAGTGGGATACTATGGAAGAACAGAAATGTTGTAATCTGATCAAACAAGTGACCTTGGAGGTTTAGTGGGTAATTTTATTGTTCTTGGGTTGATCAATGAGTAGAAACATAGGGGGAATTAAGGAATCAGTTAAACATGCCAATGTTTTTGCATAAAAAAGTTGAAAATATTTTCGCAATATTACTAGATTTATGTGGAAAGAATGTTGATCCAGGGATTTATTCTTATCGTCATATTGGGGTCTGGAAGGAATTTTTCCTCTGTCATGAGGCAATTGGTATCAGCCTCTTGGAGGGGTTTTTACCTTCCTCTGGATCAACACAGTAGGATTTTAGGTTGAACTCGATGGACTCTTGTCTTTTTTCGACCTTACAAACTACACTGCTCAAAAAACATAAAGGGAACACTTAAACAACACAATGTAACTCCAAGTCAATCACACTTCTGTGAAATCACACTGTCCACTCAGGAAGCAACACTGATTGACAATCAATGTCACATGCTGTTGTGCAAATGGAACAGACAACAGGTGGAAATGATAAGCAATTAGCAAGACATCCTCAATAAAGGAGTGGTTCTGCAGGTGGTGACTACAGACCACTTCTCAGTTCCCATCCTTCCTGGCGGATGTTTTGGTCACTTTTGAATGCTGGTGGTGCAATGCGAGCTGTGGCAAGAAGGTTTGCTGTGTCTGTCAGCGTAGTGTCCAGAGCATGGAGGCGCTACCAGGAGACAGGCCAGTACATTAGGAGACGTGGAGGAGGCCATAGGAGGGCAATAACCCAGCAGCAGTACTGTTACCTCCACCTTTGTGCAAGGAGGAACAGGAGGAGCACAGCCAGAGCTCTGCAAAATGACCTCCAGCAGGCCACAATTGTGCATGTGTCCACTCAAACGGTCAGAAACAGACTCCATGAGAGTGGTATGAGGGCCCAACGTTCACAGGTGGGAGTTGTGCTTACAGCCCAACACCATGCAGGACGTTTGGCATTTGCCAGAGAACTCAAAGATGGGCAAATTCACCACTGGTGCCCTGCGCTCTTCACAGATGAAAACAGGTTCACACTGAACACATGTGGCAGACGTGACAGAGCCTGGAGACGCCGTGGAGAACGTTCTGCTGCCTGCAACATCCTTCAGCATGACCGGTTTGGTAGTGGGTCAGGAGTGGTGTGGGGTGGCATTTCTTTGGGGGGCCGCACAGCCCTTCATGTGCTTGCCAGAGGTAGCATGATTGCCATTAGGTACTGAGATGAGATCCTCAGACCCCTTGTGAGACCATATGCTGGTGCGGTTGGCCCTGGGTTCCTCCTAATGCAAGACAATGCTAGACCTCATGTGGATGGAGTGTGTCAGCAGTACCTGCAAGAGGAATGCATTGATGCTATGGACTGTCCTGCCCTTTCCCCAGACCTGAATCCGATTAAGCACATCTGAGACATCATATCTCGCTCCATCCACCAATGCCACGTTGCACCACAGACTGTCCAGGAGATGGATGCTTTAGTCCCTCAGGAGACCATCCGCCACCTCATCAGGATCATGCCCAGGCATTGTAGGGAAATCATATGGGCACGTGGAGGCACCACACACACTACTGAGTCTCATTTTGACTCGTTTTAAGGACATTACATCAAAGTTGGATCAGCCTGTAGAGTGGTTTTCCACTTTGATTTTGAGTGTGACTCCATATCCAGACCTCCATGGGTTGAAAAATTTGATTTCCATTGATAATTTTTGTGGGATTTTGTTGTCAGCACATTCTACTATGCAAAGACGAAAGTATTTCATACGATTAGTTAATTCATTCAGATCTAGGATGTGTTATCTTATTGTTCCCTTTATGTTTTTGAGCAGCGTATGTTATTATGTTACTAAGACCCATTTTGCAAAAAAAAAATTAAATAATAGTCACATAACCTAAAGCAGTGCGTGTCGAACTGGCAGGGTTACCGAAAATGGATGGGGTTAGCAGAAGGGACGTGTCCTTCCATACTGGCTCCTGGTTGGCATAGATTTCAATCAGGGGTGCATGGGCCAGATGTGCCAGGTGTATTTACAAGCATGCACCTATTAAAAAATCTGACAAATCAAAGTCTAGAATGGATTAACTTAAAGGGTAACTCTCATTAAAACTAATTTTTGCTATTGCACTCCTTATGGTAAATAAAAAATATTTCTAATATACTTTGTTTAAAAAAATGAAGTTTTCTATATTTTATTTGTGCTTTAAAAAGCTCAAGAGCACATTTCCTCCATCTTATACACAGACTTTGGACCGAACCCCAAACACAGAAAGTGCAGCCTGGAGTGCTGAGGGGTGTGTGTCCAGCCTCATCCAATCATAGCTCCTCTCACACTTAACTGCCATATGCTGTTGGTTGGACTCACACCCTCAGCACTCCAGGCTGCACTTCCTGTGTTTAGGCTTCGGTCCAAAGTCTGTGTATAAGATGGGGGGAAAGTATATTAGAAATATGTTTTATTTACCATAAGGAGTGCAATAGCAAAAACTAGTTTTAATGAGAGTGACCATTTAAGACCAGTGTGTGGCATGCTGGTGAAAGCTAATTCCCACCACGTGGTCTTTGGTCGCCCTTCTTGTAACTACAAGGTATCAATATAAAGGTCTTCATTTACTATTGAATTTTTGTGTACACTTTTAAGAAAAAAGTCAGGAAAATGCATTTCACTATATTAGGTCTACCAACCAGACAAGTATTCCACACTATGTGGCTCTCTGACTGTTGTAGAACTACAACTTCCATAATGCACTGACAGTCTTCATCATGTAGGATGGCAGTTGTAGTTTTTATTGTGCACTGACAACATTCATTATGAACATATCTAGATATATTTGTGTATATATATATATATATATATATATATATATATATATATATATATGTACCTTAAGGATGCAGTGTAGTGTTAACAGGGCTCTATCTGTACAATCTGATATTCATCCAATGTGATATACTAATATGTACTTATTACATACTGATTAGTGTTGCTCGCGAATATTCGCAATGCAAAATTTATTTGTGAATATCGCATATTGGCAAATTCGCGAATATTCGCGAATATAGCACTATATATTCGAAATTACGAATATTCGCTATTTTTTTTTTCACAGTACACATCAAAGTGATCATCCCTCGCTGCTTCCAGCTTGTGTGGTGTAAACAAGGCTCTAATACTACTGTGTGAGACTGGCGTGCGAATTTTCGCATATACGAAAATTTGCATATGCTAATTTTCATATATGCGAATTTTCGCTTATGGTAATTTTTGCATACGCTGATTTTCGCATACGCGTATTTTCGCATATGCGAAAATAAAATGCGAATATTACGAATATGCGAATTTAGCGGATATATGACGAATATATTGCGAATTCGAATATGGCCTATGCCGCTCAACACTAATACTGATATTGGTAGTAAGTAATTAATGATTAATGGTATTTCTCGGTAACATTCATAATTGCACCTAAAAGGAGAGGGAAAGTTAAAGAAGCACTACAATTTTTTTTTCCATATCATGCACACCATCACTAGCCTTACAGCGCCATGTATTTAAATCCAGCTGCATCCATGTGTTTCATTACTGTAACTGGCTCATGTGATCACCAATCTGACCCACAGAAAATCACATTGTTTAATGTGTCAAAGGAAATGGTCTGTCGTGGGTCAGCTTGCTTCCTGTGAACTACTAGTTAGCATTATCACCTGTTGGATCACTATTGGCATCTACAAGAGTCCTCCCCACTCAGCTCTATCTATATACTGCTGCTATCTCTATGGGAACAGGATATATAGTAGTCATACACCTCTCTTGATGCTGCGTTTACACCTTGCATTGGCTATTATTTTGCTGTGATTTTCCCCAAACCACTGCAAAAAGTACTATCATCATTTATTTTTATAGAGCACCCATAGTGCTGTACGGGGTAAGGGGTTAAAATATATATAACACAAATACAATTATAATGTTTCTGAAACAAATGTACTATGAATAATAAAATGCTTCCAAACAGCACATAATGTAAACTGACACCAACCCACATATGGGTTTTAGCAGTTTAAGCTCTTGGTTGCTGGAGCATTTGCAGCTAACACTTCTGCAGGAAGGCTATTTCATGCATCCACTACTACTCTCTGAGTAAAGTAATACTTCCCTCTAAGATGAAACTATGGAGCTCGCATCATACCCACACGGTCCCAGCTGCTTTCAACAGCCAAGACCTGTGACTAATGCCAGACATCGCCGTTCAGGCAGATGTCCGGCATTAACTCTTTAGACGCGGCGATCAAAGTTGATCACCGCAACTAAAGGGAGAGTGAAAGCTTCCCTGCAGCTCAGTTGGGCTGATCGGGACTATAGCAGTGAAAACGCGATGTCCCGATAAGCTAGGACGCGTCAGGAGGGTGCCTTACCTGCCTCCTGTGCGTCCGATCGGCGATTGATTGCTCCAAGCCTGAAATCAAGGCTTGAGCAATCAACCACCGATAACACTGATCAATGCTATGCAATGCAATGACATTGATCAGTGTATTGTCAGTATTCGGTAGGCTGGTGGTGGATCCTCTGTGTCAGTGAGGGATTGGCGTGGACCGTACCGGTGGACCGGTTCTACTGGTATTCACCAGAGCCCACCGCAAAGCGGGATGGTCTTGCTGCGGCGGTAGCAACCAGGTCGTATCCACCGGTAGCGGCTCAACCTCACTGACTGCTGAGACTGGCATGGTACAGAAGGACAAGGTAAGAGCAAGGTCGGATGTAGCAGAAGGTCAGGGCAGGCAGCAAGGGTCGTAGTCAGGGGCAACAGCAGAAGGTCTGGAACACAGGCTTGGGACATACACAAAACGCTTTCACTGGCACAAGGCAACAAGATCCGGCAATGCTGGGAAGGGGAAGTGAGGTTATAAAGGCATGGAGCAGATGGGAGCAATTACACTGATTGGGCCAGGCACCAATTAGTGGTGCACTGGCCCTTTAAATCTTAGAGAGCCGGCGTGCGCGCGCCCTAGAGAGCGGAGCCGCGCGCACGCCCTAGAGAGCGGAGCGGCGCGCGCCAGGATGTGACAGCCGGGGAACGGGACAGGTAAGTAGATTGGGATGCGACCCGCGAGCGGGCGCGTCCTGCTATGCGAATCGCATCCCCGCTGGCAGTGACAGTGCAGCGCTCCCGGTCAGCGGGTCTGACCGGGGCGCTGCAGAGAGGAGAATGCCGCGAGCGCTCCGGGGAGGAGCAGGGACCCGGAGCGCTCTGCGTAACAGTACCCCCCCCTTAGGTCTCCCCCTCTTTTTATCTGCTTGTCCCTTATTACGAGACGAGGCCAGTGGGAGCGACTCTTGAGTCTCCTTCCAGATAACGGAGAAGTCCTGGGTTACTTCCTTTATGGCAGGAACTCCAGAAGAAGTGGGACTGGGGAGGGGGGGCAGAGTGGTACCAGGAAGGGGACTATGAGGAGGTAAGATCTCTGCTTGCTTTTTGCAGAAAATATCAGAAAAGTCCTGGAAAGCCTTGGGAGGGACTGGTAAGGGTGGAACCTCAGGAGTTAGACAAGTGGGAGCAGATGTGGGGCATAGTTTGTGACAAGAAGGACCCCAATTTTTGATCTCCCCGGTGGTCCAGTCAAGGGTGGGAGAATGACGTTGGAGCCATGGCAGACCGAAGAGGACTTCAGAGGTGCCGTTGGGCAGAACAAAAAATAAAAAAATTTTCGTGATGCAGTCCAATGCTCATAAGCAGGGGTTCTGTGCGGTAACGCACAGTGCAGTCCAATTTTTTTCCGTTGACAGAAGAAATGTAGAGCGGCTTGACGAGACGGGTTACTGGGATGTTGAACCTATTAACAAAAGAGGCCAAAATAAAATTTCCTGCAGAACCAGAGTCCAAGAAGGCCACAGCTGAGAAGGAGGAGTTGGCAGAAGGAGAAATCCGCACAGGCACAGTGAGACGTAGAGAAGCAGAATTCACACCAAGGGACGCCACTCCCACGTGAACAGGGTGCGTGCGTGCGTTTCCCAGATGCGGGGGACGAATAGGGCAGTCCACTAGGAAATGTTCGGTACTAGCGCAGTACAGGCTTAAATTTTTATCTCTCTTCATGGGTCAGGCGAGACCGATCCACTTGCATAGCCTCCTCGGCGGGAGGCACAGGGGTAGAATGCAAAGGATTCTTGGAGAGAGGTGCCCAGAGATCAAGGTCCTTTTCCTGGCGGAGCTCCTGGTGTCTTTCAGAAAAACGCATGTCGATGCGGGTGGCCAAATGGATAAGTTCAGACAGATTAGCAGGAATTTCTCGTGCGGCCAGTACATCTTTGATGTTGCTGGATAAGCCTTTCTTGAATGTCGCGCAGAGGGCCTCATTGTTCCAGGCTAGCTCTGAGGCGAGGGTATGAAACTGGATGGCGTATTCGCCTACGGAAGAACTTCCTTGGACTAGGTTCAGCAAAGCAGTCTCGGCAGAGGAGGCCCGGGCTGGCTCCTCGAAGACACTACGGACTTCAGCGAAGAAGGCCTGGACAGTGGCTGTGGCAGGATCGTTGCGGTCCCAGAGCGGTGTGGCCCATGACAAGGCCTTTCCAGGCAGAAGACTAACTACGAAAGCCACCTTAGACCGTTCTGTGGGAAATTGGTCCGACAACATCTCCAAGTGTAGGGAACATTGAGACAGGAAATCACGGCAGAGTTTAGAGTTCCCATCAAATTTGTCCGGCAGGGACAAGCAGAGGCTAGGAGCGGCCACTCGCTGCGGAGGAGGTGCAGGAGCTGGCGGAGGAGATTGTTGCTGTAGCTGTGGCAGAAGTTGCTGTAGCATGGCGGTCAACTGCAACAGCTGCTGACCTTGTTGGGCGATCTGTTGGTATTGCTGGGCGACCTCCGTGGATAGGTCAGCGAGACTTGGCAGCGGCACTTCAGCGGGATCCATGGCCGGATCTACTGTCAGGATTCGGCAGGCTGATGGTGGATCCTCTGTGTCAGTGAGGGATTGGCGTGGACCGTACTGGTGGACCGGTTCTAAGTTGCTACTGGCATTCACCAGAGCCCGCCGCAAAGCGGGATGGTCTTGCTGCGGCGGTAGCAACCAGGTCGTGTCCACCGGTAGCGGCTCAACCTCACTGACTGCTGAGACTGGCGTGGTACAGAAGGACAAGGCAAGAGCAAGGTCGGACGTAGCAGAAGGTCAGGGCAGGCAGCAAGGGTCATAGTCAGGGGCAACAGCAGAAGGTCTGGAACACAGGCTTGGGACATACACAAAACGCTTTCACTGGCACAAGGCAACAAGATCCGGCAATGCTGGGAAGGGGAAGTGAGGTTATATAGGCGTCGAGCAGATGGGAGCAATTACACTGATTGGGTCAGGCACCAATTAGTGGTGCACTGGCCCTTTAAATCTTAGAGAGCCGGCGCGCGCACGCCCTGGAGAGCGGAGCTGCGCGCACCAGGATGTGACAGCCGGGGAACGGGACAGGTAAGTAGATTGGGATGCGACCCGCGAGCGGGCGCGTCCCGCTATGCGAATCGCATCCCCGCCGGCAGTGACAGTGCAGCGCTCCCAGTCAGCGGGTCTGACCGGGGCGCTGCAGAGAGGAGAACGCCGCGAGCGCTCCGGGGAGGAGCAGGGACCCGGAGCGCTCGGCGTAACATGTATTGAATGAATGTACTGCTTGTTATAGTCCCCTATGGGGGCTATAACATTGCAAAAAAAATGTTTATAAAGATGATTTAACCCCTTCCCTAATAAAAGTGTGAATCACCCACCTTTTACCATTAAAAAGAACTGTGTAAATATAAATAAAAATAGATATATATGGTATAAACGCGGTGACGACATTAAGCTTCGCCTGTGCCCCAAACTGGGTACCCGGAGCGGAGCTAACGGACAAGATTACCAAAGATACCTGCCACGGAACAGGACAAAGTGAGTACCGTTGTCATCAGTGTCACCTGTCGGTACCGACAAGTTAATGCAGGTGACACTGGTGACAGATTTCCTTTTAAGAGTAGCTGTTACACAGTACCTAATCCTGACCATGTGCATCTACTCTTTTACCTATATTTGTTTATAAAAATCCCTCTTCTTATTAGCTCACAGTTTTAGAAATCCTCTTAGGCAAAGGTGACATGTCCCTCTTTATGGTGGTAGGAGGTGATTGGTGTGTCTGATCATGCAGCCATGTCCATGGGTCATTTCTTGTTGGCAAAACAAAAAAAAGTAATTGTGGAACAAAATTGAAAAACAAACAAAAAAAACGCCATTTTGTCATTTTTTGCGGATTTCTATGCAGTGCACTTTTCGGTAAAATTGACACCTTATATTTATTCTGTAGGTCCATACAGTTACAAGGATACTCAATTCATGCAGGTCCTGCGCCGGCTCCCGCGATATCATATCGCGTCGGTCCCGGTGCTCATCAACGGCCGGGACCCGCGGCTAATACCACACATCGCCGATCGCGGCGATGTGCGGTATTAACCCTTCAGAAGCGGCGGTCAAAGCTGACCGCCGCATCTAAAGTGAAAGTGAAAGTGACCCGGCTGCTCAGTCGGGCTGTTCGGGACCGCTGCGGGGAAATCGCGGCGTCCCGAACAGCTGACCGGACACCGGGAGGGCCCTTACCTGCCTCCTCCGTGTCCGATCGACGAATGACTGCTCCGTGATCCAGGCAGGAGCAGTCAAGCGCCGATAACACTGATCACAGACGTGTTAATACACGCCTGTGATCAGGATGAGAGATCAGTGTGTACAGTGTTATAGGTTCCTATGGGACCTATAACACTGCAAAAAAAATATTAAAAAAAAGTGTTAATAAAGGTCATTTAACCCCTTCCCTAATAAAAGTTTGAATCACCCCCTTTTCCCATAAAAAAAATAAAACAGTGTAAAAAAAAATAATAATAAACATATGTGGTATCGTCGTGCGTAAACGTCCGAACTATAAAAATATATAATTAATTAAATTCCAAAGTCCAAAAAAGCGTATTTTGGTCACTTTTTATACCATTAAAAAATGAATAAAAAGTGATCAAAAAGTCCGATCAAAACAAAAATCATACCAATAAAAACTTCAGATCACGGCGCAAAAAATGAGTCCTCATACCGCCCTGTACGTGGAAAAATAAAAAAGTTATAGGGGTCAGAAGATGACATTTTTAAACATATACATTTTCCTGCATGTAGTTATGATTTTTTCCAGAAGTGCGACAAAATCAAACCTATATAAGTAGGGTATCATTTTAACCGTATGGACCTACAGAATAATGATAAGGTGTAATTTTTACCGAAATATGCACTGCGTAGAAACGGAAGCCCCCAAAATTTACAAAATGGCGTTTTTTTTCCCGATTTTGTCGCACAATGATTTTTTTTTCCGTTTCGCCGTGCATTTTTGGGTAAAATGACTAATGTCACTGCAAAGTAGAATTGGCGTCGCAAAAAATAAGCCATAATATGGATTTTTAGGTGGAAAATTGAAAGGGTTATGATTTTTAAAAGGTAAGGAGGAAAAAACGAAAGTGCAAAAACGGAAAATCCCTGAGTCCTTAAGGGGTTAAAAAAAAAAGTATAACTACATGCACCAAAATAAGTATGTTTAAAATTGTCATCCTTTGACCCCTATAACTTTTTTATTTTTCCAAATATGGGGCTATATGAGGGCTCAATTTTTTGTGCCATGGTCTGTAGTTTTTATTGGTACCATTTTTATTTTGATTGGACTTTTTGATTGCTTTTTATAAATTTTTTTAGGGTACACAAAATGACCAAAAATACACAATTTTAGACTTTTTACGTATACACCATTGATCATGCGGTTTAATTAACATTATATTTTTATAGTTCAGACATTTACACATGTGGTGATACCACATATGTTTATGTTTATTTTAGTTTACATTTTTTTTTGTTTAATGGGAAAAGGGGGGTGATTCAAACTTTTATTATGGAAGGGGTTAAATCACATTTATTAATTAATTTATTTTACTTTTTTTGACACCATTTTTTAGTCTCCATAGGGAACTATAACATGCAATCCATGGATTGCATACACAGTTCAATGCTATACCATAGCATAGCATTGATCAGTGTTATGTATGCTTGATTTCTCCAGGCTGCTGAGACTGCCTGGAGCATCAAGGAAGAGATCGGATGACGAGGAGGCAGGTAAAGGCTCTCCCGCCATCCTGATCGGGACACCGCGGTTTCGACACGGGGGTCCCTATCAGCTCTGTTGAGCTGCCAGGAATGCTTTTTTTTAAATTTTAGATGCCACAATCAACTTTGATCACGGCATCTAATGGTTAATGCTGTGCATCACCGCGATCAGTGATATCCAGCATTAGACATGGGCCCCAGCAGTTGATAGCCGCCGGAACCACCCCGCTATGACGTGGGGTCAGCTTGTGAGCCCGCATCATAACAGGGGAGTGGACGCAGGGCATACAAGTATGCCCTGTGTCCTTAGGAGGTTAAATATTTAAAAAATAAATGTAAACACCCATATTACAAAAGGTCATTAATTTTAACATTAGCAACACATAAAATGTTTTTGGATCTGACAGTGCCCATTTAAATATACTCTCCTGCTTTATCATGTTGATTCCCTTTATGACAAGCAATGATAAGCCACCATTTATTTAGGTGGTTATACCACTTTAAGACTAACCTTAATCCCTTACCTGCTTTGGAGCCTAAATAAACTGGACACTTTTTGTGACTTGATTTACAGACTATAACATACACTGCATCACACCACAAGACAATAATGTCACATACTGTGAATCCACTGTTGTAAGATCTAGCTTACAAGTAACTGCATTGTGAAAGGATTTTCCTCTGCAATAAGATTGACAGATTTCTCCAAGGAGATAAAAGTATTAAGGGAAAGAAAAACAATAAAGGGCAACATTTTTGCTACACTGCTCATCTCTGTATCATTTCACATATTACTGATGTTTTTAAAATTGTCACAGGATATTATATATCGTGGTAGCTTTTTGTACACGTTTTAATTCATGCAAGATGGGACTTACTGGTTTTCAGGAGGCAAAATGGGAAATAACCTTAAAACATCAGTGCCTTAGTGATCCGATTAGTAAAGTTATGGAAATGTACTGCATAAAGAGCTGTGTGACAAAAAAAAAAAAAAAACCACATACCAAAAATTAACATTTAAACATGCATACTCTAACGGTTCTCACTATTAAAGAGTGTTATTCTGATATTACCACTAAATAAGCCACCTTCCATTTTGAGTGGTACCTAAAGTGTTACAGTAGATCCTCATGTGCAGTACCTATGTAAAGTCAAAGATCAGAAAATTTGCACAGAACTCTACTTCCTCATGCGCTAACAGTAAGTGGTTATTATTGCCTGTCATGCTTCAGGTACGGTCAAGTTGCAGTTTAGTTACTATTTACTCTTTCAACAACCCTGATTGCTCACATCACACTTGTCATTCTTCAACCTTCCCCTTAACGCTCCTTGGACTGAAGGTTTTTATATCTCTTTGATGAGACCGCCAAGCTGGTGTAAGAAGGCTCACAGACCATCAAAACCTGCAAGCACTATTTTTTACTGTGCTTTAAAAAAAAAAAAAAAAAAGGCTTTTCGGGAAGTTCTTTTTCCGATAAATATGGGCAGGTTGGATGAAAAACTGTAAAAATTATTGTGCAGATCTGATCCTAAACCCCTACCTAACTGGACATCGCTTCCTAAATGACATCTCCCAAGATGGCAATGGTCCTAACACTGGATTAAGGAAATGGCATCAGGAAAGTCAGACAAGCAGGGTCAGCAACACGTGGGCAGATAGGTACTAAATCAGTAGACAAGGGGTTAAAGAACAAGCCAAAAAGTAAAAACCTAGAGAGCAGTACAAAATCAGAATAAAAAACAGAGTCACGATAAGCAAGGGTCGAACCAAGAGAAAAGCCCAGTACAAAATCAGCAGACAAAGACAAAGTCAGATCACAGGCAGTGGTCAGATAAGGTCAGCACAAGGTAACCGGAAAAAGAGTGCTAGTGAAGGTATAAATCCAAAACATTGGCATAGGATTGAGCAGCTAACCATTGTAAATCTTCTGCTAATTGGAGTTGTAAGAGCCAGAGCTCCTACATCCTCATAGGTCGGGCTGGCAGCGTCATCCAAAGCTGAATGGCCCTGTGACATGCAGGGTGATTATTAGTGTTGAGCGGCATAGGCCATATTCGAATTTGCGAATATTCGCGAATATATGGACGAATATTCGTCATATATTCGCGAATATTCGCATATTCGTTATATTCTCGTTTTATTTTCCAATATGCGAAAATTTGCGTATTCGAAAATAAACATATGTGAAAATTAGCATATACAAAATTAACATACGTGAAAATTTGCATATGCGCTATATGCTAATTTTCGTATATGCGAATTTTTGCATGCCAGTCTCACACAGTAGTATTACAGCCTTCTTTACACCACACAAGCTGGAAGCAGAGAGGGGTGATCTCTGTGATGTGTACTGTGAAGAAAAAAAAAAAAAAACGAATATTCGTAATTACGAATATATAGCGCTATATTCGTGAAATAATATTCGAATAATATTCGAATTGCGAATATTCACGAGCAACACTAGTGATTATCACGATGGTGAAAAATAGCCTGGCTCAAGTATTGTAAGTTCCTAACAAAAATGTGCATTGACCTGCTCTTTTCCTCTGCTGCTTTGATGGTGCCCAGTTTCTTTATGCACCCCTTGGTCTCAGTCTTTGCAAAGGAATTGTCACTGCTGTGGGCACTGATTGGCTGAGAAAGTGTTTCCTTGTGTAAAAACCAAAACTATGCAGGACTGTGCACTGGCAGTAGGCGATCAGGGCCAGTGACTGCATATTTTTTACTCCAGCCTGGCCATGTTTAACTCAAAAAAGAATTTCCCATACCACCCCTTTAATTTGATATTTGTAAATATGCTTCACATAATTCTGAATTTTTTTTCTTTTTCTAGATAGTAATGCCATTTTTATATACTCATCCAGCTTCACCTAAACTCTCAATACCAAAGTTGTGCATATAACACACAGTCATGTCTTTACCTAATATTCCATAAATGTCACCAAGATGCACATTTTTGGGGACGAGCTTGTGATCCTTAATTTGAGATCAGATGCCCAAAGGTAATTAGTGAGACATTCACACCTTCAGGAGTGAGAACGTGGCCTCTCCCTGGAAATCCTGAGATTCACACTAATTGTATGACACATGACAGGGTGAAGCCAGTGGGTAGATTATATGGCCTATTGTAATATGACATTTTTCCTTCTGGTTCCCTTCAAGGTGGCACAACTAGTTAATACCTTTAACTTATACTTTCTTGTTTTAAAGTTTTTGCAAAAGTTTGTTCATTATTATGGTGTTTTAGGGGTATTTGGGTACATTATTGGTGTACAAAATTAAGCGTGCTGCCAATGTCTTCCTATTGTAAGTAAAGTAAAATTGGGGGAGGGGGCTCTGTTTCAAAAAATTGGATTTGACTGATTAACTCCAGTGCTTTATTTGAATTTCATCGATTATAATACAGAAATGAAGCTTATGGGGAGTTCAGCTACATAATGAGAGCAAATAGCCCACATATTTACAGGTTCACGTGAAATGGGCATCTCTCTTGTATTCTGAAAGAGGATGTTTTCTTTTGTCAATGGCTTACAATCAGATAAAAGGCCTCAATGCTCCATTTTTCTGCCCTGCCTCATAGAGAGTATCTTTTAAAAAATTACAGGCTGCCGTTGTGCGCACTTGAGGAGAGAAAGGTTTGCTCGCTCCCCGTGAGCCATCCTGCCTAATTGTCGTATGCAAATAAAAGCAATTATAAGCCTTTTAGGGTGAAAGGATAACAGCTGAGTGTGGGAGTTTGTGAGGGCCTCACCCATTTTGTTACCATAGCAACAGCCTGGAAAAGGACAGAACACCTATCGGTAAAGCGGGAGAAATATATATTTGCTAAAGGAATCGACTGTGGTACTCTAGTTTAATGAAAAGCTTTATTTAAAATATCACAGAATTTACACAGCATTTAATTCAGGGCCCTCTTTGTTATGAAACTATCATTTATAGGCTCATGTGACCATAGCTTTGGCTCCCAAATAATCGGACAGATTGTTAACCAAAAAACAAAATGCAATTTTACCAGTCTTTGGATTAATGCTATTTATTTAAATTCTTCCAGATCCATATTATTAATAATAATAATAATAATAATAATAATAATAAAACATCCAGATTGTTGCTTACATGAGCTCCAAGTTATCTATTCTGAGGAATAGTCCTATTTTATAAAGTTTTGGGAAATTACTAGACTATATGATTGAAGATCCATTCTCTGAAAATCCCGTTTATCACAGAGGTCTCTTCCCTATCCATTGGTGCTCTCAGCCAACAATTTTTCAGGGAACTGCAATACAGCGGGTGACAGGGCGCATTGTTGTGCAGCAGTAATCTATGGAAGACCAGTGGCTCTTAAAGTGTATCTTTCATTAACAAAAACTTTTGGTTAAAAATGTTAGTGTTTTTGTCCCTAAATCTATTGCCTGTGTGTCTCTGTGAGGAGACCAAATACAGGAAGTGTGGGTGGACAAGCAGGTCTCTGTGCAGTGAGGACAAGCAGGGCTCTGTGTACTGAGGACAAGAAGGGTTCTTTACACTAATGACAAGACGGGCTCTGTACACTGAGGACAAGCAGGTCTCTGTACACAGAGGACAGGCAGGGCTCTGTGCACTAAGGACAATCAGGGCTGTGTATACTGAAGACAAGCAGGGCTCTGTACACTGAGGACAAGCAGGGCTCTGTACACTGAGGACAAGCAGGGCTCTGTACACTAAGGACAAGCAGGGCTATGTATAGTGAAGACAAGAAGGGCTCTGTGCACTAAGGACAATCAGGGCTGTGTATACTGAAGACAAGCAGGGCTCTGTACACTGAGGACAAGCAGGGCTCTGTACACTGAGGACAAGCAGGGCTTTGTGCACTAAGGACAAGCAGGTCTATGTATAGTGAAAACAAGAAGAGCTCTGTACACTGAAGACAAGCAGGGCTCTGTGTACTGAGGACAAGCAGGGTTCTGTACACTGAGGACAAGCAGAGCTCTGTACACTGAGGACAAACAGGGCTCTGTGCACTAAGGAGGATCAGGGCTCTGTATACTGAAGACAAGAAGGGCTCTGTACACTGAGGACAAGCAGGGCTCTGTACACTGAGGACAAGCAGGGCTCTGTACACTTAGGACAAGCAGAGCTCTGTACACTGAGGACAAGCAGGGATCTGTGCACTGAGGACAAGAAGGGCTCTGTGCACTAAGGACAAGCAGGGCTCTGTATACTGAAGACAAGAAGGGCTCTGTACACTGAGGACAAGCAGGGCTCTGTAGACTGAGGACAAACTGGGCTCTGTACACTGAGGGCAAGCAGGGCTCTGTACACTGAGGACAAGCAGGCCTCTGTGCAGTGAGGACAAGCAGGGCTCTGTGTACTGAGGACAAGCAGGGTTCTGTACACTGAGGACAAGCAGAGCTCTGTACACTGAGGACAAATGGCTCTGTGCACTAAGGACAATCAGGGCTCTGTATACTGAAGAAAAGCAGGGCTCTGTACACTGAGGACAAGCAGGGCTCTGTACACTGAGGACAAGCAGGGCTCTGCACACTGAGGACAAGCAGGGCTCTGCACACTGAGGACAAGCAGGGCTCTGTACACTGAGGACAAACAGGGCTCTGTACACTGAGGACAAGCAGGGCTCTGTACATTGAGGACAAGCAGGGCTCTGTACACTGAGGACAAGCAGGGCTCTGTATACTGAAGACAAGAAGGGCTCTGTACACTGAGAACAAGCAGGGCTCTGTACACTGAGGACAAGCAGGCCTCTGTGCAGTGAGGACAAGCAGGGCTCTGTGTACTAAGGACAAGCAGGGTTCTGTACATTGAAGACAAGCAGAGCTCTGTACACTGAGGACAAATGGCTCTGTGCACTAAGGACAACCATGGCTCTGTATACTGAAGACAAGCAAGGCTCTCTACACTTAGGAAAAGCAGGGCTCTGTACACTGAGGACAAGCAGGGCTCTGCACACTGAGGACAAGCAGGACTCTGTACACTGAGGACAAACAGGGCTCTGTACACTGAGGACAAGCAGGGCTCTGTACACTGAGGACAAGCAAGGCTCTGTACACTGAGGACAAACAGGGCTCTGTACACTGAGGACAAGCAGGGTTCTGTACACTGAGGACAAGCAGGGCTTTGTACACTGAGGACAAGCAGGGCTCTGTATACTGAAGACAAGAAGGGCTCTGTACACTGAGGACAAGCAGGGCTCTGTGCACTGATGACAAGCAGGGCTCTGTATACTGAAGACAAGAAGGGTTCTGTACACTGAGGACAAGCAGGGCTCTGTGCACTGATGACAAGCAGGGCTCTGTATGCTGAAGACAAACAGGGCTCTGTACACTGAGAACAAGCAGGGCTCTGTACACTGAGGACAAGTCAAACTCTGTGCACTGAGGACAAGCAGGACTCTGTACACTGAGGACAAGCAGGGCTCTGTACACTGAGGACAAGCAGGGCTCTGTACACTGAGGACAAATGGCTCTGTGCACTAAGGACAACCATGGCTCTGTATACTGAAGATAAGCAGGGCTCTCTACACTTAGGATAAGCAGGGCTCTGCACACTGAGGACAAGCAGGACTCTGTACACTGAGGACAAACAGGGCTCTGTACACTGAGGACAAGCAGGGTTCTGTACACTGAGGACAAGCAGGGCTCTGTACACTGAGGACAAGAAGGGCTCTGTACACTGAGGACAAGCAGGGCTCTGTGCACTGATGACAAGCAGGGCTCTGTATACTGAAGACAAGAAGGGCTCTGTACACTGAGAACAAGCAGGGCTCTGTACACTGAGGACAAGTCAGACTCTGTGCACTGAGGACAAGCAGGACTCTGTACACTGAGGACAAGCAGGGCTCTGTACACTGAGAACAAGCAGGGCTCTGTACACTGAGGACAAGCAGGGCTCTGTATAGTGAGGACAAGCAGGTTTCTGTGTGCTGAGTAGTGTTGCTCGCGAATGTTCGCAAAGCAAATTTTATTCGCGAATATCTCATATTTGCGAATTCGCGGATATTCGCGAATATAGCACTATATATTCGTAATTACGAATATTCGTTTTTTTTATTTTATTTTTTTGTTTTTTTCACAGTACACATCACAGTGATCATCCCTCTCTGCTTCCAGTTTGTATGGTGTAAAGAAGGCTCTAATACTACTGTGTGAGACTGGCGTACGAATTTTCGCATATGGGAAAATTTGTATATGCTAATTTTCGCATTTGCGAATTTTTGCTTATGCTAATTTTTGTATATGCTAATTTTGGCACTTGCAAATAGTTGTTTATGCTAATTTTGGCATATGCAAATGTTCGCACATGCGAACATTTTATGCGAATATTACGAATATGCGAATTTAGCGAAAATATGACGAATATCCATCCATATATTCGCAAAATATCGCAAATTCGAATATGGCCTATGCTGCTCAACACTAGTGCTGAGAACAAGTAGGGTTCTGTGTAGTGAGGCTCTATGACATGCCCACGGCTCACACAGCAGGATGATTGACAAGCCAGGGACAGAGCCCTGCTTGACCTGCCCACACTTCCTATATTTGGTCTCCTCAAAGAGACACACAGGCAATGGCTTGAGGGACAGCATTTTTTCACCGAAAAATATTTTTAAAAAAATTTAAATCAATGTTACAAATATACATATAATGGTAACATCTACATTAATTCAAAATAGTAGTGCTATTATGTACATATAATTAATAAAGTATGAAATGAATAGTACACATGCATACATACTAGTAGCCACACCAGGACAGCAATGGAGAGGGAGAAATGGTGAACAGACAACAGAGCCTGATCTTTGCTTTCTGCATACTCCCTCTTCTGTCCATTCCAGCAGAACTAAATCAAGTTATGACAGCTGACAAGAAGCTATGGCTGTTGTAACTTAAAGAAATACTGACAGGAAATGGAGGGAGAAGGCAGAATCTGGTGCTGCAAGGGAAGAATAAGGAGAAATGCATCATGCTTTTTGTTCGCCTATGCCAAGTGTAGTGCCAATCGCTCCAACTAGCCATGTGTCTATTAGAGATATACCATCCTTACTATAGTTAGAGAACACCTAAAGCAAATCTTGGTACAAAAGTACAAAAACACAGTTTGAGTAACTACTACCATTGACATTAATGGGAATTGCGCAAATGGAATAGCCCCACTAGCTGTGCTATTTAGATATTTACGTAACTTCTATTCCATCTACCAACAACTTCCATTAATGTCAATAGGAGTTATGAAAATTGTGAACACCTGACCATGTTGCCAGCAGCAAACAGCCTATCTTTTTACTTAGTGGCCAAAACCCTTTAACCCCTTAAGGACTGGGCCATTTTTCATTATTTGCTCTTTCGTTATTTCCTCCTCACCTTCTAAAAATCATAACACTTTCAATTTTCCACCTAAAAACCCATATAAGGGCTTTTTTTTTCCTTTATGATTTCACCACAAAATCTACGGAAAAAACAGAAAATAAAATTGTGGGGCGGAATTTTATAATAAATGCCATTTTCTAAATAATTAAGAATACTCAATTTATATAGCTTTTGTTTTATTTCACTACCTAAAAAAAATGATAACTACATGCACCAAAAATTGTATGTTGAAAATTGTAATCTTCTGACCCCTGTAACTTTTTTATTTTTGTGTATATGGGGTTGTTTGAGTGCTCATTTTTTGTGTCATCATCTGAAGTTTTTATCGGTACAATTTTTATTTTGATGGGACTTTTTGATCGCTTTTTATACATTTTTAAGGGTATACAAAGTGACCAAAAATATGGAATTTTTATAGTTCGGACATTTGCACACGCAGTGATATCACATATGTTTATTTTTATTATGTTTACATATTTTTATATGGAATTTAGGATAAGAGGGGTGATTCAAACTTTTAATATGGAATGGGATAATGGGTGTTTTTTTAAACTTTTTATTCAACTTTTTTTTTTTTTTTTTACACTTTTAGTCCCCTTAGTGAACTTTTAGGAGGAATCAGTAGATTCCTCATACAGATCAATGTAGTTCCATAGAATGATTTCAGCAGGCATCCCGGTCCGGTCCCCAACCAGCTAGCAGCGGGGACAGAAATTGCCACGGGTGTATCCATATGCCATAAGTCCTTAAGGACTCGGGATGCAGGGTGTATGCATACTCCCTGCGTCTTGAACAGGTTAATACCAGTATTTTACACACTAGTCTTAAGCAGATATATACTTCTCACACTCCAGACACCGGACTTTGGCATTTACTCCTGCCTTGAGCTGGCTTATAAGGCTGCGGTGAGGCCAACCCCTCCCACAAAGTTATTTTTTTCTTTAAAATGGCATAGGTGGTGTAGAAAGGTAAAAAGTCACACATTTTTGAGCAAACACAGTTTGCTTAAAAAGTGTATAACTTTTTATACACTAGAAAACTGGTGTATGAGGATGATAATTACATTGATGCTTTTTAATACATCTGCTAATAGAAATCAAGTTAAAGGGGTTATCCAGGCAAAAAAACAGAGCTAATTTCTTCTAAAAACAGCACCTCACCTGTCCTCAGGTTTTTTTCAATATTATGACTCCATTCCATTCAATTCAATGAAACTGAGCTGCAATACCACATAAAACCTGAGGACAAGTGTGGTGCTCTTTTTGGAAAAAAAAATCTGCTCAGTATTTTTCTATTTCTTGATAACCATTTAAATAACAACAATGGACGTACTGGTTAAAGCCCTTTTACTTCAGCATATGGTCAGTTAGCCTTGTGATCATTATTATTGTATACATTAGTGACTTTACAAGGAGTACTCCAGGGAAATAAAATGTATCCCCTATCCACAGGATAGAGAAGTCTCTAATAGCTGGGAATCTGACTGCTAGGTTCTCCTGCGATCTCCTGTATTTGGGTTCAGCTGATGATTTGCTGAGTGCGCCATCACTGAAGCATCTGAGGGTGGGGGCTGGACCACGCTGAAGACGGGTCAGTAGACGAGTGATGTGAGGGCAAACTAATGATATACGGCTGCTGCTGTATATGAACCCATAGACCAAACCACTGAGCACCAAAGACATTTTCAAAATGTATGTCCTATCAGGATATTAAATTTTCTTAATGTACGCCTGCTCTTTCTGAACTGATCTCTGCCAATCAAACCAACAGGAATTGGCCAATGTTGCTAGGGGAGGCTGTAAGAGGGCATAATTATGTAATACAGGGATGAGCATGGAGCTCATCATTGTGAAGTCTCTTCATTCTGACTAATAGAAAGGGAAACGAGGACGGGTACTCCATCCAGATGCCTTCAGAAAACCTTGACATTCCATCCCCTTAAGTTAAAACAATTGGGTATTCATTTTTTTTCCACTTTATAATGGAAAAAAGACTAAAAACTAACACCTATTACAAACATAACATATTGACTTCTCTGTGATATTGAAATTCCTTTAATACGCGCCTCTCTTGTCCATAATAATACATTGTCTTAATTATCGGCAGCATAACATGATCAAGCAAATTAAACAGCGCCGACTCCTGACAAGATTGGACGAAAGTCTCCGATAAGAAAAGGGTAAAATACTTTCTTGCAACAATGAATATTGAAAACATGTTAATTCATTAGGAGCCTGAGATCTTCCTTACGAAAATATTCATTGTGAAGTGTTAAGCAAGTAGAACAAATAGCATGCCACCAGCATACGAAATTACAATGAGTCACAAATGGATATTTTCTATGGCAATTTATTTCACAATTACTCTTGTGGAAGCTTTCATGAATTAAATATGAGTTCTGTCTTGAAATTAGGTGTTATAAAGCTAAATTACAAGAGGCATCCAGTAATTGAGGTGGTAGCAACACGAGGTCTGGTGAACTAATCTTTCCTGGTGTCACATGACTGACCTTCAACCAATAACATGCCTCCCCATCACGACAACACAAGCAGCTGAGAAAAATTGATTTCTCATCTGAGCCATGTTTGATAGCTTTTGAAATCGAAAATTGAAATTAACTAACCTAAGCCCCGTCATAACAAAAGAGCAAATTAGGTATGCAAGATCATTTCCTATTGGCAGTCTGGGGGCCTGCCAATGTAAATTTGTAAATAGAGTTTAAGATGCAATGCGGCACGCTTTTTTTTTTTTTTCCTTTTTGCTATTTTCTCCCTCTTATTGTTAGGAAAAGCATAGTGGCGTTTCAATTATTTATATGAGGAAATCAGCAGCACAGTGTTTAGAGATCTTTCTAGAGAATGGATAAAATGCATCAAATGGGGCTTTGAACTTAGTTCCAAATTAATAATTTTTTATTCCGGTACAAGATTGCTGTAAGGGAAAAAATGCGGGATAGGGATTTATAATTAAACTATGGATTCAGTCGCAGAAGTTGTATGGTGCAACACATTACGGTTAATATAGATTTTGATGTAAAAACAAAAATTGTAGAAAATAACTTGAGGGTAAGTTAGAAAATAAAACATATCTCTTACTGTTATTCATTTGATTATTTAAGATTAGAACACTGTTGGAGCTAGATTGGCAGATGCTTGTGTGGTGCTGCAGTATGGTACTGTATTACTTGTGATGTACCATGAGAGCATACCTCTGTAATGAACCAATCGGAGGGGCAACATTTTTTTTCTTCTTCTAAAGGAATCATATAGAATCTGATAGAAAACAAGTATAATGTTTGACATTGGATGAACATTCAGCTTTAGTATGGCCCCATGTGCCATTTCAACTTTGTACAACTTCACAGGAGATCTGGGAGTTACATTGAAAATGTATCTGGACTGCAGAGAATGACAATTATAATAAAAAGTTGAATTACAAAGAGTCTTTAGGTAGCCCCAATCTTACTCCACTGAAAGTTATAGAAAGCTATGGTATGTTCAGAAGTAAAAACCACAAAAGGGCTTCTGCTTAGGGCACTGTTTAAGGGGTATAGCCATCTTGCCAAAAGGGTCCCTAAATCCTTCCTAAATCCTTGTAGCTGCTAAAGGTGGTTGGGAAGCTAAAAAAGGCCAAGCCAACTTTAGTAAACATTTTGCTCAACTACCATTGACTTTAATGTTAAAGGAGTTACCCAGTGAAAAATATCTGGGGATTTGATAAGCCAAATTGTAAACTCTCTAGAAGGGGAAATTACCCATCTGTAGACAGCAATTTTACGATTGCTGTCCATCATCAGTATAGAGCAGGATGTTTGCTGGCTGCAGAGAGGCCTTTCATCATAGGACCCAATGGGTAACGTTTCTTCTTGAGAAGAGCACCATAAAGACATGTGAAAACTTAAAGGACATTCATGCTCCACTGCGAAATCTGAAAAGAAGCATATGCCGATCTCCTCTCTGAAGTCACCTTTTGGGGGTAGCTTTCCCTTCAAGTCAGTCTTTTATTCCTTTAAGAATCCTTAAAACATGACTGGGGATTTAATAAACCAAGATTGGAAACTTACCCTTCTGGAGAGTTCCTGGCTTGGCTTCTGAAATCCCCAATCATATTCTACATCTTCTCAAAGGAGTCCAACACTGACTTGAAGGGAAGGCAATGTGGATGTAGATACAGATTTGGATTTTATGGTTGATTGCTTACCAAGCAATGTCTACTGGAATTGTGACATATTTAGATATAAATACTGACACTTTTTCAGTGTCAGAGAGGAGAGTTGTTGTGACCTGAAGGCAATGTGGACCCTGAGCCACACCTCCTGAACACCTGAATGCAGCATTAAAATGTTATTTTCACCTAATTCTAACCAAAAACATATAAAGTAAAGGTATAGCATGTATCCTTTCATTTTTATGCCCTAATGTCAGTGGTTTGGGAGCTACTTCCAGGTGACAAATTCCCTTTAACATAACCTTTTTCCTAATAAGAAGACCAAAAGGTTCTGCAGATGTCCTATAAATGGAAAGTGGGATATGTTATAAAATCTAAATGTTTGGAATGTCAAAGTTTAGAATGGAAGAAGACTTTAATGTGAGTCTCCTCTGTCTAGACAAGGGCCCATTAAGTGATCCTATACATAAAGCTGAATCCAGGACTCCAGTCTACATAAAACACATCTCGCATAACAAACAAATTAGCAAAGCAAATAATACAATGACATTTAACAAGCAAACAGAGCTGTGACTATTGCCAATATCTAGCCAATTTGCATCTTAAATGAGTAAAAAAAAAAAAACAGAGCTTTTTACTGATATTTACTTGAGTTGGTCTTGTTTGTCTGTGGTGTGAAGAGTATACAGCAGCTATGCACAATAGGATTTATACTCCTAATTCCAGTGTAGAAATGCGATTACTGTCCTACAGATAGATTGACTTGTATAATGACACGACAAATGACATTTTGGAATCGGACTGGATGTTCCAGCAAACTTCCCACTAGTGCCCCTGTCCTTTCTAATCAGCACTGCTTCGACAGATGTTAAAGATCCTTATTTCCTGCCATTATTTCCTGTCAAACCCCGGTACTGTGAACGGTACACCGAGTACTCACAATGAACACTTGGAAAATCACATATTTTTGTAGACATAAATGCAATCTCAGACAACCTCTTATTTGTATTTTGAAATGAATAGGCTACTTCAGTCTGCCTTGACATTTCCCATCCATCAAAATGTGCTGGCAAACTTCCTTTGTTGTATGATTCTTTGTGTTCTTTGGCGATTCACAGTAGGTAGACTCGATATATTCAACAGATAAGTGCAGGCTGCCATTATGGATACTATTCACATTGCACTTATGCTTCTTTCATTCCAAACACATATACGTAGCATATGGTATGTGTGTGCGCAATATGCCCAAAGGGTGTTGTGTATCATTCATTGCACAGATGCCTAAGGACTGTGAAGGACAAGGCTTTACTAGGGTATTAATGTCATTAAAATATAGGCCAGGAGATTTTACATCATGTGGTTGTTTATCTACCTGTAATGTCCCGAGTCCTATAAATATGGTTACTACAGCTTTGTTTTAAATATAATTTTTATATAAAATCAATGTAGTGATATAATAGCCCTATACACATGCTAATATGTAGATAAAGATTTCACTTTAGTTACTGTTGCATACCGGATGATGGGATACCTATTTAACCAGGGGTCAAGTTATGGGGAAAAAATGTGGGAACCCACCTAATATTTCTCCCTCCCTCCCAAAACAATCCACCTCATAATAAAAATTCTAATTGGCTAAAAAATAAGCCTATGAAGAATTTTCTGCACAATTAAAATATAAAAAAAAAATAAATAAAATGAAATAAAAATGATCAAAAAGTCCAATCTAGGCCAATTGGTATGGGGGCAAAAAAAAATTGCCCCTGCACAATTTCATAGATTAAAAAATAAAAAATGTTGTAGGGGGAGAACTAATAAAATCTGTGTTGAGAAAGAGTGTCTCTAATACATGAAATGGCAACTCCTGTGGAGAGGTTCAGAAAATTCTTCCCCATAGGGTCAGAATAGTGAAATTATAAGCACAGTTATTAAAGGCAAACGGCTTAAAATGGTCACACACACACCCACACCCCATATATGCAAAATTGCATTATGTTTTAATTTAACTTCACAAATTATTAATATTATTTTTTTTGTGCCATATTTCATGAAAAAATTAACAGTGTTTTTACAAACTAGATTAGTTAGGGCCTCCCCATGGGGGGGGGGGGGCAATCAAGTTGTGGGTGGTCCATTGAGTCTCTCAAAGCCCCCCTTATACTTTTTTTTTGTAAAATGGGAAAAGGGGGTCATTTAATTTTTATTGGAGGCGGGACTTATGCACCCCACCCACCTCTATTAGGTGTATATAAGGTGCCTTGGATGTTTCAGACCTTGAATGCCTGTTGTACTGTTCACACAGAGGCATATACACAGTGTAGGGTCCATCCCAGGATGAGGTCACCTTACCGTGGTGGGACGGTCCACGCTATTTGGCGCCAAATTTGCAAGCTAAGTACCTCATATTTTCATAGTTTCATATCTTCATTTATTGCATTACAGCTGTATAGCTTTTCATGTTTTATCTATATACTCATGTTTCATTTATATCTTTGTGCTAGCAGTGTGCTGCTCTATTCTCCTGTTGCTGTATATTTAGCCCAGCAGCTTGCGCCTGCAAGCCAGGTTTTTACAATAGTTTGGATCAATAGTGCTGGCCAATTTATCCTTTGGTTATATCTTTTGATTGATATTACTATGTATAGGCACAGCACTACAATAAGTTCCTTATAACTGCCCTGAAGCAACTGAGTGAAGCTTTGCAATGTGCCTCCCCAGTTGAAATGTTAGTGGGCCAGTCAGTTTGAGAGCCACCATCATGTGAAGATTTTATTTAATTAATAAGGGCCAGAGTGACCAATCTTGCAGCTGCAGGGCAGAAGAACTTGTTCCTACCAAGTATCAACACTGGATGACAGTCTGCCAATCCCTCCCTCCTCTTGGATGAAATGGTAGGGGGTGTGGCCAAAATGAGGGACAGAGCCTAATGGAAATGGCTCACAGGAGTAGTAGAACCTAGTCCACTGTTCCAGGAGAAAACTAAAAGGAGTGAAGACAAGAAGACAACAAGCAGAGAAGGCAGGATATGCACAAGGTGGCATGGGCTGCAACCAATCTCCAGGTCATATGAGACCAGAAATAGTGTTGAGCGGCATAGGCCATATTCGAATTCGTGATATTTCGTAAATATATGGACGAATATTCTTCATATATTCGCTAAATTTGCAAATTCATAATATTCGCGTTATATTTTTTTCAAATGCGAAAATTCGCATAAGCAAAAATTAACATTTCACATATGCGAAAATTCGTACGCTAGTCTCACACAGTAGTATTAGAGCCTTTTTTACACCACACAAGCTGGAAGCAGAGAGGGATGATCACTGTGATGTGTACTGTGAAAAAAAAAAACGAATATTCGTGATCGCAAATATATAGTGCTATTTTCGCGAATATTTGCGAATTCGCGTATATGCGATATTCACGAATAAAATTTGCATTGCGAATATTCGCGAGCAACACCAACCAGAAACAATCTGCTTTTATTCTGTGCTGCTATACCCCAGGGCCCTATGGGTAGGGAAATCCCCAATATGCCCCAATTCCAAAGCTGCCCCCTCCCGAAGCACAACTTACTCCACCGGGTCCAGAGGGATCCCATTGACTTGAATAAGGTCTGTCGGGTATCCGGTAGTTTAGCGGAGAAAAAAAAATTGAGCATGCGCTATTTTATTTCTCTCTGCTGAACTCCCTTCAGTTTGTCAGAATTGCAGACGGAACTTCCTTTAGCAGAGCCTAACATATACATTTGGCTTTTTTTCAGACATGTTCCTGAATTGTACCAAAAATGTAAATAAAGCACTATGGTTCGCTTGGTGTTCCCAGCCTCATAGTGCCTGGCTCAGCCTTGTACAACACTCCATCATGCATATCCATGGCTCTGTCTACATGCACGTAGTTGATGCATAGCGTAAGATCTCCAGCACAGCTGACCCATACCACCACTGTACATGCCATGCTTCTGGGAGTAGTGCATGTGCGGTTATCACAGGCAAAAGGTAGGAAAAATTCAGCTCACCGTTGTAGTTCTCAGACCCAGATCACATATATGGTAACACACCTCTCCAGCTGGAAGACTCGGAATGAGCCAAGGGCCGTGTTCCCAGGTGCGGCAATTAGGCAGAGGAGGAAATAGCATCCGGCTCCCAGACTGGATAAAATACTGGATTTATTAGAAAATATTAAAAACCAAACTGGAACATAATGTAGATAAGAACAAACGAAATGCAACCAACGCGTTTCGACCTGTTAACAAGTCTTAATCATGATTAAGACTTGTTAACAGGTTGAAACGCGTTCGTTGCGTTTCGTTTGTTCTTATCTACATTATGTTCCAGTTTGGTTTTTAATATTTTCTAATAAAGCCAGTATTTTATCCAGTCTGGGAGCCGGATGCTATTTCCTCCTCTGCCATGTGCGGTTATAACATTGTTCAGGGCTGAGCTGATCATAAGAGTGCACCAAGAAGCTGAGCTTGGCATAAGAGTCCACCAAGAGGCTGGGAACACCCCCAACACACCAAAGCACTTAATTTACATATTTGGATTTTTGGTTACAACTCAGGATTGGGTGGCAGTCCTACCTCTCACGCTGATGAACAGTTTTTGGCGCAGCATGGATGTGTAAGTTCTTTATATGTTTCTGTGGTATATTTTTGTAAAAAATTTATCAAGTGACCAGAAGATTTCAACCCAAAAAATGTAAAATGGCCAAGGGTAGTAAATGACCACAAGAGCAATAGCCGTTAATCAAAGATTGATCATTATGTTTTATTTACAGAGATATTTTGTTTTACCATGGTACACAGGATCTGCTGCCTATTTTTTTTTTGCTGTGTATTTTGCACAGCTAATTTTGCTACCCATTTAAGTTAATGAGTAGCAAAATCAGCTGCAGAAAATAAGCAGCAAAAATAGGCAGCAGATCCTGTATGTGTGAATGTACCCTTAGACAAGAAGTACAGCCATATTATTTTCCACGTGTTCACTGTTGAACAACTTTCATACTCGATCATGTTCCACAAAGCTCTGTTGTCTCTTCCTCAATGTTGGCCTACATATTTTAAATACGGACTTGCAACAAAGATTGAAGTTTTACTTTTTTGTTTGCTGAGTCTGCAAACATTTTTCCTTTTGTATTTCTATTTAAAGATGTTTTTTCTTGCAGAGCATCCCGATTTTGTTTATCCCTCCTGCACAAGCACTGTAACCCCACCACCAGATGCCAGTCTATTAAGTTCATCCTGCTGATCATCTGTTGTATCCCCATTCTTTTTTTCAAAAACTTTTATTTTTATTCAACTAAAAAAGTGACATTTTACCATGAGCTACTAAAAATATGATACAAAAGTGACAATCTTTGTGTATTTCCCCTTGTAATATTTGCAAAAAATTCTTCTGGAATAGAGCCATATCATGGAGGTTTGTTTACCCACCAACAACACTAATCACTAATCTGTAGGAGAAGTTATGTGTGTTACGCCGAGCGCTCCGGGTCCCTGCTCCTCCCCGGAGAGCTCGCGGCGTTCGTCTCCGTGCGTCTCCGTGCAGCGCCCCGGTCAGACCCGCTGACCGGGAGCGCTGCACTAGTGTCACCGGTGGGGATGCAATCCGCGTAGCGGGACGTGCCCGCCCGCGGCTCGCATCCCAATCTCCTCACCTGCCCCGTCCTCCGTCTGCTCAGTCCCGGCGTGCGCGGCCCCGCTCCCTACGGCGCGCGTGCGCCGGCAACTCTCTGAGATTTAAAGGGCCAGTGCGCCATTGATTTGCGCCTGGCCCAATCACTACCTGCACCTGTGCCTTCCTCATATAAACCCACTTCCCCTTCCTCTCATCACCGGATCTTGTTGCCTTGTGCCCAGTGAAAGCGTTTAGTGTGTTCCCAAGCCAGTGTTTCCAGACCCTCTGCTGTTGCCCCTGACTATGACCCTTGCTGCCTGCCCTGACCTTCTGCTACGTCCGACCTTGCTCTTGCCTTGTCCCTTTGTACCGCGTCTGTCTCAGCTGTCAGCTGGGGTTGAGTCGCTATCGGGTGGAACGACCTGGGGGTTACCTGCCGCTGCAAGTCCATCCCGCTTTGCGGTGGGCTCTGGTGAAAACCAGTAACCCCTTAGACTCCGTTCCCCTGGTACGGTCCTCGTCATCACCCCACTGACACAGAGGATCCACCACCAGTGTCCTCGCTGCATACCTATCCGGATCCTGACAGTAGATCCGCCCATGGATCCCGCTGAGGTTCCGCTGCCTAGTGTCGCTGACCTAAACACAGTGGTCGCCCAGCAATCCCAACAGATCGCGCAACAAGGACAGCAGCTGACTCAACTGACCGTCATGCTGCAACAACTTTTGCCACAGCTTCAGCAATCATCTCCTCCGCCAGCTCCTGCATCTCCTCCGCAGCGAGTGGCCGCTCCCAGCCTCCACCTGTCTCTACTGGACAAGTTTGATGGGGACTCTAAACAGTGCCGTGGATTCCTGTCCCAGTGTTCCCTACACTTGGAGATGATGTCGGACCAATTCCCCACTGAACGGTCTAAGGTGGCTTTCGTGGTCAGTCTCCTCTCTGGAAAGGCCTTTTCATGGGCCACACCGCTCTGGGACCGCTACGATCCTGCCACTGCTACTATCCAGTCCTTCTTCGCTGAAGTTCGTAGTGTCTTTGAGGAGCCAGCCCGGACTTCCTCAGCCGAGACTGCTTTGCTGAACCTCGTCCAAGGGAGTTCTTCCGTAGGCGAATACGCCATCCAGTTTCATACCTTCGCCTCTGAGCTATCCTGGAACAATGAGGCCCTTTGCGCGACCTTCAAGAAAGGCTTATCCAGCAACATCAAAGATGTACTGGCCGCACGAGAAATTCCTGCTAACTTGTCTCAACTTATCCATTTGGCCACCTGCATCGACATGCGTTTCTCTGAAAGACGCCAGGAGCTTCGACAGGAAAAGGATCTTGTTCGCACCAGGCGATTTCTCTCCCCGGCTCCTCTCTTCCAAAGTCCTTTGCAATCTGTTCCTGTGCCTTCCGCCGAGGAGGCTATGCAAGTAGATTGGTCCCGCCTGACCCATCAAGAGAGGACTCGCCGCCGTAACGAGAATCTGTGCCTGTACTGTGCTAGTACCGAACACTTCCTAAAAGACTGACCTATCCGCCCTCCACGTCAGGAGAGACGCACTCCGTTACCTCACAAAGGTGAGATGACTCTTGGTGTGAACTCTGCTTCACCACGTCTCACTGTGCCTGTGCGGATTTCTCCTTCTGCCAACTCCTCCTTCTCTGCTGTGGCCGTCTTGGACTCTGGTTCTGCAGGAAATTTTATTTTGGCCTCTTTTGTTAATAGGTTCAGCATCCCAGTGACCAGTCTCATCAAGCCGCTCCACATTTCTTCTGTCAACGGAGAAAAATTGGACTGCACAGAACCCCTGCTTATGAGCATTGGACTGCATCAAGAAAAAATTGAATTTCTTATTCTGCCCAACTGCACCTCTGAAGTCCTCTTCGGTCTGCCATGGCTCCAACGTCATTCTCCTAACCTTGACTGGACCACCGGGGAGATCAAAAGTTGGGGTCTATCTTGTCTCAAACGATGCCTCACGTCTGCTTCCACTTGTCAAACCCCTGTGGCTCCACCTATACCGGGTCTTCCCAAGGCCTACCAGGACTTTGCTGATGTTTTCTGCAAAAGACAAGCAGAGATCTTACCACCTCATAGGCCTTATGACTGCCCCATTGACCTCCTTCCAGGTACCCCTCCACCCCAGGGCAGGATCTACCCTCTGTCTGCCCCAGAGACTCAAGCCATGTCCGACTATATCCAGGAGAACCTAAAAAGGTTTTATTCGGAAGTCCTCATCCCCTGCTGGAGCGGGGTTCTTCTTTGTCTCTAAGAAAGATGGATCCTTACGACCATGCATTGACTACCGCGGTTTAAATAAAATCACCATCAAAAACCGCTATCCCCTGCCTTTGATCTCTGAACTCTTTGACCGCCTTCGTGGCGCCAATATTTTCACTAAATTGGACTTAAGAGGCGCATATAATCTTATTTGCATCAGGAAAGGTGATGAGTGGAAGACCGCATTCAATACTAGAGACGGACATTTCGAATATCTAGTTATGCCCTTTGGGCTTTGCAACGCCCCTGCAGTCTTCCAGGACTTCGTTAATGAGATATTTTGGGACTTATTGTATACCTGTGTTGTGGTTTACCTGGACGACATCTTGATTTTCTCCTCTAACCTGGAGGAACACCGTCGTCACATCCATCTAGTGCTCCAGAGACTTTGTGAAAACCACCTGTATGCCAAAATGGAAAAATGTCTCTTTGAATGCAACTCTCTTCCTTTCCTAGGTTACCTAGTCTCTGGCCAAGGGCTTCAAATGGAACCAGATAAACTGTCAGCGGTCTTAGATTGGCCACACACTTCTGGAATCCGTGCTATCCAACGCTTTCTGGGATTTCTCCACCATTGTGGCCCCTATTGTGGCCTTGACCAGGAAGAATGCCAACCCTAAGTCATGGCCTCCTCAAGCTGATGAGGCCTTCAATCGTCTCAAAACTGCCTTCGCTTCTGCACCAGTGCTGTCCAGACCTGATCTATCGAAACCTTTCTTTCTGGAAGTTGACGCCTCCTCAGTCGGAGCCGGAGCCATACTCCTCCAAAAAAACTCTACCGGACGTATCATTACTTGTGGTTTCTTCTCTAAAACTTTCTCTCCGGCAAAAAAGAATTACTCTATTGGAGATCGTGAACTTCTAGCCATCAAGTTAGCACTCAAAGAATGGAGGCATCTATTGGAGGGTTCCAAACACCCCATTGTCATTTACACTGACCACAAGAATCTCTCGTACCTCCAGTCTGCTCAGCGTCTGAATCCTCGCCAGGCTAGATGGTCGTTGTTTTTTGCCCGCTTTAACTTTGCGATACACTTCCGTCCTGCAGACAAAAATGTCAGGGCTGACGCCCTTTCACGTTCCTCTGATGCCACCGAATCTGAAGCCCCTCTGCAGCATATCGTACCACCTGAGTGCCTGGTCTCCTCTGGTCCAGCTTCACTGGGACAAACTCCCCCGGAAAGACTTTTGTTCCTCCGCGCCTTCGCCTCAAGATCCTCAAATGGGGGCATTCCTCTCACCTTGCAGGCCATGCTGGCATTAAAAAGTCCATCCAGCTTATTTCTCCTTTGTATTGGTGGCCTAGGCTAGAGGGTGACGTTATTGATTTCATTCGGGCCTGTACTGTTTATGCCCGGGATAAAACCCCTCGCCAGAAGCCTGCTGGACTCCTCCTTCCTTTACCCGTCCCCGAGCAACCATGGTCCCAAATTGCCATGGATTTTATTACGGATCTGTCCGTATCCCATGGCAACACCGTCATCTGGGTGGTCGTTGATCATTTCTCCAAAATGGCACACTTCATTCCAGGTCTTCCTTTTGCGCCACAATTGGCGAAGCAATTTTTTCTGCATATTTTTCGCCTTCACGGGCTTCCCACGCATATCGTCTCGGATAGAGGCGTTCAATTTGTGTCGAAATTTTGGAGAGCTCTCTGAAACCAATTAAAAATCAAATTACATTTCTCGTCCTCCAATCCAATGGACAAGTAGAGAGAGTAAACCAGATTCTTGGTGACTATTTGCAACATTTTGTCTCCTCCCGCCAAGACGATTGGGTCGACCTTCTACCCTGTGCTGAATTCTCGTACAATTTCAAAAATTCGGAATCCTCTGCCAAATCCACGTTCTTTGTGGTGTACAGCTGTCACCCTCTGCCCCCCTCCCCATTCCCACTTCTTCTGGAATGCCTGCTGTAGAGGAAGTTACCCGGGACTTCTCTGTTATCTGGAAGGAGACTCAAAAGTCGCTCCTACTGGCCTCGTCTTGTATGAAGAGACATGCTGATAAGAAGAGAAGAACTCCTCCTGTCTTAGCCCCTGGGGACAAAGTGTGGCTCTCTGCCAAATATATCCACTTTCGTGTTCCCAGCTACAAGCTGGGCCCACGTTACCTTGGACCATTTAACATCAAGAGTCAAATCAATCCTGTCTCCTACAAACTTCTTCTCCCTCCTTCTCTTCGTATTCCTAACTCCTTTCATGCTTCCCTTCTCAAACCTCACGTTCTTAACCGCTTTTCCCCCAAGGTCACCGCTCCTGCTCCTTTCTCTGGCTCCTCTGATGTCTTCACAGTAAAGGAAATCCTCACCTCCAAGGTAGTTAGAGGTAAGAAAAAAATTTCTCGTAGATTGGGAGAATTGTGGCCCCGAAGAGAGGTCTTGGGAACCCGAGGATAATATCCTCGACAAGGAGCTCATCAATAGGTTTCTAGGCTCCAAAAAGAGGGGGAGACTAAAGGGGGGGGGGTACTGATACGCCGAGCGCTCTGGGTCCCTGCTCCTCCCCGGAGCACTCGCAGCATTCGTCTCCGTGCAGCGCCCCGGTCAGACCCGCTGACCGGGAGCGCTGCACTAGTGTCACCGGCGGGGATGCGATCCGCCCGCGGCTCGCAACCCAATCTCCTCACCTGCCCCGTCCTCCGTCTGCTCAGTCCTGGCGCGCGCTGCCCCGCACCCTAGGGCGCGCGTCAACTCTCTGAGATTTAAAGGGCCAGTGCGCCATTGATTGGCGCCTGGCCCAATAAGTACATGCACCTGTGCCTTCCTCATATAAACCCACTTCCCCTTCCTGTCATTGCCGGAACTTGTTGCCTTGTGCCCAGTGAAAGCGTTTAGTGTGTTCCCAAGCCAGTGTTTCCAGACCCTCTGCTGTTGCCCCTGACCACGACCCTTGCTGCCTGCCCTGACCTTCTGCTACGTCCGACCTTGCTCTTGCCTTGTCCCTTTGTACCGCGCCTGTCTGAGCTGTCAGCTGGGGTTGAGTCGCCATCGGGTGGAACGACCTGGGGGTTACCTGCCGCTGCAAGTCCATCCTGCTTTGCGGCGGGCTCTGGTGAAAACCAGTAACCCCTTAGACTCCGTTCCCCTGGTACGGCCCTCGTCATCACCCCACTGACACAGAGGATCCACCACCAGTGTCCTCGCTGCATACCTATCCGGATCCTGACAATGTGTTTTTGATCAATGTGATGTCCCACTGCTGGAACCGCCATCATTCAAAAGGGCAAGTATCCTATGTTCAACCTGGTTGAATGGAGAAGCGAGATGCACAGCCTAATGGATAGAGCTGAGTGCTAGATTCTACAATCTTCATCAGGTCCATAGAGTTGAATAAAGCAGCAGAGCGCACTCTACCAAGGGGACATGGGACCTCCTTGGTATGTGAGCACAATAGATTACTGTGGTAAGCTTGTGGGGGTATAGGGGGTGTAGCTGTGCAGTGATGAAAGGGTACCGGTTTAACCCTTAACTGTCGTGACGCCAGGGTGAGGGTTCCTCTGTATATGCTTGTCCTATCGCCACTCGTCCCAAGAGCGATAGGGAGGTATAATAAATGAATGTCCACAACCGGAGGTTTCAGAAAACTGTCAGAATTTTTACTGCAGGTTTTATGCAGAAACAAACAGGAACATTCTTTGTACAATCAGAGTCTATGAGGATCCTGACAGTTGGTTGGGACCTTGTGAGTTTTAAGCTCAGGAGATTTATATGCGCTGTTCCGCTGGATTTAGAGGATTGAGTTTAGGTCCAGCAGTCACGTGGACTTTAGCGGGGAGTTGTATTATAACTCACGGTTTAGTATTATCAGGCTTCGGCCTGGTCTTGTCTTTGAAAGTTGCACGGATCTCTACTCTCTGCTAGTTCGGAACCCAAGAGAGCGAGGATTGGCTGGCAGCTCCCTTATATGGGCAGGGGTTGGCCTTGAGCTCATTGGTCCATACCATCTGTCATTCACTTTACAAGGCAATTATGGTCTAGACATGTGATCACCCATGTGACCTAGGAAGGTCCTTTAGCATACCTTAATAGAATTAACATTAGTCGTGTGACCTAAGGTCCTGCGACACTATATTCAACTTTGAATATATAATTACTTATACATGTAAACATCATAAAATTAAAGAAGGAAGAGGTGACAAGGGGCTATCCCACCAGGAGGACCATACTGGAACAAAGTAACTCTGACTTTGGGGACCACCATACAAGGTACGGTATTCTATACGGTACCAGGACACCACAAACCCCCTTACTTATGACAAGTCGACCTCGACGTCTGTCCCATAAGGCAGAGGGATGAAGTGCAACAGTTGCTTTTTAACAGTCCTGGGCATGATTTTTCAAATGTCCATTATTCAGGCTGTATGAACACATAACAAGAGAGTCTTTGTGCGCAATAAATGCTCTGAAGAAAGGAGTATTATTTTTTCCTTTTATGTTTTAGGCAAACAAAATTCTACCTTATTTTTTATGTACAAACATGAGTACTGATAAACTCATGAACAGGATTGCATTGTTCATGAATTTAGTAACAGGATGACATTATAAGACATTAGATACATCCTAACACTTTTACTTACTTTATTTTCTATTGACTGACTAGAAATATTATATACCAGCTATTGTAAATCTCACTTGACATTTTTATTTACCACATTTGTTACCTGTCTAGTACACTGAAGTTATATTGGCTTGCCTGTGGCTATCTACCAATAACTAGCTACTAGGGTCCATTGGCTGCACGCACCTATCCCTAGAACTCAACAGATAAATCTTACCTAGGTTAGCTTTTAAATACGTGTCTACACTTAGGCTTACAGGAATGCCTTCTGGCCAGGAAGAGCATCCTGAACACGTAAAGAGAACAAAGTTAGTGTACATAACAGTGGCAGGAATTGAATAATGGCATAGGCTACAATCCCTTAAAGTTTTGTTTTGTGGATTCTTAGAATGTGAGATAGTTTGTTTTGTGTACTAAGTTAGAGTGAAGTAGGTACACTAGAGTAATCATTTGATGTACTATGTGTACATGAATTATGTGAACAGTCAGTCTTGGTATCTTATTGGTAGGTTACCCTGAGTATACCTTTCAGAAGGTGTTAGTGAGGGGTCACAGGAATGTTACTCTCAGAGGAAATGAGAGAGCCACCTACTTACAACTACTACAACACCTATTGTTTTTTATGTACACTTGCTGAAGCAAAACATTTTTTCATGTACAAGAAACAATTACATTTGGTTCAACCTGAGAACAACATTTATTGAAATTACAACACGTTTCAGGTGCATTCACCTGATAAGTGCAATTAGGCAAGGAAATAATATATTACTGTTAGGTTATATACATTTGGATAGATGCGCAAGGATCATCAGTCCACCTACACCAAGAGTCCATAGGACACGGCTGCCACATCCAGCCGGGCATACACTTGCAAATCTCCTAAAGGCTAGGAGTCTCTTGACCCAAGGGTCAGGCACAAACTTGGTGGTTGCATGGATAACTCAAACTGTCTTAGCAAAGTTCTGCTAGGTGCCTCCTTAAACAATTTCAACAGTCTGTGCAGACAAAATTAAGACAAAATTAAGATCAAGCATGAAGGTTAACCCTTTAAAAGAAGCTCTTTCGGTTTCATCCAGCTCCTCTTGCAGAACACCTGCCCCTCTTGACTGCAGAACTGGGCAAGGGGTTGACTTTGGTGTCCCACACCACATTAGAGAGGACAGAGTGGGACACTGTAGGGTTAACATTGACCATATAATTAATGGCCACTGCTGAGGATGCCAGTGGTAGAATGGTTGGTGCCGGTTGGTCCGGCCAAACCTCCTCAGTAGGAGTAGGCCGCGGCACTGTTGTTGGCCTCACCTCCTTGATAGGAGTAGGCCTGGGCACATCAGAAGGCCCAGGAACATCCAGATGTGGTGGTGGAGGAAGACCTTTGTCGTGGGAGGCAATGGGGATTTACTTCTTCGGCCTCAGTTCATGCAGATCCGCCACCCTGAAGAATACCCCCAAAGGGGTGGCCGGCCAGTCGTCATCACCATCAGGCAATGGGGGTAGTTCACAGGCCCCCTCTGTGTTTAGTGACAACTGCTGCAGGCGGTCGGCAAGTTTTTGGAACAATTGGGCTGCGACCGCCACAACTTTCCTCTGCTCTGGCGCCATCTTGGAACTCTCACTGCGTGGAACGCTGCTCTCCGCCATGTCTGTACACTTCATCTCTTCCTCTTGCAGACTGAAGAGGTCGCTGTGCAGGGTTCCTTTTATAATGGGCTTCTCCAAAATGGCCACCGGCCGGAAGGACGTCATCGGTGCAGCCCTGACTTCCGGTCCCCAGGCAAACAGCAGCAGTGAATCTAAGTTCCCTTTTGGCTGTGACACATTTACTTGGTTGCCACGCCCAGGGGCGGGTCATGGCGCAGCGCAGGCTTTTTTCGCACGCTTCTCCGGCAGCGAATTAACTCTTGCAGCGCTGACCGCACCAGAGGATCGTAGTATGTATTCACCTCGTACTTTACACATCCTTGCAGCAAATAAATCTTCGCCTACCCCCTTACTTTTCTCGTGCCCTCCTTGCTCGCAACACCACACACACAGTTCCGTACACTTGAATGGTGATTTACAGCACATGAATAAAGTCTTTCACATAGGGGGAGTACTCTGTAAATGGTGGCAACAGCTGTAGGCACACACCCGTATCCTGTTCATAAGACGCCAAAAAGCTATGTGGTAAGCGTATATGGGGTGTAGCTGTGCAGTGATGAAAGGGTGCTGGTTTAACCCTTAACTGTTGTGACGCCAGGGTGAGGGCTCCTCTGTATTTGCTTGTCCTATCGCCACCAGTCCCAAGAGCGATAGGGAGGTATAATAAATGAATGTCCACAACCGGAGGTTTCAGAAAACTGTCAGAACTTTTACTGCAGGTTTTATGCAGAAACAAACAGGAACAGTCTTTGTACAATCAGAGTCTATGAGGATCCTGACAGTTGGTTGGGACCTTGTGAGTTTTAAGCTCAGGAGATTTATATGCGCTGTTCCGCTGGATTTAGGGGATTGAGTTTAGGTCCAGCAGTCACGGGGACTTTAGTGGGGAGTTGTATTATAACTCACGGTTTAGTATTATCAGGCTTCGGCCTGGTCTTGTCTTTGAAAGTTGCACGGATCTCTACTCTCTGCTAGTCCGGAACCCAAGAGAGCGAGGATTGGCTGGCAGCTCCCTTATATGGGCAGCGGCTGGCCTTGAGCAAATTTTTCCATACCATCTGTCATTCACTTTACAAGGAATTATGGTCTAGACATGTGACCACCCATGTGACCTAGGAAGGTCCTTTAGCATACCTTAATAGAATTAACATTAGTCGTGTGACCTAAGGTCCTGCAACACTATATTCAACATTAAATATATAATTACTTATACATGTAAACATCATAAAATTAAAGAAGGAAGAGGTGACTAGGGGCTATCCCACCAGGAGGACCCTACTGGAACGAAGTAACTCTGACTTTGGGGACCACCATATAAGGAACGGCATACTTTACGGTACCGGGATACCACATTACCTTTCATTATGAAGGCTTCTCTAGTAGCAGTAGAGGACAGATGGGACTGGTAATATGTACACAGGCAAGACAACAAGTTGGATATTTTACAAAGGCTAGTTTTGTAACTTAGGAAGCTTATTTTGAACCCCTACAAAAAAAGAGTAGTGGCTTATATGCACGCAATGTGCAGGCAGTTCGCGCATCACGGCTTATATATATGACACGCAGTTAACCCGGCGATGTGCAGCAACGCACGGGTTAACTGGCAGAAGTCCCGCTGTTTCCAGCAGGGGACAACTTCTGCAACACCCTCCAGGACCATCTGTTGATGGTCCTGGTCAGCGATCACTGTGATTGGTCCCTGTGGACCAATCACAGTGACCTGGGGTGAAAGTTCAGATCCCCCGCACTGCCTGCCCCTGGAAGTCGGGCAGAACGGGGGAAGATGGCTGCGGGGGTTTGCGGGGACCTGCGGCATAGGGGGAGAACGGCGGCGGGACCTAGGAGCAGCGGCGGGACCGGCCAACGTGGAGGAGCAGCGGCGGGACCGGCAGGTAAGTACATGGTCCTCAGAGGCAGTAGTGAAGATCTTCACTGCTGCTTCTAGGAGTCTTAAAACTACAACTCCCAGCATGTCCAGACAGCCTTTGGCTGTCTGGGCATGCTGGGAGTTGTAGTTTTGCAGCATCTGGAGAGCCCCAGTTTGGAGACCATTGTATAATGGTTTCCAATCTGTGCTCTTCCAGCTGTTGCAAAACTACAACTCTCAATATGCACTGACTGTCCAGGAATGCTGGGAGTTGTAGTTCAGCAACATCTGGCCCTTCAGTCAGTGCATATTGAGAGTTGTAGTTTTGCAACAGCTGGAAGAGCACAGATTATACAATGGTCTCCAAACTGGGGCCCTCCAGATGTTGCAAAACTACAACTCCCAGCATGCCCCTCAGCTGTCTGGGCATGTTGGGAGTTTTAGTTTTGCAACAACTGGAGACACACTGGTTGGGAAACATTGTCTGTTTCTAACACAGTGTTTCCTAACCTGTGTGCCTCCAGCTGTTGCAAAACTATAACTCCCAGCATGCATGGTCTGTAAGTGCATGCTGGGAGTTGTGGTTTTGCAACAGCTGGTGCCCCCCTGTGAATGTACAGGGTACATTCACACGGGCGAGGGTTTTACAGTGGGTTTCTCGCTGCAAGTTTGAGATGCAGCATATCCCTAATACAGGCCTCAAATGCGCATGGCGCTCTCACTTTGGAGCCCTGTCGTATTTCAAGTCAACAGTTTGGGGCCACATATGGGGTATCGCCGTACTCGGGAGACATTACGTTACAAGGTTTGGGGGGCTGTTTCTCCTTTAACCCTTTATGAAAAGGAAATGTTGGTGTCTACACCAGAATGTTAGTGTAAAATGTTTTGATTTTTTTACACTAACATGCTGGTGTTGTCCCATACTTTACATTTTCACAAGAGGTAAAAGGGAAAAAAGCCCCCCAAAATTTGTAACGCAATTTCTCCTGAGTACGGAAATACCCCATATGTGGGCACAAAGTGCTCTGGGGGCGCACAACAAGGCCCAGAAGGGAGAGTGCACCATGTACATTTGAGGTGATTTGCACAGGGGTGGCTGATTGTTACAGCGGTTTTGACAAATGCAATGTAATGAGGGGTGCAGTGAGAATTTACCCCCCACAGGTGTCTGACAGATCTTTGGAACAGTGGTCCGTGAAAATGAAAAATGTTGTACAGCCCACTGTTCCAAAGATCTGTCAGACACCAGTGGGGGCCGGGGGGGGGGGGGGGGGGGGTAAATGCTCACTGTACCCCTTGTTATGTTCCTCAAGGGGTCTAGTTTCCAAAATGGTATGCCATGTGGCTGTTATTTTGCTGTCCTGGCACCATAGGGGCTTTCTAAATGCGACATGCCTCCCGACCAAAATTTGCTCTCAAAAAGCCAAATATGACTCCTTCTCTTCTGAGCATTGTAGTTCGCCCATAGTGCACTTCAGGTCAGCTTAGGGGGTACCTCCATACTCAGAAGAGATGGGGTTACAAATTTTTTGGGGGGGTATTGTCTGCTATTAACCCTTGCAAAAATTTGAAATTTGGGGGGAAACACACATTTTAGTGAAATTTTTTTTTCTTTTTACATATGCAAAAGTAGTGAAACACCTGTGGGGTATTAAGGCTCACTTTATCCTTTGTTACGTTCCTCAAGAGGTCTAGTTTCCAAAATGGTATGCCATGTGTTTTTTTAATGCTGTTCTGGCACCATAGGGGCTTCCTAAATGCAACATGCCCCCCAAAAACCATTTCAGAAAAACTCAATCTCCAAAATCCCCTTGTCGCTCCTTCGCTTCTGAGCCCTCTACTGCGCCCGCCGAACAATTTACATAGACATATGAGGTATGTCCTTACTCGAGAGAAATTGGGCTACAAATATAAGTATAGTTTTTTTCCTTTTACCCCTTGTAAAAATTCAAAAATTGGGTCTACAAGAACATGCGAGTGTAAAAAATGAAGATTGTGAATTTTCTCCTTCACTTTGCTGCTATTCCTGTGAAACACCTAAAGCGTTGAAACGCTGACTGAATGACATTTTAAATACTTTGGGGCGGTGCAGTTTTTATAATGGGGTCATTTGTGGGGTATTTCTAATATGAAGACCCTTCAAATCCACTTCAAACCTGAACTGGTCCCTGAAAAATTGTGAGTTTGAAAATGTTGTGAAAAATTGGAAAATTGCTGCTCTGGTGTCTTCCAAAAGTAAAAACTCATCAATTTTATGATGCAAACATAAAGTAGACATATTGTATATGTGAATCAAAACATTTTTTATTTGTAATATACATTTTCCTTACAAGCAGAAAGCTTCAAAGTTAGAAAAATGCTAAATTTTCTAATTTTGTGATTTTTCACCAAGAAAGGATGCAAGTTACCACAAAAATTTACCACTATGTTAAAGTAGAATATGTCACAAGAAAAAAAAACAATCTCAGAATCAGAATGATAACTAAAAGCATTCCAGAGTTATTAATGTTTAAAGTGACAGTGGTCAGATGTGCAAAAAACGCTCTGGTCCTTAAGGCCAAAATGGGCTTGGTCCTTAAAGGGGTATCCCGCCCCTTGACATCTTATCCCCTATCCAAAGGATAGGGGATAAGATGTCAGATCGCCGCGGTCCCGCTACTGGGGACCCCCGGGATCCCCGCTGCGGCACCGCACTATCATTACAGCACAGAGCGAGTTCATTCTGTGCGTAATGACGGGCGAGACGGGGGAGGGAGCAGCGTGACATCATGGCGCCGCCCCTCGTGACATCACGGCCCGTCCCCTTAATGCAAGTCTATGGGAGGGGGCGTGACGACCGCCACGCCCCCTCCCATAGACTTGTATTGAAAGGGGCGGGCCGTAACATCACGAGTGGCGGAGCCGTGACATAATGATGTTCCGGCCCCTGTACCGCCCATCATTACGTGCAGAGCAAACTCGCTCTGTGCTGTAATGATAGCGCGGTGCCGCAGCGGGGATCCTGGGGGTCCCCAGCAGCGGGACCGCGGCGATCTGACATCTTATCCCCTATCCTTTGGATAGGGGATAAGATGTCTAGGGGCGGAATACCCCTTTAAGGGGTTAAGGGTAGGTGCAGGTCTCACTATGCTCAAGAGATTGCTTGTATCAGTTCACATTCTTTTGGTTTTATCTACTTTAATCTACTCTATTCTAGGCAACTGGTTTGGAAAAACAATATTTCGATTCCTTATACCTTGTGTAACCAAAAAAGAAGGTACCAGTAAAACACAATGTAATGAAACACAAATAATTTTTATTTTCATAAGTGCACATACATTTAAAACACTCTTAAAAATTGAAGATTTGGGCATACAGGGATCACACAATACAGAGAGGATGGTGCAGGCATCTAATATATATATATATATATATATATATATATATATATATATATATATATATATATATATATATATTATTGCCCATTCCCAAGGTAAACAGCATACAGAAGTAAAGCTAGGTGAGCACTTGGATTACAGGGAAAGTACGGATACGGGCAGTACAAAGTATAATACAACCAAAATACAAAATAATACAGCTCTATACCTGCCATGTACCCAAAAACTGAAGACCAGTGCACCTACACTTTTGAGTATGAGCTTCGTCAGGATTCCATGTACTTGTGTACAGTTTATCTTCATTATTTTTATATGGAAGAAAAATGTAATTGCCATATTTATCGGGTATACCACGCACCGGCCGATAACATGCACCCTCATTTTTCCAAGGAAATTTGGATAAAAATGTTTTACAAAATATCCTTGTTAAAATGAGGGTGCATGTGTGTGTCAGTATACCTCGATAAACTGTTTCTGGTCCCGTAGAAGCCACTGCAGTTCAATGATTTAAAGCGGGCACTTTAAATCATTGAACTGCGGCGGCTTCTGCGGGGCCAGAGTCCCGCTGCTACCCGATTCCCTCCCCGTCCCCGGTTTTATAGATACATGTCCTGAAACAGTGCTCCTTCAGGCTCCGGCGGCGTCCTGAGCTGTCACTGTGCGCCGCACACTGACAAGTGACGTTGATTTGATGACGTCACACGTCATTGCGCAGCGCACAGTGACAGCGCAGGACGCCGCCGGAGCCTGCAGGAGCTTGGTCCCAGGACATGTAACTATAAAGCCGGGGATGGGGAGGGAATCTGGCAGCGGGACTCTGGCCTTGCATAAGCCACTGCAGTTCAATGTTTTAAAGCACCTGCTTTAAATAATTAAATTGCAGTGGCTTCTGCGGGGCCAGAAACAGTTTATGGACATATAACACGCGGATAGACTTTAGGCTGAAAGTTTTAGCCTAAAAAATCTGTGTTATACGCCGGAAAATACGGTAAATGCCTGTAGAACACTCACAAACTCCTATGGCTTGATCCTAAAAATACACAGGATTGTTTACCTTTTGTCTCCATCTATGAGTAAATATTACATAGGTAAATCCAGCTGGGACATATGGTAGCAATATAATATTTGTATATTCTGTTCTCAGACACTTCTTGAGTAAGATACCAATTTAACTTTGCAACATATGTTCTCTCTCCCTATGTCCTCAGTACAAATTGCAAGCAATGTGGATGTATTAATGATTATGCGTAGAAATGTGTGAAGTACAGCCTGATGACTACAAGTGAATATAATTTATGTCTTCAGGTATATTTGCCCTGAAATACTGCAAGTTGGAAATTTGCCAATTATTGATTCATGTTATTTAATTGCCTGCAGGTTGAGCAGGAGGATATCTTGCCATCAATGAGGTTTACAGCAAAAAAGGCTAAGAAAAATTCCGAGAACAAAATAACATTAATACTAGGGATGAGCGAATCGAATCTGATGAATCCGAATTCGTAACGAATTTCAGGAAAAATTAGATTTGCAACAAATGCGAATATTGCCGCGATTTGATCGTGTAAATCGCTTCATTAAACTCCATTTAGTGTGGTCCGGGCTCCAGGGCATCTAAAATGGCCGATCCACATGTGAGGACATGGGGCAAGGAATCCTGGGAAGGGGGGGAACAAGGGTAGGCGGGATGACCGTGAATCACATGTAGCCTATCAGCAGCCAGCCCCCTGTGATGTCACAGCCCTATATAATCGGCAGCCATCTTGCGGCCAGTCACTTCAGACTTTTATTGCAGAGAGAGAGAGTGAGGGACAGACAGCAGTGTGTGTTGCACAGAAAAGCATTTTTCCAGCAGCGATTCACCTCCCAGTCACATCAGCGTTCGATTGAGAGAGGGACAGAGAGCAGTGTGTGGCACAGAAAAGTATTTTTACAGCAGTGATTCACCACCCAGTCACTACAGCGCTTTATTACAGAGAGGGACAGAGAGCAATGTGTTGCACATTGTGTTGCACTGAACAGCAGCGATTCACCTGAAGCCCAAATCCTGCCTAGAAGCACTGATAAGGAGGGGAGTGAGATTGAGAGAGAAAGTGCAATTTGAGGTGTAGTACACAAATACTTTTTTAAGCGTACTGGAGCACATTGTCCTCCCCTCATAAGTGCATACCACATGCGTACATCTAAGTGGTGTGCTATTTTGTTCCTGTTAAAGTCTTAAGTGGCTAGATAATGTGAAAGGCAAGCCAAAGGTACACACTGGCTGGTGTTGTACACAAATACTTTTTTAAGCGTACTGGAGCACATTTTCCTCCCCTCAAAAGTGCATACCACATACGTACATCTAAGTGGTGTGCTATTTTGTTCCTGTTAAAGTCTTAAGGGCCTAGATGCTGTGAAAGGCCAGCCAAAAGTGTATACTTGCTTGTGTTGTACACAAATACTGTTTTAAGCGTAGTGGAGCGAATTGTACTCCCCTCATATACGCATAAGTATGTCAGGCAACCAAGTGAAAGGACGTGCACAGAGGAGTGGCAGAGGCTTAAATTAATCAGGCAGAGGTCGGAGCAGACTAGGGGCGAGTGACAGCAGGAGTCGCAGTGAGAGGCCTGAGCTCCCGGTATCAGCTAGCGGTCATGTCTCGACCAGCAACCCATCTGCCTTCATCGATTGGTTAACATGGTCATCCTCTTCATCACAAGTGACATCTGAAACCCCCAATCAACAGTCAGTGGGTTCCTCAGACACAAACCTCAGTTAGCATAGCCCGGGAGCAGTCCCTGTCCTCCCATTGCCTCTGTCCTATGCTGTTCCCTCCCTCACAGCGGTCACACAGCGGTCACGCCGCTTCTGCCTCCACGCTCTCAGGCTGTTAGTCCTGTGACAGTGTGAGACTCTGCCTACTAATCCTCCACTGTGTCCTCAGCCTCCACTACACGGACAAGTCTCAGTACCCCTCCCCTCCAGCATATCATGTGTGCAGGGCACGGCGGTGTCACGCTTTTCTTCACATGGTTTGCCTTGGCAAACGGAGTCACACAGGGGAGGAACTGCTCAATGTCATTCAGGAAGAAATTTGACTCATGGCTTACTCATCAATGTCAACCCGTGGCAGCTCATACGTCACTCCTGCACATTGCTCAGGCCCTTTGAGGAAGCCACATTATTAGTCAGTCGCCAGGACTACGGGATAACAATGTAATTCCACTGTTCATTTCCTACAATACGTGTTGGAAATGATGGCTGGTCAGGACACTGGAGACGTGGCGCCTACATCTCACAACCACATGAGCCCTGTAGGGGCTGAACAGGAAGAAGAGGAGGGGGATGGGCACAGTGGAGCACAGTTTAGGTTTCGTGAGATAGGCGTTTTTTTTTTTAGTTATCTGAAAGGAGAAGAGGAGCAGGAGCAGCTAGTGGAGCTAGAGGGTTATGAAGAAGGCGAGACAGAGGACCCAGACACACTGTGGCAGTATGCAGTGGAGATGGAGGCATGGAGTCGCTCCAAGTCACTTGCACAAACGGGAGGGGTGGGGTGGCAGGAGCAGTACCAGCTCCATCAGCTCCTGAGTCTACAGTCGCTGATGAGTAGCTTTCTTCAACAACATAGTGAAGTAACTCATCAGCAGCAGGTAGACCTGGAGCAGGACCTGAACCAGATGGTTGTGGCATACCTTGACATGACCATGCCAACACACCTTGAAGATCCGCTGGACTTCTGGGCAGCCAAACTTAGTTTGCCCTGGAAAAGCTGTCCTTCCCGGCCAGAATTGTGCCATCAGAGCGGGTGTTTAGTGCGACAAGGGCCATAGTAACCCCAAGAAGAACTCGTCTGTCCACAAAAAATGTGGAGAGACTGACCTTTGTGAAGATGAATGGCATGGATCAGCCAGGATTTCCAACCACCAATGCCTGATGCATCAGAGTAGATTGACCATGGTGCCACACAAACACTTCACAAATATGGATAGTGCTAAACATATTCAAGGCACCGCTCCCCTGTTACAGACATTCCTCCACATCAGACCTCAAGTAAGGATATGCATTACGTAAAACGTAAATATATGGACCTAAATATTTTTTTTTAATCAAACAAAAGGAAAGGTGTGCAAAAAACACAATGTGCCACCTACACAACCAAGTATTGATGTGATGCAAAGAATTCTAAATGGTGGAAGGGAAAAACGTATGGTCCATTGTAACCGGTGGGGGTAAAAACTTCCCCTGTAAGGCCCTACTCTCGCATTGATTCCCTTCTTGGCAAGTGTTACTTTCCCTAAATAGGGTGGCCCCTTTTTGATTAAGATGAGTATTAAGTAGTATGAAGGGTCAGAAAATATACACCTTATTAAATGACTTGCTTGTGCAATAAGTATTATTTAAGGTATCTATGGAAGCTTTTATAATGCGATAAGCTCAGCCCTATATATAGTAGTATAGCTCTAAATAATTCAGTCATCAAATAATGGTCAATTACCAGTTCTACACAGTAAAAGATGAAGACAATGGCCCTCATTTACTAAGCTAAAACCCACTTGGTTTTGACGGGTTTTTCCAAGTTATTTTGGTGCACAGTGTCTGAAACTGTTGGAGACATCTCTCAAACAGTGTGTGACAGTGTGTACCAAGAAAATCCAACTAACCCAGCATTGCATTGTAAAAAACCGAAAAGGGAGACCGGTCTGTCACAAAGGGAGCGTGGCCAGCCCAAAAAGGGGCGTGGTTTCACAACCCAATCGATTTACTATTGAATTCACAGAAAATCCTGTGAATAAATGGCTGGAAATTTCCACCTAGAAAAAGTTGGTCAGAAGATTTTCCCAACTCGTAAATCTGTGATCCCCATAGAAAATCCTACAAGTCTCAAACAACATTTCACACTAGTAAAAACCCAACACTCTTAGTAAATGAGGCCCATTATTGTTTAATCCAATGATTCAAAGGTGATTGTAGTCATCCACTTTCCTATCTCTTCTTTACCTGGACTAGTGGATGAAGAATTCTTCAAGCCATGACTTTGCACACTAGATCGCCATACTGCTGCTACCCTCAATGCCCTCTGAGTATTTTCTACACAGTAAAAGTGTTCTGCTTCATGTCCTACATACCTCTATTGACCCTTTTGTACCTCACAATTAGAGATGAGCGAACTTACAGTAAATTCGATTCATCACGAACTTCTCGGCTCGGCAGTTGACTTTTCCTGCATAAATTAGTTCAGCTTTCCGGTGGTCCGGTGGGCTGGAAAAGGTGGATACAGTCCTAGGAGACTCTTTCCTAGGAATGTATTCACCTTTTCCAGCCCACCGGAGCACCAAAAGGCTGAACTAATTTACGCAGGAAAAGTCAGCAACTGCCGAGCCGAGAAGTTTGTGACGAATCGAATTTACTGTAAGTTCGCTCATCTCTACTCACAGTGTTTTAGTTCTCTAAAAGAATAATAATTTCCCCATTGTGCCTAACACAATCTCTCCAGTGTGAAAGTAAAACAGCAGAGCCCAGACAAGTAAATCATACCATCACAGTATCGGTGGCCCCATACAGGTCTATGGTAAATCTCCTGTTTGTGTTACTTCAGAGATTGCCCTGTAAGTATTAAATATCCAGCTGCCAGGCCAATGTCATGATAAAGTATGATTTAACTGTCCAGCAAGCAGGTGCAGTGAACAGTTAGTTCAAGGGCATGAAGAGGGGATGGGGGGGGGGGGGGGTAGCAGGTGAGAGAAGATTTATTGCAAGGTGAGAGAAGAGTGAAAGAAGAGAAAAGACATCAATTCAGAGGTCATGGCCGTGCTGCTGCAGTGAGAAGTGCAGATTAGAGGAACAACCTATCACTGCTGTAGCTTCAGGAGACTGGTTGGCGTGCAGTGGTGGTTTATGCAACCAAGCTTCCCCAGTCTCCTGAAGAGCTCCAATATATCTGCTATATCAGACAGATATTCTCTTCAGGAGACTTGGAAAGCTGGGTGCCACAGTACTCACTCAGTTTGTCTAGTCTCCTAAAGAGATTATCTGCCCTGGGAAGTGACCATATAGGAGACGTGAAGAACACTCCTCTTTGGCTTGAAAAACAGTTGATCACAGGGGCAGGGGCATGTACAGCTGGACTGCACATGTCATCAGGGGGCTGGCTTGTCAGGGAAGACAAAAGGAAGCCAAGCATTCTGCAATCAGCTGTTGTCTCGAGCCAAACAGGATCCTGGGAAAGGCTTGAGACAACAGTTATCCGGACACTGGAATAATGCTGAACCTGGAAGGACCATGAAATTACAAAAAAAGGAGTTGATCAACCCCACAAATGTAAGACAAGCTCGGCATCACAGGCACAATAGTAAAAAGTTTATAAAACCTGGATGACCCTTTTTTAATAACGAATGCTACAATTGTTATTGAACTGCCTTATTCTCTTTTGACTGTACTGATCTCATACCTGCTTGTGATGCCATATAGTGGCATGTCACCATCTCTTTCTTACCAATTCAGAGTATGTTGATAACTTTTTCTCGAGATATTGAGTTCAGACTCCTGTGTTCTTACAAGCACAGTACCACCCTATGAGCACAATTAACCACCAAACTGTGCCTCAACAAGTTATAAGTATTAACCATATGTGTGGTAGAAAGGCAGGCAGGGTGCTTGAAAATGTCATCATAAATCAAGATAAGGCGAGACTATTCAAATATTATATGACACAGATGGTCTTTTAATAAGGCATTTTAAGAGAAGACATGCTTCGGGCTTCGAAAGAGCCAGCTTGTGGCACACCAACACATTTACAAGAGAGAACAAATTGTACATTTTACATGAAATCTGCTCATTGGCTGGACATTTCCAAATGAAGACAGAACTGTTTCCTATGTGCGAGCCAGTGGAGTTTGTACGGATAACCTGTCTGTGTGCCGAATGTTTAACACCTTCAGAACCACGGCGAAAATTCCCAATTCATTGCAACTTTGTAGCATTAATGAATAACATTATCAAAATAGCACAAAAAAATCTAACACTGATATGAAGTGATATCAAAATGATATTAACCCCTTAACGATGCAGGACGTAAATGTACGTCCTGGTGACGTGGTACTTAACGCACCAGGACGTACATTTACGTCCTGAGCATAACCGCGGGCATCGGAGCGATGCCGGCATCATGCGCAGCAGGTCCCGGCTGTGGATCGCAGCCAGGGACCCGCCGGTAATGGTGAACACCCGCGATCCCGCGGATGTCCGCCATTAACCCCTCAGATGCCGTGATCAATACCGATCACGGCATCGGCAGCATCGCGGTAACTTAACAGGATGATCGGATCGCCCGCAGCGCTGCCGCGGCGATCCGATGATCCTGCACGGCAGACGGAGGCCCTCTCACCTGGCTCCGCTGCCTTCCGGGAGTCTTCTGCTCTGATCTGCCTTCCCGCAGACCAGAGCAGAAGATCACCGATAACCCTGATCAGTGCTATGTCCTATACATAGCACTGAACAGGATTAGCAATCGAGTGATTGCTTTAAATAGTCTCCTATGGGGACTAATAAAGTGTAAAAATAAAAGTAAAAAAGTAAAAAAATAAAGTAAAAAAAATTTAAAAAACCCCCTCCCCCAATAAAAACTTAAATTGTCCCATTTTCCCTATTTTACCCCCAAAAAGTGTAAAAAAATTATTTTATATACATATTTGGTATCGCCGCGTGCGTAAATATCCGAAATATTAAAATAAAATGTAAATGATCCCGTACGGTGAACGGCGTGAACGTAAAAAAAAAAAGTCCAAAATAGCTGCTTTTTTTTATAACATTCCAAAAAAAATTTATAAAAAATGTCATGAAAGTTTTGTATAAGCAAATATGGTATTAATAAAAAGTACAGCTTATACGGACAAATGAAAAAGTTATAGGTCTTCAAAATAGAGGGATTTTAAACGTACTAATTTGGTTAAAAAGTTAGCGATTTTTTTTAAGCGCAACAGTAATAGAAAAGTTATAATCATGGGTATCATTTTAATCATATTGACCCAGAGAATAAAAAAACACATGTCATTTTTTACCATAAATTGCACGACGGGAAAACAAAACCTTCCAAAATTTGCAAAATTGCGGTTTTCTTTTTAATTTCCCCACACAAATAGTATTTTTTTTGGTTGCGCCATACATTTTATTGTAAAGTGAGTGATGGCATTACAACGGACAACTGGTCACACAAAAAACAAGCCCTCATACTAGTCTGTGGATGAAAATCTAAAAGAGTTATGATTTTTTGAAGGGGAGGAGGAAAAAACGAAAACGTAAAAATAAAATCCTTAAGAGTCCTTAAGGTCCAAATGGGCTGAGTCCTTAAAGGGGTAGTCCAGTGGTGAAAAACGTATCCCCTATCCTAAGGATAGGGGATAAGTTTGAGATCGCGGGGGTCCGACCGCTGGGGCCCCCTGCGATCTCTCTGTTCAAGGCCCCAGCTCTCCGGCCAGATAGCGGGTGTCGACCCCCGCATGAAGTGGCGGCCGACACGCCCCCTCAATACATCTCAATGGCAGAGCCGGAGATTGCCGAAGGCAGCGCTTCGGCTCTGCCATAGAGTTGTATTGAGGGGGCGTGTCGGCCGCCGCTTCGTGTGGAGGTCGACACGCCCCCTTCCCACGGGCTGTCGGGGCTCCGTACAGGAGATCGCTGGGGGCCCCAGCAGTCGGGCCCCCCGCGATCTGCAACTTATCCCCTATCCTTAGGATAGGGAATAAGTTGTTCACCACTGAGTCACCACTGGACTACTCCTTTAAGGGGTTAAGATGAGGTCAATGGAATTGTATGATGTCAATGGAATTGTTGATTCTTTAGTTGTGGTCTTCAAACTGTGGCTGCCCAGATGCTGCAAAACTACAACTTCCATCATGCCCAGACAGCCTTTGGCCGGGAGTTGTAGTTTTGTACCATCTGGACGGCCACAGTTTGGAGACCACATCATCATATACTGAAGTTTATAATCATGCAACCAAACACAAAAATTGCATCTTTTTGGGTAAACATGAGAAGTCTATGGGAACAGCATAGCACATTCTGAAAATATTTGGCAGAAATATTGAAAATAGAGATTTATAATTTACAGATACAGTGAAGAGAGGGAGGGGGGGGGAGAATAAATTAAACTGGGCCGAAATATTGTGCAATTTGTGCAAACCCCTCCCAAAAAACACAAAAAACTGTGTAACACCCTTCCACCTATTTTGCTTGAGGGGCAGGGCTTCTGTGTAAAAAAGACACTGCTTAAAGGCCCCACAGATTGTGCCACAGATAAGCGAGAAATATGTGCCACAAATGCGCAAATATTTAGCCAACTTATTGAAGGTGTAAACTTCAACTAGACTGTCAGATGCCCCAGATTTAGGAACAGCCTGAGGGATTGGCATTATTGTGGTACACTATTAGACTGTCTAGTCTAAGCTTGCAAGGGCGTATACTCAAAACAAAAAATTACTTTTTCTGTGTAAACTGGACCAAATTAGTTGAAAAAGTGGTGCAGCATGCATTTTCAAAAGAATACATGCCTTGTTTGTTTGTCCCCCAAGCTATCTTAGAACGATACCATTTTCATTCATACCTCCCAGTATTTTTCTTTATTACCAAAACAAAGAGACCATTATTTATCTTGACCCTCACAGAGTCCTGTTCTTGGTAATCCAGTTTTGGGAAGTATCCTTTCCCTTAATCTAGCAGATAGTAGGTTTCTGCACAAACTTAAAGGGAATTCTTTACTGTAAGAGCAGAAGGATATCAGAGGATGGTGAATTTACTAGAAGGATTCACAATGGGTCTAGAAGTAATAAAATTACATGTTATAGGCCTAGATTCTGGGGAAGAGTCAATGATTCAGGGATTTTTTCTGATTTACATGTTTGGAGTTGGAAAGAAGGCTTTCCACTAAATTGAGATAAATTGGTTAGTTCCTTTTAGAGGTTATTTTGTATTTTCATCCTAGGAAAACATTTTTTTCTTTCAAATAAACTGGTGCTAGAGAGTTAAGAAGATTTGTAAATTACTTCTATTAAAAATCTTAATCCTTCCAGTACTTATCAGCTGCTGTATGCTCCAGAAGAAGTTGTATAGTTATTTTCTGTCTGACCACAGTGTTCTCTGATGACACCTCTGTCCATGTCAGGAACTGTCTAGAGCAGGATAGTTTTGCTATGAGGATTTGTTCATGCTCTGGACAGTTCCTGACATGGACAAAGGTGTCAGCAGAGAGCACTGTGGTCAGACAGAAAAGAACTACTCAACTTCCACTGAAGCATACAGTAGCTGATAAGTACTGGAAGGATTAAGGTTTTTTAAATAGAAGTAATTAACAAATCTGTTTAACTTTCTAGCACCAGTTGATTTGGAAAAAAAAAAATGGTTTCCACCAGAGTACCCCTTTAACCCCTTAACGACGCAGGACGTATATTTACGTCCTGCGCCGTCTCCCGCGATATGAAGCAGGATCGCGCTGCGATCCCGCATCATATCGCGTCGGTCCCGGCGCTAATCAACGGCCGGGACCCGCGGCTAATACCACACATCGCCGATCGCGGCGATGTGCGGTATTAACCCTTTAGAAGCGGTGGTCAAAGCTGACCGCCGCTTCTAAAGTGAAACTGAAAGTGACCCGGCTGCTCAGTCGGGCTGTTCGGGACCGCCGCTGTGAAATCGCGGCGTCCCGAACAGCTGATCGGACACCAGGAGGGCCCTTACCTGCCTCCCCGGTGTCCGATCAGCGAATGACTGCTCCGTGCCTGAGATCCAGGCAGGAGCAGTCAAGCGCCGATAATGCTGATCACAGGCGTGTTAATACACGCCAGTGATCAGCATAGGAGATCAGTGTGTGCAATGTTATAGGTCCCTATGGGACCTATAACACTGCCAAAATTTTTTTTTTTTAAAGTGTTAATAAAGGTAATTTACCCCTTCCCTAATAAAAGTTTGAATCACCCCCCTTTTCCCATAAAAAAATAAAACAGTGTAAAAAAAATAAAAAATAAATATATGTGGTATCGCCGCGTGCGTAAATGTCCGAACTATAAAAATATATCATTAATTAAGCCGTACGGTCAATGGCGTACGCGCAAAAAAATTCCAAAGTCCAAAAAAGCGTATTTTGGTCACTTTTTATACCATAAAAAAATGAATAAAAGGTGATCAAAAAGTCCGATCAAAACAAAAATCATACTGATAAAAACTTCAGATCACGGCACAAAAAATGAGTCCTCATACCGCCCTGTACATGGAAAAATAAAAAAGTTACAGGGGTCAGAATATGACATTTTTAAACGTATACATTTTCCTGCATGTAGTTATGATTTTTTCCAGAAGTGCGACAAAATCAAACCTATATAAGTAGGGTATCATTTTAACCGAATGGACCTACAGAATAATGATAAGGTGTAATTTTTACCGAAATATGCACTGCGTAGAAATGGAAGCCCCCAAAAGTTACAAAATGGCGTTTTTTTTTCGATTTTGTCGCACAATTATTTTTTTTTCCGTTTCGCCGCGCATTTTTGGCTAAAATGACTAATGTCACTACAAAGTAGAATTGGCGATGCAAAAAATAAGCCATAATATGGATTTTTAGGTGGAAAATTGAAAGGGTTATGATTTTTAAAAGGTAAGGAGGAAAAAACAAAAGTGCAAAAACGGAAAAACCCTGAGTCCTTAAGGGGTTAAGCAACAAAAATTTTTCCTTATAACTATTTACTTTGTTACTCTTTTGTATCAGTATTATTACTGCACATAATTGGTGCAGCAGTTTTTTCCATTTATTTTCAGAAGGTGTAGTGCACTGACGTACGTTTTTCATAGACTTCAAGGGAAAACATTAATAAATAAGGGAAAAAATTGCAGCTTTTCTTATCCAATTTACTGAAGTTTGTATTCATTTTACACTGTGGGGAACATTTATCAAAACTTGTGCAAAGGAAAAGTTGACCAGTTGCCTATAGCAACCAATCAGATCAATTCTTTTTTTTTTTTTTTTTAAAGTAAAGTCTCTGAAAAATGAAACAAGCTATTTGATTGGTTGCTATGACATCTGGGCAGCTTTTTTCTTTGCACAGGTTTGATAAATCTCCCCTTGTGTGTTCTCCAGGGAACACAACCCCATGTGACATCACAGCCTTCTATGACATCACGTTGATGGACTTGCATGAAAGGAGGAGACACTGCCGAAGCTGCTCAGTTGCAGTTGAAGAGGCTGAACATACAGCTGAAGAAAGAAGTGGCTGAAGATACAGGATCCCTTTATGTTGGATCCATTGTATAGGGTCTAAGTATCCCTGTATGGTATAGGATTGCAGTATCGCATTATTGTACTGTGTATATAGACATGTATAAGTGTCATTGTATTGTATAGAGTTGTATAAGTATCATTGTGTAGAGATATAGGAGTCACGCTCAGCAGCAGGAGGCAGATGGTAGATGTGATCCAGGGTGATATGTTCTATTGCCACTTATGGGGTCAGGAAGGAATCATTTTTTCCCTGAGATTCAGATCTCTGGGGTTTTTCTTCGCCTTCCTCCACATCACCTGGCGCTGGTTCTTTTCTAGGTCCAGGTAAAAATAGCAGTAAATCAGGTGCTGGCCATGGCCACTAATGCCCTTCTAAAAGTGTCCTCAGCAGTAGGCCAAGGTCCTGTATGTTATTAAATTGCAAGATTGAATGAAAAAACGCCATAGCCAGAGCATGCTGTGATTTTGTAAGCAATCACTGAACCTAAAAAAACAAAAATTAAAAAACATGTGGGTGTGGCGTTTCATATTCCCGAATTCACTCCAAGCTAACATCTGGCTGCAGCATTTTAGGCCCATAAGAATGCCATGCAATGAGTATAGAATTTTCCAAAATAGCCAAGTGTTATCCTAGCCTTTGGTATTGTTCACACATGGGAAATTTTACTGACTTTTTTTATTTTCCACACTTATTTTCAAATGCAATTGGAAAACACGCCCGCATTTTTACTTTGCAGCCAATTTTCCCCATTACAGCTTTGAAAAAATGCAGGTGTAATTTACAGCATTATTTTTAATCTCTATGGAAAAGCGTCAGTGTCAGTGCACACATTGGAGAACATATTAAAAACTTTTTGTGGCAAAGTTTTCGAGTAAGGTGAAAAGTTTCCACCAAAAGTTTTGCATAAGAAAGATCCAAGGATACTTCTATATAACATAGTATATAGTATCCATGTGCATTTTCAAGTATAATGTACTGTATATTGACTATTCGAAGGCTTCTAGACTTTGATAGTTGAAGGTTATAAAATATGTTTATCATTATTCAGACAACGAATATTTCATGAGGTATTCTTCTTTACTAGCTTCAGATGTTATATACATGAAGGGAGACACGGTTCAACTTCTCAGTACTCAACACATAAGGGTTACATAGTAGTTTAGTTGTTATGTAATGTGGATAATGAACAGAACATACACTGCAACCTGTATTGCGCTGTTTGGATATAAATCTTTATGTACCGTATATACTCGAGTATAAGCCGACCCGAATATAAGCCGAGGCCCCTAATTTTACCCCAAAAACCCAGGAAACATTATTGAATCGACGATAAGCCTAGGGTGGGAAATACATCATCCTCACTGTCATCATCCAGACCCCCGTCATTAACACCCTCATCATCATCACCCTGTCATCATCCCCCCTTCATCATCACAGCCTGTCATCATCCCCCCTTCATCATCCCCCCTCATCATCACTGCCTGTCATCATCCCACCCGCCCTTCATCATCACCACCTGTCATCATCCCCTTGTCATCATCCCACACACCCCCTTCATCATCCCCTTGTCATCATCCCACCCCCCTTCATCATCACCACATGTCATCAGCCCCCCCCCCCTTCATCATCATCGCTTGTCAATGTCTGATTAAACAGTGGTCTTCAACCTGCTGACCCCCAGATGTTTTAAAACTACAAATCCCAGCTGTGAGCTGTAGTTTTGAAACATCTGGAGGTCCACAGTTTGAAGACCACGGCGGCCTTCGTCATCATCCAGCCCCCCCCACCCTCTCACCCCCTTTAGTTTTGTACTCACCTCCGCTCGGCGGGATGTTAGGGTGCGCTGGTCCGAGCCATCTGTGTTGCAGGGACCGCCCGGTGGGGAGGGATAGTCATTCAGGGCTGTCCATCTTCACCAGGGGGGCCTCTTCTCCGCGCTTCAGGCCCGGAATAGAGATGTTGCCTTGACGACGACGCACAGGGATGTTGCTCATGAACGTCCCTGTGCGTCGTCGTCAAGGCAACGTGACTATTCTGGGGTCGGGCCCGAAGCGCGGAGTAGAGGCCTCCCCGGTGAAGATGGACAGCCCGGAACGACTATCCCTCCCCACCGGACGGTCCCTGCAGCACAGATGGCCCGGACGAGCGCACCCTAACGTCCTGCTGAGCGGAGGTGAGTACAAAACTAAAGGGGGTGAGAGGGTGGGGGGGCTGGATGATGTCGCAGGCCGCAGTGGTCTTCAACCTGCAGACCCCCAGATGTTTCAAAACTACAACTCCCAGCAATCCCGGACAGCCTATGGCTGCCCAGGCTTGCTGGGAGTTTTAGTTTTGAAACATCCTGAGGTCCGCAGGTTAAAGACCACTGAGGGCGGAGAGTTCACTCGAGTATAAGCCGAGGGGGGTGTTTTCAGCACGAAAAATCGTGCTGAAAAACTCGGCTATCGAGTATATACGGTATTTCTTTTTGTATGCTTCAGACACGCTGGATTGTGATAGCATATTGCATACCTAATCTAAACATTTGTTTTCCTTTACCAACTATTATCCTAATGATCTACATAACAGTCAATATAAGGTCAATCTCCCTGAATACTTCTTTATGTATAAGTGCCTTAGATTTAATACCTTGGATTTTATTGGATCCTGTTTAACATATAACACATTATCTAAAGTCTAGGCTGTCACTACATTTCCTTTGCAACTAGCTGTAACTATTCCCTTGATGATAGTTGATACATCTTAGCTTAGTAGCGCATTTCTAGCTTTTTGGTTAGGTAGAAAATAATGATTAAATTCTAGTAACTTGACCCCCATTAACAATATATGAAAATGTGAAAACACAGTAGCCAGGTTATATATCAAGTGAAGGCCAGCAGTATGTTTTTTTTTAAATACACAACAAGCACAATGATGTTCACTAGAAATGCTTTCTCTAAGATATGCAATTGCTTTCTGATCTGTAAGGGTCACACTTCCACACTTCCAGGACTCTGGCCAATGCTGAGAAATAAGAGAACACAGTAATGGCTAAGCTCTACATCCCCTTCCTTGTTTCCTGAACAGCCAGTGGCTGGGAGCCAGCTCCATTCTGGGCTCCATCTGACCTCCATCAATCAGAAAATGATGGCATACCATAGCAATATACTAGTCATTTGTACAGCGGTAGAATTATTTCCTTGTCGTGGGCATCTATGTCCCTTTTGATGCACCCCATGATTTTATTTGCCTTGACAGCAGCTGCCTGAAACTGGTCGGTACAGGTAAATTTACTATAAACTAAGACTCCTAAGTCCTTTTCCACGGAAGTTGAACCTCATCTGCCACTTCTCAGCCCAAGCCTCCAACCTATCCCTATCTATTTTTAATAGTGCACTGTCCTCTATTGTGTTAAACACTTTACAGTGCTTAGTATTATCTGCAAAGATTGATACTTCCCTATACAATCCCTCTACAAGGTCATTAATAAATATATTAAATAGAATAGGACCCAAAACTGACCCCTGTGGTACCCCACTAGTAACAGTAACATTGTAACAACAGATGAATAAAAAAGTTGGGTACCATGTTGCTCTTGGTGACAGATAGAAAGTAGCATCCTGAATGATACGATACTTTTTAACTGCAAACAAAAATATAGGAAATTATGTTAAATAGCGAGCTCTCAAGCCACCTTAGAGACCTAAGTCTTCTCGAAAGCTTGCGATTTAACATCATTACTTTTATTTTTGTTAGTCATTACAAGGTATCATGACAGTGTCATGCAACAGCTGGGGATCTGCAGGTTGGAGATCATCGGTCCTTGGTAGAGCTCCAATATTCTCCCGCTAAGACTTGCCATCAATAAAACATTTCTTAAGAGCAACAGATGTCCTTGAAATGAATAAACTGAAACCGAACCAATTCTGATATTTGAGGGAGAATTACAGAAACGTCTGGCTCTAGGTGCCCATCTGGCACCAAAGTCTGGCTCGCGGACGAGCTGCTGTAACCTTGTGCAGTTCACTGCAAATTTCCACGGTTTACCGGGAATTGCTAAAGAATTGCTGAAAATACAGGGTGATCTCGTGCGGCTACCACAGGTGGTTTCCTCGGCACATGTGCATCGTGAACAGGCAACCTATAAGTAAGTAAAAAAAAAATCTAAAACCTTCGAAAAATTATTTTACCTTCATTCTTACAAAAATTATCCATTCTGCAGACCAAGTTTTCCAAGTAGCTGTTGCAAAACTACAACTCCCAGCATGCCAGGACAACCTTGGCTGTCTGGGCATGTTGGTAGTTATAGTTTTACAACAGCTGGAGGCACACTGGTTGGGAAATGCTGCTGCAGACCATTACTCCATAAGAATACAAAGAATTATTAAGTCAGGAGGAGACTAGTAAGGCTAGGTGAGATAAAATTAGTGCATACACTATTATTTTTTCTCCACTGCACTCCAGATAACTATGGGATCCATAGGATCTGTTGGGAACCGGTGGTGATCAGGTGGAGTCAGTTGTGCGCCCACCCATTTTTGGGCACAAAAAAAAAAGAGCGGAGCGGACCAAGAATAGGACGGAGCGCAATGTGAACCTAGGCAGTGTGATAAAAGGCAGATGCACTAGGATCAGGACTCTGATTTTACTACTAGAATAGTTTCATTATAGAAACAAATAAATAAAGCGAAATAAATAAATAAAATAAATAAATAAACAAATAAATAAAGTAAATATAAAAAAACACAAATACATAAATAAATACATTTTTCATTTCAATTACCCCTTTCAGTATGGTGCCAATCTAACCCAAGGTAGTTACATGGGCAAACTTTAGTAAGTAAAACCTAAACATGTGAGCTTACCTTTTAATAACCATCATATTAAAAATTCAATAAATAAAAATATCTCTGATCTCTGAACACAAGCCGGCGGTGTACAGGAAATTAAAGAGAAAAAAAAAAAACCTTGTTAATCTTTTTTGATTTCTGTAGGTAGTAGCTGGGAGCAGAATTCTTTGACTCTCTCAATTCTCTTTCAACATATTTTTAATCTATCATATAACAGTAATCGGGTGATCTTTATGTGTCCCTTTATTCTCTCATAATAAAAAAAAGATATAAAATAAACAGCTGAGAAAGCCTTTTGGTGTCGGTCCGCGTTTGTAGTCATGGAGGGTAGAATTAGTTTAGAATAGGTGATAACCTGGTATTCTTTATCTTGTCTTTCCTGTACCTCCATAGCTCCTGCCAACACTTCGCTTGGCTGTTAGTCATTTTAAGCATTCCCCATGAGTCTTAACCTTACCCCCTTTCTCTTCTTGTCAGCTGAAATGTTTCAGAGCTGTCACAGGCTTGTTGCTTATTGATGTTACCATGTGTTTTATGTCTTCCCTAAGATATGACAGCCCCTGACACAGAGCTGATTTCAATCTCCCTGCTTCTGGAGAGGCCTACGACTTTACTCTCAGAAACCTAGCCACTTACATGCTTCAGAGACCACTGCTTAATAAAAATGTTTGGGTAGGATGAAATAAAAGTGCATCAGAGATAGCATCCACTCAACGGGGAGAGGGACATATAAATGTGCACTAGGAATATGGCGAGGTGCCCTATTCTCCACTATTAAAGGAGAATCAAAAAATAAATAAAAGGTTTATCATTAATCTCTGATACCCTACAACTGCCCATTTATAAGATAAAAGTCATGCAAACTATTAAGACTGGAGAAGAGCCAAATGTGTATGGAAGACTCATCACTGTCCCCAATGCCAAATGTCATGAGAAAGAAGAATCACTCATGTTAGAGTTCAACATGCCTGATTCTTTGTTTCCAAGGAAGATAAGCTGCTGTCAGAGATGAGTCTTGAGGTGGTTTATCGTAAAAAAAAAAAAAAATCACACTCACTGCATTGTGCTAACTGTGCATGTCTATGGTGCTGGCAGCTATCTCGTGTGCATGGCCAGTTCAAGGCAAGGATTGGTAGTCAAAGTATTGTTTACCATGGTGTTTTATCACATATTCTGAAAAACATATCTGAGCTTCCAAATTCAATATATATAAACTTCGGTTTTCATATCCGTAAAAAACTAATTATAATAATGATATGCCGCCATAATAATTCCTTTCTATAATAAAATGACACAACACCATAATCTTAAATTATAATAAAAAGGACATACCACCACTTTTTAATGTAGACTGCCAAATATAAAGACTACAGTCTTTTCAAAATAGGCTGGGCTTGGGAAGACTGTAATGGGTTCAACTGTAATTCTGCAATGGAAAATGCATACGTATGTGTATAGCTATTGCTGTGGTTGTTGTATACTAATCATTTGAATTGACTTTTTTGTGTCTCAATTGTGTGTCTCAGGGACGTGTGTCTCAAAGGGCCTTGTGCAAATGTTCAGCATGAGGCCCCCTCTCCCTACTGCCACTGCCCCCAATTAAACTATGACTCCTCCCCTTTATGAAATTGTGGCACTATCCCAATGAACTCTGCCACTGCCTCCCTACATGTGCCAGTGCTTCAATAAACTGTGCCACTGCCAAATAAACTGTGTCAATGACCTCTTTATGAACTGTGCCACTGCATCTTTTATGAACTATGCCAGTTCCTCAAATAGTGTCACAGCTTCCAATTAAATTTCACCCTTTATGAGCTTTGCCAGTCCATGCAAAATCTTCCACTGCCTTAATGAACTGTGCCTTTCTCCACTTTATAAAGTTCGCCTTAGTGCCTCTATCCCCAACTGCTCCCCTCTAATGTTCACTTGGAACTGGTCCCACACTGCTCCACTGCTCTGGCCTAGAACAATGAAGACAGTGCTAACTGTGCCACCTGCAGAGAGGAAGCACTGACGGTGAAGGAGCCTAGCTCTGCTTGCCTCTGCCAGTGTCCAGTTATTCAATTGTATTGGTTTCTTAAAGAAACTGATACATTTGAATTCTGGGACTTTGGGGTACCTCCTATGGTTTTCTATTACTGACAGATGATGGTAGAGGCCCCTGCCAGCTTTGTATCTTATGTGGCAGTGGGACCCTTAGACCCCCTGTCCTTTGGGACCCAGTTGCAATCTTCTGCATTCCATATAGTTAGACCACTGCTCCTACTCGTTGCAGCTACTTTATGCAGAAACTGAATATGGTAGTCTGATGCTTCTACCGTATTTCATGTGTAGTCATGCGGGACAATAGCTTATCATGAATTTCCATGGTTTGCCAAAACTACAGATAAAGTAAAGCACAAGGCTGCATATAAGGTTACTGCATGCGATAATCGCAAATTGTAGGAGCACCCTAATGAAAGTAAAAGTAGAGAGTACCATCATAACCTGGTGGAAAGAAAATATACTAGATAACTCTGTGTACTGACAAAATATAGGACGTTTGGGCAGGACTCATTACACATTTTTTTTATCTAATATAAATGATAAGTGTACATATAGACCCAGATTTTTGCAATTTTTTGCCACGGTATTTACTAAGGTTTCCCTACACTTTGCTTTTTTTACACATGCTCTGATCTGTCGGTTTTTCCTCAAATCCACCAAATTTTTTGTGGAAACCTTAGTAAATATGTTGGGTATTTGTGAAAATGTCGGCGGAATGCCCCCTTTTTCAATTCTGGTGCAAATTTTGGCGCAGGCAGAATTTCTGTCGCAATGCGCAAGAATCTGGCGCACAACCCGAAAAAACATGTTGGGTTTACAATAGTAAATCAGGGTCATAATCTTCTTATCTACATTATATAAAATGTTTTTGGAAAATAAATTACAGTGCCCATTTAAGACATAACTCACAAGAAACCAAGGCATATCCACTAGGCTACAAGGTTAGTGTGTCTAGTGAAAATAAAACTAAGTAAAAACAATTATTATAAGTAAAAACAATTATTATAAGTGCAAAACAAAAGGACGGTAGTGGAATCGAAGTCCCAAGCAGTACTACATAAAGCCATTCCTCTAACCTACAGGCTGCCGTGCCACTAATAGGAAAATAAGAAAGTCTTATTACTATACAGTATAGTATGCAGTAAGAAACATCCCACCACAGGGCCACCAGTGAAACAAGAGGAATTGAGCTGCTTGTGATTTCTGAAGTTGGCTGAAGTAGCCATCTGAAATATGAGCTATATAAACAATACCCCATTTCTAAATTTTTATTTGACTTAAAAAAGTGTAACTAAGCAGCAAGGCATACAGGGTATGCATGGATGTTCAATGCACTTTTTTTTTTTTTTTTTTAATGGCGCCTTAGAGTAGAATACCACAGAAACTACAAACAGGAGCAGGGACTCTTGTCATTCTGACAGTAGTCCTAGCTCCATTATAAGAAAAATGTAAGAAGGGATGCATGATGCATTGCTGCTTACTGTGTGGCCAAAAGGAGATAAGTGGAAATGTTATGCATTGCCACTTTACTACTTACATTTACTGGGCCAGGTTCTCTGCATTCGGAAGTTTTGCTCATCTCTGTTTGTGAGAATACATTAAAGGGGTACTCCCCTGGAAAACATTTGTTTTTAAATCAACTGGTACCAGAAAGTTAAACAGATTTCTATATTACTTCTATTAAAGAATCATAATCCTTCCAGTACTTATCAACTGCTATTTGCTCCACAGGAAGTTCTTTTCTTTTACAATTTCCTCTCTGTCTGACCACAGTGCTCTCTGCTGACACTTCTGTCCATTTTAGGAACTGTTGGGAGCAGGATAGGTTTGCTATGGGAATTTGATCCTACTCTGGACAGTTCCTAAAATGGACAGAGGTGTCAGTAGATAGCACTGTGGTCAGACAGAAAAAAAATTCAAAAAGAAAAGAACTTCCCCTGAGCATACAGCAGCTGATAAGTACTGGAAGCGTTAAGATTTTTAAATAAAAGTAATTTACAAATCTGTATAACTTTCAGGCACCAGTTGATTTAAAAAAAATGTTTTCCAGTGGAGTTCCCCTTTAACCATCTAAAAATTAACCACCAAGAAATTTTGAATAGTTATTTCAGAAAAATAGAGATCCAGCTAGCCTACTTTTAACAATAGAAATATTGTTATGGTAATGATTTTTCAGATTAGCAAAGAACCATCAAGGGAGATGATCTGATGGACATCGCTGTCTCTATGATTCTTCCCTCACCAACCATTCTGTATCACCAGCAGAAAAATAAACTATCAGACACCTTTACATCATTTACAGATTTACAGATACATATTTTTCCATAAACTTTAGCCATATTCATTAAAACTCAGTTTTTCACAATTCCTGATTTTAATCCTAGTACATACTCCCTCTTTTAGGCCGGTTTGGATCACTACTATATTTTAAGAATGTGAAATGTCAGAGTAATACTAATGTCAATGATTTATTTCAGCTTTTATTTCATTACATCACATTCCCGGTGCAATAACTATTATCGTCTCAGGATGAAAGATGACCAAAAGGACATATAAAGACTGCCAAAATCCACCACTCTGATGAGCAAAATCTAAGGTTACCAGGGCCTGCTGAATGGCAAGATGGGCTCTGCTAGGTAGTGTCTGCAGAATCAGACTAATGGTGTAAGACAAATGGCCACAAGCAAACCCAGAGGACCAGGAAATGCAAGAAAGTAGTTAACTTGTCAGGTTTGGAACTAGGAAAGCATGGATCAACCAATAGAGCAGGATAGGGAAAACAAGAATGAAGTCCAGACTCGGAAAGCAGCGAGAGCATGAATAAAGCAGACAATGGGTTGAACAGAGTATAGCCCAAAACGTCCATCAAATAAGTAAATCACAGGCACTGACAGACACTCCGTTTCTATAATATAACTTTCATTTAGAAAAACTTTCAACATAGAGACATGCCAAAAGTTTTGATCGGTTGGGGGTCTAGAGTACTGAGACTTCCACCAATCAGGAAAATGAGCATGGAGAAGAGTACAGTAGCATGATTCATTTCTCCAGCAATCTCTGTCATGCTGCCCTATTATAGATCGCTGTAAGCCGGGGAGTGAAGTGCGCTACCATGTGCTTCTCCCTGTTTATTCTTGTAATCAGTGGGGTCACAAAACTTATGACACATCTCTGAAACCTGTAAAATAGTTTTGTAATAGTAACACTTTATATCTACCCCCTGAGCTCTTGGACGCCCTGATTGGTTTGTTAACCCTGACTGCAGATTGGCCGACCAGCCATATGTAGAGTTTTGGCTGGTGGTCATGGCAACCCCCACAGACTCAGAAGGGTATGTTTCTGATATCCAGGGGCCCAAAAGTTTACATACACATAATATGCATTTGGTAGTATTGTCTTTACATTATCTAACATAGGTCACACATTTTGGGCCACTTTCCACAAGCTTCTGACAATATGTTGCTGATATTTTGACTCATTTCTTCTGAGGGTACATTCACACTGCTGAATCTCCCCTCGCGGAGATTCCGTCAGGTGGCAGCCGACCAAAAATACTTCAGCGGTAGGACTGCGGGGTCCTGCGCAGTCACCATTGACGGCTATGCAGTACTCGCGGAATTCCCCACAAAGAATGAACATGTTCTTTCTTTGTGCGGAACAATTTCAGCGGCAGAATTGTCCGCCACTGAAATTCCGCAGTGTGAACGGGTCTTGTGGAAGACACTGATGGTACTGTTCACTGCGCAGAATTGTACTCACGGAATTCCTCTCGCAGAACGTACCCTAGTTCTTGAGTCAGGTTTGTAGGCCTCCTTGCTTATACAGGGTTTTTCCAGTTCTGTCAGAATATTTTCTAAATTTTGTTGTCCTTGAACTTTTTGGTCATTGTCAGGATTCGGCAGGCTGGAGGTGGATCCTCTGTGTCAGAGAGGGATTGGCGTGTACCGTGTCGGTGGGCCGGTTCTAAGTTGCAACTGGTTTGGTCTAAGTTGCAAAGCGGGATGGTCTTGCAGCGGCGGTAGCAACCAGGTCGTATCCACCGGCAACGGCTCAACCTCTCTGACTGCTGAGATAGGCGCGGTACAAGGGATTAGACAAGAGCAAGGTCGGACGTAGCAGAAGGTCAGGGCAGGCAGCAAGGATCGTAGTCAGGGGCAACGGCAAGAGGTCTGGAACACTGGCTAGGGATACACAAGGAACGCTTTCACTGGCACAATGGCAACAAGATCCGGCAAGGAAGTGCAGGGGAAGTGAGGTAATATAGGGAAGTGCACAGGTGAACACACTAATTAAAAACCATGCACCAATCAGTGGCGCACCGGCCCTTTAAATCGCAAAGAACCGGCGCGCGCGCGCCCTAGGGAGCGAGGCCGCGCGTGCCGGGACAGCACAGACGGGGAGCGAGTCTGGTAAGCAGGTCAGAATGCGCACCGCGAGCGGGCGCGTCCCGCACCGCGAATCGCATCCCGACTAGGGACATTATCGCAGCGCACCCGGTCAGCGGGTCTGACCGGGGTGCTGCGAACAGGAGAACGCTGTGAGCGCTCCGGGGAGGAGCGGGGACCCGGAGCGCTCGGCGTAACAGTCATTGTCCTTTTAAAAGACCAATTTGCACCCAAACTTTGACGTCCTGGCTGATATGTTGAGATGTTGAGTCAATATCGCAACATTTTCCTTCCTCATAATGCCATCTATTTTGTAAAGTGTATTAGTTCCTCCTATAGTGAAAAACCAGGACAAAATGACGCTTCATCCCTCATGATTTACAGTTGAGATGGCAATCTAGGCTTAAAGCCTCCTTCATTTTTCTCCACACATATCCATGATCATTTTGGCATTTCTCAAGACCCACTGAAATTTTAGTAAATTATAGTGAATCATACATTAAATCATGTATTTGTGCAGTATTTATTTGTACATTAGTAGTACAGCAGGTATCCCAATTACTTGGACATACTATAGTTTTTTTTGTATCGAATCCGTAGAAAGGATAAATATGAGTTTTAATGACTTCAGCCTATGTGTATGTAAACTTATGACTTCAACTGTACAAATAAATAAAGACAGGTTTTAGAGCCAAGCCTGGAGGTAAGCAATTACATCAGAATGTAAACCATTAGCAACAACCCTTTAAGCACTCCTTATTAAGTCCTATACTATTTATGAGTCCTTTGCAGTGAACAGTTGTCTATAGGGCTACATCAACAATTCCACCATTAGTTAAGGTTTTTACAACTTAGTCTCTTAATATTAAAAGCCATACTGATTTAGGTCCAACAGATTATTTGCCTCTAAATCCTGCATGTATTTACAACTACAGATGATACAGCCATTGGTCTCTTGTTGCCCTCTTTTTTGTTATGTGATCGATACTATATTAGCTATACTATATCTATACAGTATATATAAAACTCAATGTGTATGTGAGTATGTTCCAGCATCACTTCCAAACCGCTAAAGTTATTAACATGAAACTTTGTCACGTTACTAATATGTCAACTACAAACATAGGATAGGTAATTTAACCCTTACCAACCCCAATTTGTGATAGTCTGGGTTTTTGTTTAAAGTCCCATACAACTCCAAACGGCTGGAGATATCTTGATAATACTCGGTCACATGTTACTTATATGTCCACTAAAAATATAGGATGGTTAATTTAACCCTAACCTACCCCCATTTTGGGAGTCAGGTATTTTTTTTCTGTTTAATGTCCAATTCAAATCTATGGGAAATATATGTTCCAGCATAACTTCTGTACGGCTGGATATATTTCAATAATACTTGGTCACATGTTACTTATTTGTCAAATAAAAATATATCATAGTTAAATTACCCCTAACCTACCCCCTTATGTCAAGGATGGGGTTTTTGTTTCAAGTCCCATGCAAGTATATGGGACCTCTGCTACCTTACTTCACAAGCTCCTCTCTGCATCTCCTGGTGAATATGTCAGTCCGGCTGGCAAGCCACACCCTCCCCGCATGCCACGCCCCATCTTGCAAAGACATGCCAACCATTTAAGCCACAACCATTTTATTTTCAGCTTACAATATCTTCATCACAACTCAGCCCCACCTGAGGATGTGATATGAAGATTTGAAATGGGGATTAGATATGAGGATAGGATATGGGGACAAAATATGAGGGTGGGATATGAGATCGGGATATGAGGTCGGGATATGGGTACAGGATATGGGGAATGGATAAGAGGTTGGTATATGAGGCTGGAGATGGGGACAGGATATGAGGTCAAGATATGAGTTTGGGATATAGAGGTGGGAAATGGGAACAGGATATGAAGATGGGATACGAGGTCAGGGTATGGGGATGGGATATGAGGATGGGATATGAGGTCGGGATATGAGGATGGAATTTGAGGACGGAATATGAGGATGGAATATAAGGAGGGATATGACGATGGGATATGGGGTTGAGATATGAGGACAGGATGTGAGGTCAGGATATGAGGTCGGGATATGAGTGTCACGATGCCGGCTGGCAGGTAGTGGATCCTCTGTGCCAGAGAGGGATTGGCGTGGACCGTGCTAGTGGATCGGTTCTAAGTCACTACTGGTTTTCACCAGAGCCCGCCGCAAAGCGGGATGGTCTTGCTGCGGCGGTAGTGACCAGGTCGTATCCACTAGCAACGGCTCAACCTCTCTGACTGCTGAAGATAGGCGCGGTACAAGGGAGTAGACAGAAGCAAGGTCGGACGTAGCAGAAGGTCGGGGGCAGGCGGCAAGGTTCGTAGTCAGGGTGGATAGCAGAAGTACTGGTACACAGGCTTTAGACACACAAAACGCTTTCACTAGGCACAAGGGCAACAAGATCCGGCAAGGGAGTGCAAGGGAGGAGACCAGATATAGCCAGGGAGCAGGTGGAAGCCAATTAAGCTAATTGGGCCAGGCACCAATCATTGGTGCACTGGCCCTTTAAGTCTCAGGGAGCTGGCGCGCGCGCGCCCTAGAGAGCGGAGCCGCGCGCGCCAGCACATGACAGCAGGGGACGGGAACGGGTAAGTGACCTGGGATGCGATTCGCGAGCGGGCGCGTCCCGCTGTGCGAATCGCATCCCCAACGGCCATGACAGAGCAGCGCTCCCGGTCAGCGGGACTGACCGGGGAGCTGCAGGGAGAAAGACGCCGTGAGCGCTCCGGGGAGGAGCGGGGACCCGGAGCGCTAGGCGTAACAGTACCCCCCCCCTTAGGTCTCCCCTTTTTTTTGTCCGGTGACTGCCTCCCCTGGGATGAGGACACCGGGAAGGAATGGATGGTTTCCTCAATGGCAGGCAGTACAGCAGGAGTAGGAATGGGGAGGGAGGGCAGAGGGTGAAGCTTGGCACGGGGCAGGAAGACACAAGGACGGGAGCCATGAGGGGACACAGAGGCTTGCCTGATGGGACTGGGAGGGGGGGAGAGGCATTTCCTGTGGCAGGCAGAGTCCTTAACGACCTTAGGGGGACCGGATACAGGAGGAACCACAGGGTCACGGCAGGGAGTACTGGGAACCGGTTGAAGGCAGTCCTTGGAACAAGAGGGACCCCAACTCTTGATCTCCCCAGTGGACCAATCCAGGGTTGGGGAATGGTGTTGAAGCCAGGGTAGTCCAAGGAGAATTTCGGAAGTGCAATTGGGGAGGACAAAATATTCAATTTTCTCGTGATGAGGTCCGATGCACATTAGGAGGGGCACCGTGCGGTAACGCACGGTGCAATCCAACCTGGCTCCGTTGACCGCGGAAATGTGGAGTGGCTTGAACAGACGGGTCACCGGAATGCGGAATTTATTCACCAAGGACTCCCGAATAAAATTCCCAGAAGCACCAGAGTCCAGGCAGGCCACGGCTGAGAGGGAAGAGCTGGCTGAAGTAGAAACCCGTACAGGCACCGTGAGACGTGGAGAAGCCGACTTAGCATCAAGAGACGCCACACCCACGAGAGCTGGGTGTGAGCGTGCGTTTCCCAGACGTGGAGGACGGACAGGACAATCCACCAAAAAATGTTCGGTACTGGCACAGTACAGACAAAGATTCTCTTCCTTACGGCGATTCCTCTCTTCCAGGGTCAGGCGAGACCGATCCACTTGCATGGCCTCCTCGGCGGGAGGCCTAGGCGCAGATTGCAATGGAGACTGTGGGAGAGGTGTCCAGAGATCTAAGTCTTTTTCCTGGCGGAGCTCTTGATGCCTCTCAGAAAAACGCATGTCAATGCGAGTGGCTAGATGAATGAGTTCATGCAGGTTAGCAGGAGTCTCTCGTGCGGCCAGAACATCTTTAATGTTGCTGGATAGGCCTTTTTTAAAGGTCGCGCAGAGAGCCTCATTATTCCAGGATAGTTCAGAAGCAAGAGTACGGAATTGTATGGCGTACTCGCCAACGGAGAAATTACCCTGGACCAGGTTCAGCAGGGCAGTCTCAGCAGAAGAGGCTCGGGCATGTTCCTCAAAGACACTTCGAATTTCCGAGAAGAAGGAGTGTACAGAGGCAGTGACGGGGTCATTGCGGTCCCAGAGCGGTGTGGCCCATGACAGGGCTTTTCCAGACAGAAGGCTGACTACGAAAGCCACCTTAGACCTTTCAGTAGGAAACTGGTCCGACATCATCTCCAAGTGCAGGGAACATTGCGAAAGAAAGCCACGGCAAAACTTAGAGTCCCCATTAAATTTGTCCGGCAAGGACAGGCGGAGGCCGGAAGCGGCCACTCGCTGCGGAAGAGGTGCAGGAGCTGGCGGAGGAGATGGTTGTTGCTGCTGTAGCTGTGACTGAACTTGCTGTAGTTGTGACTGGAGTTGCTGTGTCATGGTGGTCAAGTACGACAGCTGGTGATCTTGTTGGGCGATCTGACGGGCTTGCTGGGCGACCAGCGTAGGGAGGTCAGAGACAACTGGCAGGGGAACCTCAGCGGGATCCATGGCCGGATCTACTGTCACGATGCCGGCTGGCAGGTAGTGGATCCTCTGTGCCAGAGAGGGATTGGCGTGGACCGTGCTAGTGGATCGGTTCTAAGTCACTACTGGTTTTCACCAGAGCCCGCCGCAAAGCGGGATGGTCTTGCTGCGGCGGTAGTGACCAGGTCGTATCCACTAGCAACGGCTCAACCTCTCTGACTGCTGAAGATAGGCGCGGTACAAGGGAGTAGACAGAAGCAAGGTCGGACGTAGCAGAAGGTCGGGGGCAGGCGGCAAGGTTCGTAGTCAGGGTGGATAGCAGAAGTACTGGTACACAGGCTTTAGACACACAAAACGCTTTCACTAGGCACAAGGGCAACAAGATCCGGTAAGGGAGTGCAAGGGAGGAGATCAGATATAGCCAGGGAGCAGGTGGAAGCCAATTAAGCTAATTGGGCCAGGCACCAATCATTGGTGCACTGGCCCTTTAAGTCTCAGGGAGCTGGCGCGCGCGCGCCCTAGAGAGCGGAGCCGCGCGCGCCAGCACATGACAGCAGGGGACGGGAACGGGTAAGTGACCTGGGATGCGATTCGCGAGCGGGCGCGTCCCGCTGTGCGAATCGCATCCCCAACGGCCATGACAGAGCAGCGCTCCCGGTCAGCGGGACTGACCGGGGAGCTGCAGGGAGAAAGACGCCGTGAGCGCTCCGGGGAGGAGCGGGGACCCGGAGCGCTAGGCGTAACAATGAGGTTGAGATATAAGGTCAGGATATGAGGTTGGAATATGAGGAGGGGATTTGGGGTCGGGATATGGTGACTTTTTAGCATGGCTAGTTTACTGGGGTAGTTTTAATATAATTAGAGTAATATTAGTGTATTGAGATTGTATAATTGGTTGATTTTTACACTGATATACAGTATATTAGCTGTTTGGTGCCTTGTTAAATTCATGGAGCAGTGCTGAAAGCTCAAAAAAAACCTAATACTATACTGTTAAATATATTTACATACTGCTTGTTCTTCTGATCAGTGGGAGTCTCAGCAATAAGACCTCCGAACAGTCAAAACATTTCACATGTCTATGTGACATGTCAATATTTAATATGTATTCATACTAACACATCGCTTTTCATAGAGTAAAATAAAAATAGCCAAAAAACCTTTCACTAATATTCCTATTTTGAAACCATTTAAGGAACTCAGCAACATATAGACTAAATTGTAGAACTAACCATGTATTACTTAAATTAAAGTTATGGGCCCATACACAACATGTTGCATGCTCTATGGGGGACAGTTATTAAAACTGGCATTTGTATGCCAGTCCTATACTGAAGATAATGGAAATAAGATATTAATTGAACATATTGAGAGGCTCATCTTTGACTGTCCATGTGCCTCAAAGTAAAATGTATGCCCCTTATGAACCAGAGTAGATTTCTACAGTTCTTAACATCAATTATTGACATAATTTATAGTAAATCTGTTGGGAGGCACAAGGTCATTCTCTGCCCTCCAAAGCCCTGTTGTCATTTATTTTTTGCACAAAACTAGTGTATAACAAAAAGAAAATGATTGAGAGATTCCCTTTTAATTGTTAGAATTTACACCATTTATTTTTACAGCTTCTAAATAAGCCACAGGCACAAAATGTATAACACACATTCAACCAGTAAATTCTTCAGCCACCTCATCCTATACATACAGTCATTGAAGGCTATGTCATGTGAAAGGCAATTTTTACATAACAAATAACCACATATGCATTTCTGTTTTGGTAGCCGTTCAACTTTAATCAAAATTAACTTCTTTTTTACCACTGTGATTTCTCCTGGGATACTTGTTCTCCTCCATTTAACCTTTTCCTGTGGCGGTAAGATAAATTATTTTATGCGATACATGCTTAGTTTACTTTGCCAACTTCATGACCTATTCTATGTTGATGTGATCCATCTTGTTATTTTCCATTGCCTGCTATCTGCGGATTGTTATACACGATGTTATGTATAATACGAACTGTTTCAGTTAGGCGTCACTGTTTGTATTATGAAAACGTAATAATTGCTGAGCACAACAGAGATATAATATTTTATGATACAAATCAATCTACTGCTGCAGCGGAGATAGGGAAGGAAAATTTTGAAGAAAAGCTGCCATGTCGGTGTTTGCCTAGCAACTGATAGGTGGCATGCCGAGTCTCCCATTTCAGTCTACTTTCTTTTTGACAAGAGGGAAGGATCCTCCTGCGAGTTATTACCTGTAATAATACCATATGGTAAAATGTAAACAACATCTGCATATTCATGTAATAATTTCATCTGTTTAATTAGTTCCAGCAAGGCAGTTTACCCTCCAAGGCCCAGGCTGTCAGCGCAGCAATCATATATCTATGGCCTTCTGTCGAGGTTGACAGCATCCTATTGTTTATGCTGTGCTTCCTCCTTGGCAGTTAATGCACGTGAATCCACCAAGAGGTGGAGAGATTGTCCCTATTGATCTAAACTGTTGGAAAATAGAAAAAAAATCCTGTCATCTTTGCACAGGGATACTAAAGACAAATTTGACAGATCAGGTGATTTGTGGAAGTAAAGTGCTTGTCAAATTGAGAGACAATAATGTGCCCTGAAAGTGTACAATTTTAATTCTCTGCATTCTGGCCAGGCCTCAGCCATTTGCAAATTAAGGCTAATATAGAAGAATCCAGGTTCAATTTCTGATTGACTTTGGATGCCCCTCAGTGCCATTTTAATGACAGGATACCCAGTGGTGCAGGAAAGCACAGAGCCCATGTGGATTTGGCAAACAGGATTATAAAAAGCCTTACATGACAGCAAATGTTTCCGCAGGATGCACCATGAATAAGAGATGACTTGCATCTCGAAAAAGGACGTACAAGGTAGCAGTAATTTTTATCCAAACATTGTATTATCTTTTCACATGACATGAACAAACTGCTCAATTAAATTCTCGAGTTTGTTCACGACAATACACCAGACCCACCACACAACATGGGAACTATTATATAATGATAAGAACATAACACTCGGATGTATTAAGCTTCATAAATAATTACCTCTTTAATTTTTCACCTTTAAAAGCAAAGTGAGAAATGTGATGATTAAATCATTAATCTAAAGGCTTGTAGACTTTTCATTATTTAATCTGACCACACATTTCAGAGAGCGGTCAAATTGGTTTTAGTAACTCAATCCTACATGAATTCTGAATGGGTTAAGAGTCAAAAATGCCGCAAGGCATCTGGGGTGGACCTTCTGTCCCCAAGAACAAAAGAATTGGTCATGTCGAAATCCAACATGGATAACAATTTTCTTCCCTCAACGCCTTTCATGGGTAATCGAGTGGACCTCATACACATTAGGTCATCTGCCATAATCTACAGATTTGGCCATCTTTAATCTAATTTGTATGACCGAATTCACTCTGCTCATGAGAAGACCAAAAGTAAATGATATATAGAAATAGTAAAGAAAACAGCTTAGCAAACGGGTGTGGGAAGGTTAGAAGTTAGTCGATTGGTTAGAGAAAAATGCAGAACACTAAAGGAAGAGCAGAAGGAAACAAAGTTGAGATTTCTGAACAGCACCAAAAAGTAAGATTTAAAAAAAAGATTAAGTTAAAGGGGGACTCCGCCCCTAGACATCTTATCCCCTATCCAAAGGAAAGAGGATAAGATGTCTGATCGTTGGGGTCCCGCCGCTGGAGACCCCCACGATCTCGGCTTCTGGACCACAGATTTCCAGATGATTGGCAATGCGGGGCAGAGGCTCGTGATGTCACGGCCACACCCCTCAATGCAAGTCTATGGGAGGGGGCGTGATGTCTGTCATGCCCCGTATCATAGACTTTTATTGAGGGAGCTTGGCTGTGACATCATGAGCAGGACGCGACCGTGACATCATGAGCCTCAGGCGCTGCATCAGACACTCTAAACAAACGCTGGGTGCAGCAGGGAAATCGTGGGGGTACAGCTGCTGTCTGCCTTGGTTAGGGGATTTGATGTTTAGGGGCGGAGTTTACGATTACATTTAAGTATTGATACTTGGAGATTCGCCAGAAGTGATCCAGGAGGTTGGTACATTTAAAAACCTATAAGAAAGTACATAATAGTCTCAACATTTATGGAGGACATTGTTTTTTATACTATACGTGTTTGGGAAAGGAAAAATCTTTCTTTTTGGAAGTACATTTGTATGTAAAATGTAATGTTTTTGAGCCCTCATTGACGTATCTGAAGTACAATGTAAAGTATGGCAACCACTACTTTTCTATGGCAGCCATGTTGGGTTTCTGCAAGGATTGACAAAGGCCACAGTTTAGCAAGAAATTGTGACCTTGATGTAATATTTACTGCTGAAGGCAACTATATATAGATATAGTAAGATGAGTCTAGTTTCTGCAGAATGCACTTATTCTTATCATACCTAATATCTAACCTGTCAATTGGGAATATGATGCTATTTGATAACTGGTTAAGAGTAAACATGTAGATATGATACCCTTAAATAAGCTATTTTCTACATACCACAGAAAGAGCAACTGCATAATGTATTGGAGGCAAAAAAAATGTATACCCCAATGATCTATTCATAGCTTCACTGAGTTACATGATAATCTTAGCACCAATGCCATTTGACAAGACATTGATATCTTTGACAGCTATATGGACAATATGAATGACAGCTAAAATAATTAATGTAAGGTACATCATGATCAGCTTTACTTTCTTATATACAGAACTATGACTGTAGTGTGTATGGTGGATACATCGTTCATCATTTAGCAATCCCTACTCTAAATCAGACTTTTGTCACTTTCACCATTGGTTTCCCACAAGAAGAAAATTCTGATATACTTATTGATAAAAAGGTTATGTTTTTATTGTGTCTTTGAAAATCCCTAACCACGTGCAAAATGGGGGTTTGAGTCCTTCCAAAGATAAAATGTAAGGTCTATTATCCAACACTGAATATTATTGTTCTAAACAAGAAATATTCTTACGGCAAGTTTTATGCAAGCTCTAATTGCAGCCCGTGTTAGTTTCTCCAAGAACCAATTATACCTATAATGCCAAACTGTATTATTCTTATTACAAATTACAATATCCTTCTGATTGGATCTAATGGGCATTTCAGGGCAAAGAGTTAATGGGATTTTTGTTATCAAAAATGCCTGGAGAAAGCAGGGTTATTTCATCAACGCAACTTTAGACATTATTGTCTAAAAGCAATTTCACTTTCCCCAAATTTGCTGCTTGTCTGAAGATTATTAGGCTTTGGCTAAGAGAAAGCCTAATGGGCATGCTTTAATTTGAACAAAGTCCTGGAGGATCATATGCTGTCTTCTGCGTTTGATCTCAATGACCTCCATCTCTTCTTAAAGGCAGAGCGATATGCAAATACACAAAAATCAGAAGGCGTGAATTACAAAGGGAGATGCAACTAGTTGACCCAACCACCATACGGGGAATGAAAACAAAGGTTGGACAATTAAACAGTTGACCAGCAAAGGGTTGTCAGCTCTGTGGACACATCTGAGAAATAGAGGAAATAATTAGACAGTTGTTTGTCCAGTAAAAAATAAAAACAGTGTAAATACTGTAAACAAAAAAATTTAATGGTTTGCAATATGGTGTAAAAATGCAACGCAGCACTAAAATGGCCAGAATATTAAAGATGGTAAATTCTTTTTAAAAGGCCTATCAAACATTAAAAACATTGATGGTCTATATTTAGGGTAGGCCATCAATATCAGATCAGTGGGGTGTGACCTCATCTCAGGGTATGCCATCAATATCAGATTGGTGTGGCTCTAACTCTGCAGGGGCATCACATGATTCATGACATCACTGACTCTTCCTTGACATCATGCCTTCGGTAACATCATGACTCTTCTTGCAGTGATATATAATGGGAATCCCAGCAACTCCCCCACCCCCCTCATAGGGAAAAGTCAGGCCCTCTCCTGTGGATAGGAGATACATATTTAATAGCTGCATAGTCCCTTTAATAATTTGTATTATTGCACATTTTCACATGTAATAATAACAGTTATGTAGTTTTTATTTAATTTAATATTTTTTTTAATTTTATTATTGGACATTTTTTTATATTTACAAGTTTTGGTGGTCCATTTTTAGTATTTTAGAGAACTTGTATAAAGGGTTGCATTATTGCGTGTACAGAACGAAAGTATTGCAGTGCTTTGTAGTTTTTTTTTCTTAATCTCCTATTATATTTTGCCTATGGAAACCAGAACCTAAAAATAAGCAAAACCTGGCATTTATTTGCATACATGGTATTGACTGCAGCATCTCTGGTAGTGTTTCCAAACTAAGGTACCTACAGCTGTAGATTTGAACACACTCAGCACCCTCACTGGAAAACACTAATCTTGGGGGTTAAAAGCTGGATAGGAGTTATTGTAAATCCCAGCCACTGATGGCAAGTGTCCACTGCAGTTGGCAGTCAACACCCCCTGACCCCACATTTTAAATACAGTACATGAACGTCAAATGTCAGAAAGGGGCTAAGAAAAATGAATCTGGACAATCTTAAATACATTTACTCAAAATATTTTTTAAGAGAATCTGTCATGATTATCACCCACATAAACCTGTTGGTACAGGGTTATAGTGTGGTTGACACTGATTAAAAACATACCTACCAATCTTCTGTCTGTTGTTTTGTTCTTTTGTAATCCTATGTCTTCTGGATATAGTACTGTATACAGTGAACTTTGGTATTCTGAAGATCTGTGCACGTTGGCTTCTTTATTGTCAAATCTCCTCCCTCTGTGCTGAGCCTGCTATGCTGCAGAATGGAGCTCCACTCTGCAGCATAACGGCTCTCCTCTGCAAGTGCAAAAGCTGCGGCCACAGATGTTATGCTGCAGAATGGAGCTCCACTCTGCAGCATAACGGCTCTCCTCTGCATGTGCAATAGCTGCAGCCAAAGATGTTATTCTTCAGAATGGAGCTCCACTCTGCAGCATAACGGCTCTCCTCTGCATGTGCAATAGCCGTGGCTAGAGATGGGCACAGATCTTCAGACCACAAGCTATCAAAGTGCACGGGGGCTTGGGAAGACTTCCTGTGCTCCAATCTTCACATTATCATTATCTAGAAGAGCCACAAACAGAAGATAGGTAAGTATGGTTTTCATCAGTATCACCTGCACTATAACCCTTTACCAACAGATTAGTATAGGGGAGGGATTACTGATGGCAGATTCCCTTTAAACACTTAAACAAAAAATTGTATAATATCAAATAAACGGTTTTTAGTGATGAAAAATGATGAGAGATTTTTTTTTGTAAAGATGTCAAAAGTGAAGGCCATAAATGGAGACCCCCCTATGAGGGAACACAATCTCTATTGACTATAATGGTGATCAAGAGATTTTGATCATTTTCAATGTCCTATGAATACTGCAGTATGCCTGACTTAATATTTTTTTACAGGTAGAATTAAGTTCTAAAAGAAAGGTTAACAGTTTCATTTATTTATAAAACTGGAACCAAAAATGAAAACTACAGAGTGGCAATGACATAACTAGATAAGGGTATTACAGATATAAAAAAAGATTTGTCTCTTAAGTTTTGTATTGATTTGTTATGTAATTTTCTCCATTTTACAGAAAAGGATCACATCAAATTCTCTCAGCTGCAGCTGTCTCCCCGTGCAATAACAGTACGAGCACTTATCGAAAATGGCTCTGATTTGGAGAAAGAAATCACTCTGGCCAGACAACATCTGACATTTTGTGAGAGGTCAAAACAGACCCAATTTGGGCATCTGTGAACTCTGGTAAAAACATATTGATTCAATGTGAAAAGGCATCTTACAGATTCATAAATGTTGTGGGAACTATTATTATTCTCTGAGAGATATTTGACAAAATGCTAATTTTTTAATGATTTTCAGAGGACAAAGCCAAAATAAAGTTCAGTTCCTTACATATCCTATGAATTAGTGCATTTTTGAGCTATAGGCTATGTTCACATGCTGTTTTTGAGCCTTATTTTGAGCCTTATTTTCAGCTTATTTCTGTTTACACTGTCTTTTTAAGATGAGGCTAACAAAACGGTGTATGAACATAGCCATACACTGTAATACTTAAAGATACAGCAAAGAGACTACCAAAAATCATCCCTTTTAGGTAAACCTTATGAGGTCAAGAAAGCTTCCCAGAGCTTCAGTAAGTAGGCAAAGATCTAAAAAAAATTTGCATAAAGGTCGGTTTCACACAAGCATATTACTTGCACATTTTTGTGGACTTGTGGTTAGGCTAGGACCATAATATAGAATCAAAGATGTGCAAGAAATATGCTTGTGTAAACTGATTCTAATGGCAAAAATGCCCAGACCTCTGGCTATGTATTGGAGCTCTGTGAAGCTTTATCAGCTTTTAGGTTTAACTAATAGGGATACATTTTGGTAGTAAATAAATACGCCATAAAATATTATTTGCTGTATCCTTTACTATTACACTGTAAGGCTATGTTCACACTGTTGACATGTGTGACAGTTATTTTTATAAGTGACAGTAATGTTTTAAGAAATAATCAAAAATGTTGCATTACCCAGAACCACTAACCCTAAAATATGGTAAATCAAAGTAATCTTGGGTGTCCTACAACTCTGATACAAAGAATCATTTTTGAAATACTAGATACAATCTTTTTCTGTATTAATGTTTGATAGATATGGGTCTGAAACCTACTTGTAGAATGTGAAGAGTGCAGTCCTCTATTGAACTCTATGGGATATCTCAAGTGGTGGGGATGGGACTATAAGTGAAAGGATACAGATATAGGCCCTCATTTACTTAGAAAATCGGGTTGTAAGTTTATGTTGCTTTCTTACCCGATTGCTTTTTTCCCCAGGTATTTATTATTATGTCGCATCCTGTTTGTTGCACGTGCGTTTTTTTGGCTTGGTTTCCAACTCCTCTGAGTTGCAGGGAAAAAATCCTCAACAATTCAACAAATTGGGGTTGGAAAGCTTTATAAATACGTGGGAAAGCTCAGAAATGTCGGGTCATGCCCCTTTTTCGGGGTTGGGAGAATACAAATAGGGTCCGTCGGCAAAAAATGTTGCATCATGTCGCAGACAAAGATGCGACAAAAAAACCCGACAAAACAAGTCGGGTTTAGAATAGTAAATGAGGGCCTCAGTGTGTCAAAGGTGAGAAAGGAAAAGGGGGAACCGCACTAAAGCAAGAAAAAAGAAGATAAACGGGAAAAAAACAAAGAAAAACAAAAAAGCGTAGGCTATATGAAAGAAAAAGAAAGAAGCAGAGAAAAGAAGAAGAAAAAGAAGAAAAAAGAACAAAAAGAGAAAGGAAAAAAAATGAAGTAAAAAATGAAGAAAAACGTGAAAAATGGGTGGTTTGTCAGGACCAATAAAAATGTCCAAATGATGATGAATAAATAATGTTAAAACTCAATGGGGGAAATTTATCAAAACCTGTCCAGAGGAAAAGTTGCTGAGTTGCCCATAGCAACCAATCAGATCGCTTCTTTCATTTTTCAGAGGCCTTTTCAAAAATGAAAGAAGTGATCTGATTGGTTGCTATGGGCAACTCAAAAACACAACAACAAATATAGGTGCACTAATGTGGTGGATGTAACAATGACATTAGCTAACCCTCAAAACTGATATCAAATTTAGACATTAGTGAGTATATCCTTATATGAAGGACATACCTGAGCCCGAACACCAACGCCAAGGTTTCTCAAATGGCACGGGACCTAACCTTAAACCTGCCTGTGCATGATAAGCAAAAAAAAGGAGCCAATGCGCAATTACAAAAGCTTTTGGTCCGACTTACAGATTGCTCCTACTGTTACCGCCAGTGTGAGTGAACACACATACAATGAGAGGAGAGAGGCAGGCTATAAGCCCCACCCAAGTAGGCTGATGAGTTGCTGGCCTCACATGTGAACCTAAATGCTACCTATACATAATAATACAGGTGCATTACTATAACATTTCAGAGTATAACACAACTAGAAGGGCGTGGTCTAAGATGACAGGCAGGAAGTGCTGAAAACCAAAATGCGGATGTGCATTTATACTAAGGGAGAGCAAGTCCTACACTTGCCTACTAATGCATACAATGGAGGATGCCTGTAACAGACCGCAAGTACCACAATGGTATCCTTACCCAATGATGGGTGTGGTTTTAAATCATATATAGTACAACAGTACAACAACACAACAACAAATATAAGTGCACTAATGTGGTGGATGTAACAATGACATTAGCTAACCCTCAAAACTGATATAAAATTGAGACATTAGCCAGCATATCCTTATATGAAGGACATACCTGAGCCCACACACAAATGCCAAGGTTTCTCAAATGGCAACGGACCACAAGTGTAGGACTTGCTCTCCCTTAGTATAAATGCACATCTGCATTTTGGTTTTGAGCACTTCCTGCCTGTCATCTTAGACCACACCCTTCTAGTCGTGTTTTACTATGTTCAAATCAGCAACTTCTCCTCTGCACAGGTTTTGTGCAGAGGAGAAGTTTTGTGTGTATGTTCCAGCATCACGTCCAAACGGCTAAAGATATTAACATGAAACTTGGCACACATGTTGCTAATATGTCAACAACAAACATAGGATAGGTGATTTAACCCTTACTCACCCCCATTTGCCAGAAGCAGGTTTTTTGTTTAAAGTCCCATACAAGTCTATGGGAAATATATGTTACTGCATAACTTCCAGACGGCTGGAAATATTTCCATAATACTTGGTCACATGTTACTTATATGTCCACTTAAAATATAGGATGGTTAATTTAACCCTTAACTACCCCCATTTGTGAGGGTTGGGGTTTTTGTTTAAAGTCCCATGCAAAACAATGGGAAATGTATGTACCCACATAACTTCAGTACAGCTGGAGATATTTCAATACCTGGTACACATATTACGGGTCGGGATAGGAGGTCGGGATAAGAGGTCGATATAGGAGGTTGAAATAGGAGGACAGGATATGAGGACGGGATAGGAGGACAGGATAAGAGATGGGGATAGGAGGTAGAGATATGAGGACGGGAAAAGAGGACGGGATAGGAGGATGGCATAGGAGGTCTGCATAGGAAGTCGAGATAGGAGGTCGAGATATGAGGACGGGAAAGAAGGACGGGATAGGAGGTCGGGATAGGAGGTTGAGATTGGAGGTCGGGATATGAGGATGGGATAGGAGGAAGGGATAGGAGAACGGGATAGGAGGTTGGGATAGGAAGTTGGGATAGGAGGTCGAGATAGGAGGTCGGGATAGGACGATGGTATAGGAGGTCGGGATAGGAGGTCGAGATAGGAGGTCGAGATAGGAGGACAGGATAGGAGGTCGGGATAAGAGGTCAAGATAGGAGGTCAAGATAGGAGGACAGGATAGGAGGACAAGATAGGAGGACGGGATAGGAGGTTGGGATAGGAGGTCGGGATAGGAGGTCGGGATAGGATGACGGGATCTGAGGAAGGGATGTGGGGTTGGGATATGACAACAAAATATGCAGTCAAAAGCTTCCTCCTTTATCTATTTACCTCCCCAACAAGGATCAGGAGGGAAAAACCGGGCAATGCCGGGTACTCAGCTAGTATATATATATATAAATATATATATATATATATATATATATATATATATATATTGTATAGTGTATATATATATATATATATATATATATATATATTTATGCTATATATATATATATATATATATATATATATATATATATAATTTTATTACAACATCCACTCTACTGTATGTGTATATTTTAACTAGTAAAATTGATTAGTCCTTTATCTTGAATAGCTCATACCTCATTTATTGGTCCTGACATACCACTGTTTTTTCACCTTTCTACTTCATTTTTTACTTATTTGCTTTTCTCTTTCTTTTTTTGATGCCCAGTTGCCCATAGCAACCAATCAGCTCGCTTCTTTCATTTTTAACAAGGCCTCTTCAAAATAAAAGAAGCAATCAGATTTGTTGCTTTGGGCAACCTTTCCTTTTCACTGGTTTTGATAAATCTCCCCCTACATCTCTATCCTTTCACATATAGTCCCATCCCCGACACTTGAGATATTCCATAGACTTCAATAGAGGACTGTACCTTTCACATTCTACATACTAAAGCTACCAGCACCTGAGTATTGTGTGCTATGCAGTTAACCTGGGTTCTCTATCATAGTCTTACTTATTGAGCTGCACATTTGTTGTTTTTTATGAAACCTACTTGTGTCATTTCATTGCACTTGGTACTAGGTTATGTAAAATTTGAAAATGACAACTAATATGTCCGTGCTTCTCTTTCTATTGTCTCTTTTGCAAAAATGGTTGCAGAAGCTGAATATTGCTGCAAGATGATAAGAGCAATACAATTAATAAACTGAATGGTAATATCTCCCTTCGTGATTCCGCCTGAAGAATGACCATGATCATTCTTTCGGTGGCCGATTTTCTGTGGGGAAATATCCCCCGGTTGATAGCAATCAGACTCTGAATTTCTGAGTGGAATATTAAAACAAAATTTCTGTATAATATTTCTCAGAAATTCTGTACTGTGAACCTATCCTAAATGGTAATTTTTACATTTTGGGTGCAAATCCTTTTTAAGACATGATGAGCTAAGATAAAAAAAAACATTTGCTTCCAAAATCTGGGACAATTTTACACCTCATCCAATAAGGGGGCTTAGCAGAGAATGGGCAGAAATGCCATGTCTTGGGCCACATTTTGGTTGTACTTTTTTGGCATAAAAGTAAGCCAACCGAAAAAATGTTAAACTTAGAAAAGACAGTCAAAAGAGGTGCCAGATTTTCAAACACCATTGATATAATTGTGGCACATTCTTAGGCTATGCCAACACACTGTTTTTCATCCTCCTTTTGAGCTGTAAATGGCTGAAAAAGTGAACCAAGTAAGTTTACACCGTTTAACAATAAGACAGTTATTGTTTATCTGCCCCAATATTGTTAAGTTTAGTGTTTCCCTTCAACTAGCTGACTGACTTGCAGGCTGCTTTTAACCTTTACTAATTTGCATTTCCTTGTAGCATCATGATTATTATTATAATTATTATTATTAGTAGTAGTAGTATTTCTGAGGATTAGAAGTGCTATTTGTATCAACATTTTCTACAGCAGATGGAAGTATACATGTTAAAATATTATTTATAAAGTACATATAAAGTTTGTAATATACTTACATATAAAAACTAGGAGAATGTAAAGTAACTTTCAGCCAGAGAATCGTAAGTAGCTAAATTCTTCTATCATTTGAATGAACCAGAAATTGAGTATTCCCAAGCAGAGATTCAGTTACATTAACTTTTGGAATTTGTGACAATGAACCATTCAATTAATTTAACTATTCATCACTGATCTTTTTACTCACATAAGTGACATAAATAACTAGTGTTCGGAAATCCTATTAATTTCCTGTAAGAGTTTTAGAAATCTGCACAGCTTACCCTGGGATAAGACACTAATAAATATCCCGGAGCAGATATTTCCTACCAGTGTCCCAGTAATAATCTTTTGTTGTTCTGGAAAGCTGGAGAGATCCTACTGGGAACATAAAAGGACAAGATTTATATGCATATAAGTACATATAGGTGTGTGTTATTATTAACAAAATTCTTTTGGTTACCATGGGTGTTTAGGTAGCAGGAGGGGGTTTGGATCCTCTATTTATATGGGTTTAGGATTTCAAACTGTGATTAAAATAAGTGTCTTAATGTAAAGTGTGAATGCTCAAGCAAAACTCATGTAAACTAAGATAAAATGCCACTTTTATGCCAAAAAAGTGCACTGTGCAGTTATTACATGTTTCTTAGGGGAAGTCTCCATTTTGAAATACTATTAGTGTGGATTAGGTTTCCCCTTTAATGAATTTTTTTTTTAGGCCAAGTACATACTGGAAAATTTTTGTGGTAATTTTTCTGTAGTTGCCAACATGTGTCCTTGTTACTTAAGATGTATGACAATTCAGGGAATCAGTCACATGGGTGTGAACTTTATTTTAATATCAGGTGATGAGTGGGTTTCTGTATCTAAAAGTTTTTAAACCAATTCTATCTTGACACTTTTTTTGCCCCAAAAAAACTTTCTTGTTGGCAATATGGCTTAAAGGGGTACTCCGGTGGAAAACTTTTTATTTTATTTTTTTATGAACTGATGCCAGAAAGTTAAACAGATTTCTAAATGACTTCTATTAAAAAAAAACATTTAGTACTTTTTGAATTTCTTTCTTGTGTTGTCCACAGTGCTCTCTGCTGACACCTCTGTCCATGTCAGGAACTGTCCAGAGTAGCATAGGTTTGCTATGGGGATTTTCTCCTGCTCTAGACAGTTCCTGATACGGGCAACAGGTGCCAGCAGAGAGCACTGGGGACAACACAAAAAAGAAATTAAAAATTAAGATTTTCCTCTGTAGCAAACAGGTGCTAAAAAGTACTGAAAGGATTAAGATTTTTTAATAGAAGTAATTTACAAATCTGTTTAGCTTTTTTAGCACCATTTCTTTAAAAAAAAAATGTTTATCACGGGAGTACCCCTTTAAGCAAAAACATTCCAAAGCTTTGCCCAGGGGCCTGGCTTCGAGTTCATGGAGAGAGAGCATAGGGAGTGAGGGCTCTTGCTCAGATGTTCTGGTGCTATAAAGGAGCATTTTGGTGCTATGCACCCCTATCGAGGTCAGAGTGCAGTTCTATTATAATTCCTATGAAGAAAAGAGGTTAGATGAATGTCTTAGTGCTATGCACCATCCTGCTGGTAATGGTGACAATAACCTCCTGTGGACTGTCCATCATTTCACCTCAGGAGATTATTGTCATCATTACCAGCAGGATGGTGCATAGCACTAGGACATTCCTCTAACCTCTTTTCTTCATAGTAATTATTATAGAACTGTGCTCTGACCTCTATAGGGGTGCATAGCACCAGAATGCTCCTTCATAGAAGGAGATACTGAACATTGCCTAGTAAAACATATAGAATCTGAACACTGTACAGGGGATTTTATTTTATACAGCAGTTTTTCACGGCCGGGAAAGATGCTTTAACTATAACAGATGCACCTGTTCTTACATAAGCATAAGTTGTACAAATACTTTATACCATATACCATACTATTGTATTCTATACATCAGCAAATTCCAGGTTATTATCTGTAATATCTGAATACTATCTACTATTGATATTATAATTTTGTAGCATAGGATAGCCCCACAGGCCCTGTGGTCGGCCATGCAATATTTTACTCAATGATACTTTTATATTAGTCTGATTATAATATTGTGGTATGATCTCCAAATGTTGCCTTTTTTTATTATCTTCTTTTAATCCATATTTCCTGAGAGTCACTTTAAGGACTTAAGTTACAAGTTAAGTTGTAACTTGTTAAGTTTACAATTTACCATGTGTCCGTTCTAAAAAGACTTCCACTAAAGATGAACAAGCTAAACCCTGTCTCATTCTAAACTTTAGGGTAATAGAGGATCCCCAAACTTTCGAACATTGGCAGTAGAGATGAGCGAACTTTTGAAAAATTTGATTCGGACGTTTCACCCAATTTTTCGAAAAAATTTGGTTTGATCTGAATTTATTTGTGGCAAATCTATGTAAAAAATGGCTATTTCTGGACAACTGAGAGCATCAATAGGGGTGTAGAACACTTTGCTTTGTTCTAACACGCATATGGAGTGTGCTGGGGTAGGGAAATAATACTGTTATTCAGCATGACATGCAGATTACATGCATTGCTTTTAGAATCACTGCCACAGAGCGGCACAATGACAGAGCCTGGAGGTGGCATCAGTATGAGGCGACCATATAGTGGCTGAATGACACAGCGTGGAAGTGTTGGCAGCATGAGGAGACCATATAGTGGCTGAATGACACAGCTTGGATGTGGCTGAAGCATGAGGAGACCATAAAGTGGCTGAATGATACAGTGTGGAGGTGTTGACTGCATGAGGAGACCATTTAGTGGCAGAATGACACAGCTTGGATGTGGCTGAAGCATGAGGAGACCATATAGTGGCTCAATGACACAGCGTGGAGGTGTTGGCAGCATGAGGAGACAATATAGTGGCTTAATGACACAGCATTGAGGTGTTGGCAGCATGAGACCATATGGTGGCTGAATGACACAGCATGGAGGTGTTAGCAGCATGAGGAGACCATATAGTGGCTGCATGACACAGCCTGGAGTTGGCGGAAGGAGGAGAACTCACAATCCCTAAGATAAAAAGATGAATTTTAAAAATTTAAATTGAATATGTATGGTAGCTAGTGCTACCATAAACATTTTAAGCTAATGCCCCAGGCCCAGCAGCATCACTAAACCATATTGTGTCTGAATGACACAGCCTGGAGCTGGCAGCAGCATGAGTAGACACTAGGGCTTCCCAATCCCTAAGATTAAAAGATGAATTTTGAAATTTAAATTAAAGATTTATGTTAAATAGTGCTACCATAAAAATGTTTAGGCCCAGGCCCAGCAGCATCAGTAAACCATATATTGGCTGAATGACACAGCCTGGAGGTGGCTGAATCATGAGGAGACCCTATAGTTGCTGAATGGCATAGCCTGGAGGTGGCTGAAGCGTAAGGGGACCATACAGTGGCTGAATTACACAGCCTGGAGGTGGCTGAAGCATGAGGAGAGACCATATAGTGGCTGAATGGCACAGCGTGGAGGTGTTGGCAGCATGAGGAGACCATAATCTGGCAGAAGGACACAGCCTGGAATTTTAGGTAATGTCCCAGGCCCAGCAGCATCAGTAAACTATATAGTGGCTGAATGGCACAGCCTGGAGGGGGCTGAAGCATGAGGATACCATATAGTGGCTGAATGAGACATCCTGGAGGTGGCAGCAGCAGCAGCATCAGGAGGCCTGAAAATGACCCTAATGCAGAGGAATTTCTGAAACTGGGGACCAGCACCTTAATCATGTTTTGCAGTATCCATGGCAGCACAATGAGAGAGCTGGATGTAGCATCAGCATGAGGTCACCATAGAGCAGCACAATTAGAGAGCCTGGAGGTGGCAGCATCAACATGAGGAGACCATATGGCGGCACAATGATAGTGCCTGGAGGTGGTAGCATAAGCATGAGGAGACCATATGGTGGCACAATGACAGAGCGTGGAGGTGGTAGCATCAGCATGAGGAGACCATAGAGCAGCACAATGAGTGAGCATGGAGGGGGTAGCATTAGCATGAGGAGACCATAGAGCAGAAAAATAACAGAGCCTGGAGGTGGCAGCATCAGCATGAGGAGACCATATGGTGGCACAATAACAGAGCCTGGAGGTGGTAGCCTTAGCATGAGGAGACCATAAAGCAGCACAATGACAGAGCCTTGAGGTGGCAGCAGCAACATGAGGGCCATGCCAAGTGAGGGTTGAGTCTAAGGAACCCACCAACTGTTGACTGGGGGTGTCGGATATCACTTGGTATGAAGTGGATGACGGAGTGAACCAATCAATCACGGCTGCTGAGTTGCTGGTCGAGACATGACTGCTAGCTGACACCAGAAGCTCAGACCTCTCGCTGTGACTCCCGCTGCCATATACCCCTACTCTGCTGCGACCTCAGCCTGCGCCTGATGAATTTAGGCCTCTGCCACTCCACTGTGCACATCCTGGCACTACTCTGCCTGACATACTTATTGCGTATATCAGGTGAGTATAATACGCTTCACTACGCTTAAAACAGTATTTGTCTAGAACAGCAGCAGGTGTGTACTATTAGCTGTCCTTTCACGGTATATAGGCGCTTGACAGATTAACAGGTACAAAATAGTACACTATTAGATGTAGGTATGTGGTATGCAATTATGAGGGCAGAAAAATGCGCTACAGTACACTTAAAAAAGTACCTAAGTACAACACCAGCCGGTGAGTAATTTTGCTTGGACTATCATAGTAAGTAGGCCCTTGAAAGATTAACAGGTACAAAATAGTACACTACTTAGATGTAGGTATGTGGTATCAGGTATGCACTTATGAGGGCAGAAAAATGTAGCACGCTTAAAAAAAACTTTTTTAGTAAAACACCAGCCGGTGATTACTTTTGCCTGGACTTTCACAGTATGTAGGCCCACGAAGATTAGCAGGTAAAAAATAGTACACTACTTAGAGATGTGGGTGTGTGGTATGCCCTCATAAGTGCATACCACAGCATATCACAGTATGCTTAATAAACGTATTTGAGTAAAACACCAGCCAGTGATTACTTTTGGCTGTCCTTTCACAGCATGTAGGCCCTTGACAGATTAACAGGCACAAAATAGTACACCACTTAGATGTAGGTATGTGGTATTTACTTATGAGGGCAGACAAATGCGGTACAGTATGCTTAAAAAATTTATTTTAGTAGAACACCAGCCGGTGATTACTTTTCCCTGGACTTTCACAGTATCTAGGCCCTTGACAGATTAACAGGTACAAAATAGTACACAACTTAAATGTAGGTATGTGGTATGCACTTATGAGGGCAGAAAAAATGTGCTACAGTATGCTTAAAAAAATGTATTTTAGTAAAACACCAGCTGGTGATTACTTTTGCCTGAACTTTCACAGTATCTAGGCCCTTGACAGATTAACAGGTACAAAATAGTACACAACTTAGATGTACGTATGTGGTATGCACTTATGAGGGCAGAAAAATGTGGTACAGTACGCAGTACACAACAATGCTGCAGCACAAAAAAGCTGTGTACTTAACACAAAATTGCACTCTGTCAAAGACTATTAGGAATGGACTGCTGGGTATTATACCGTCTACAGACTAGTATAACCAGCAGATGATTTGTTGTGGAACAAAGACACAGAATTGCGCTGAAAAATCATTCCTGCCTCCTCTGCTAATTTTTATGAAGTAGAGGCAGCTTGTTGGCTGCAGTAAAAATCCTTTTAAGTGAGAAAAACACTGCTCTCTGTCCACCAGAACGCTGATGTGAATAGGATGTGAAACGCTGCTGGAATGAGCTTTTCTGTGTAACACACACACAGCGATGTCCGTCCTATCTCCATGCAGTGTAATGAATAATATGATGAGCCACAAAATGGCTGCCTAATATACAGGGCTGTGACATCACAGGGATGACTGGCTGCTGATAGGCTGCATCCTGCATGTGATTCAGGGTCATACCGCCGCCTTCCCCTCCCGCCTTGCCTTCCCAGTATTCCTTGCCCCATGCACTGACACGTGGATACGCCATTTTAGATGCACTGGAGCCTGGACCGCAGTAAATGGAGTTTAATGAAGCGATTTGCGCAATAGAATCGCGGCGAAATTCACATTCGTTGCAAATCGAATATTTCATTAAATTCTTAATGAATTCGGGTTCGTGAGCTTCGATAATGAAGGGAGGCACCTGAATGAAGGGAGGAAGTACTGGGAACACTGAGATGATGCCAGGATTACCCAGCTTACCTTGAAGTTAGCAGCAAGATCACATGCATTACAAGCAAATCCAAGCATTAATTAGGCTCATCTGATTTTTTAACATTGTCACTTGCAGCACTCTGGACAGATGGTGTACTACAAATCCCAGCAAGTAGTAAACAAGCCTATAAAAGCTATCACATTACAATAGCTAGCAAGCTGAGTAAGTTCCTAATCCTTCTTTTTTCCAAACCAAATAACCTTAATTTTGATAATCTCTCTGGGTATTGTAGAAAAAATATGTCTGGTAAAGGAATTGTTGGATAGGGTGAAGGACAGAGCACCCCTACCATGTCCTCTGTCAGTTAGAATGTTGGTGGCAGTGCCAGCACCATTACTAGTAGCAGCAGCAGAAAGATGCCTGGTGGTTGTAGTAGCAGCTACGTCAGCAAGCAAAAGTTCTCACTTTCTTCCTGGGGTTGTGTGATTTTGGAGGACAGTACGACCCTTGTGGACCTTCAAGGTTCTCTCAGGAGGAGGAAGAAGAGTCTGATGATATGACGTTGAGCCAGGTGTCAGCAGATTGCTCATTGCCTATTGTTACATGGCACAGTGGAAATGTCCACTCTAGATCGTCTGTTCCATCATCTTTGTGTTTGTTTGCTTGCTCCCCCGCCCCTCAATGCTGAGCATAAGGATAGCATAAACCACAAGAAATAGTTGTGTGGGGACAGTTAACCTGTGGAGTATGTTGCAAAAGAGGTGGAAGCAGTGGCCAAGCATAGCACTAGTGGGCCTGGTGGTGGCAGGCGTGTTGAGGATATTGTAACTCATCATGGTGAATGTGTTTAGGGAGCCCATGATCAGACATTAGAAGTTCATGCAGAGAGATGTGGCATGGACGATGAGGAGGAGTTTGATAATGATGACGTTGTGTTTGACAGAATGTGGGAAAAAGGTGAGGAGTAGGTGACATGTTTTGAGCAGGAGGGTAGTGATACTGTCAGCAAAGAAGAGACATGCAGAAAACAGTATTTGCCCAGTCACCCTGTTGTAGTGTGCCTTAATTCTCACCCTGGCCAAGTAGTGAAAGGGGTACTCCCTTGGAAAACATTTTTTTTTTTTATCAACTGGTGGCAGAAAGTTAAACAGATTTGTAAATTACTTCTTTTTAAAAATCTTAACCCTTCCAATACTTATCAGCTGCTATATGCTCCACATGAAGTACTTTTCCTTTTGGATGTCCTTTCTTTCTGATCACAATGCTCTCTGCTGACTCCTCTGTCCATTTTAATAACTGTCCAGAGCAGGATAGGTTTGCTAGGGGGATTTGCTCCTATTCTGGACAGTTCCTAAAATGGACAGAGATAACAGCAGAGAGCACTGTGGTCAGAAAGAAAGGAATTCCACTTCATGCAGTTGTTGGTGTGCAGCACAGTGCATGTTTCCAGAGCGGGGTCACCTTTTGCTGCTCTAAACACTGTTCGGGTGGCTGTAGCCTCAAAGATCTCCACCTCTATCTCAAGTGTATATCTTTAAATGTATTTCTATGGCAAGTATATTTTTCTATTTCTTTCTACTGTATGTTTTCTTTATGAGACAAAGTTGAGTTTAACTTTTACCCAAGATTCAATGCTTTTTGTACAATTTGTAATATGGTACATGTCCACCCCTCAGTCAATTAGAGGCTAAGGGCTGTCCTGTCTCCCAGGGGATAAGGGAGGGACCAAAAGCACATCTTAATTGAGTCCAGGCCTAGCCAGAAAAGACAGAATATCACATCTGCAGCTCTCATACATTCAGTGGGAATTTGCCTATTCAACAACATTATCAACAGAATGGAACAATACTTAACCCCTTAATGACCAAGGCTCACGTCATCATCCACACAGGCCCAGAGGATCCACCACCTGCCGTGACCATAACACAAATGTCTGATCTGACATACTGTATCAGAGCAACCCAAGGAAATGTAAGTGAGGGAGGGGATTTTTGAAAGTTTACCATTAAACACTCTTTTTTTGAAGACACCTTAATTAAGCATGTATAAATTGGACCACAGCTAATAAAATACTTAAAGTCAAGTCTAGTCTCAAGTCAAGTCTAAAGTATACTCACAAATCAAGTAAAGCCTTAAGCCAAGTCTCAAATCGTAATACTTGCAAGTGCATTGTAGAACAGGCCAGAAATGTTGCACACCTCTTAGACTACAAACAACAGAAAATGTGGTCTCAAATGGCTGGAGGTGCTCAACCCCAAATGCGGTTGTGCATTTATACTGGGGGAGCAGATTCTGCCCTTGTAGTCCGTTGCTAAGGGCGATCCCCAGCATAAAAATGCATACAATGGAGGATGTCTGCAGCGGACTACAAGTGCCACAATAGAATCCTACACCAGATAAACGGTGTGGATGTGTAACAATTAGAATAATACAATACAGGAATATGGGTGCACTACTGTGGTTGATGTATACAATGACATTGGCTATCCCTCAACACTGATGTTAAAATTGAGACATTCGCCAGTGTATCCTTATATGAAGGACACACCAGAGCCCGCACACAAACGCCAAGGTTTCTCAAAATGGCACGGGACCTACGCTAATCCTGCCTGTGCTTGATAAGCAAAACAGGGGCCAGTGGGCAATTACGGCAGCATTCGGTCGACTCACAGCCTCCTCCCAGGTACCCTCCAGCGTGACTGAGCACACATGCAATGGGAGGAGGGAGGCAAGCTGCAAGCCCCACCTGAGTTGGCTAATATGGGTGCCTGGCCTCACAGGTGCCACCTTAATGCTGCCTTGAAGATATTCAAGGCGCATTCATTTTGGAGTTTACACACCTCCAAGTATAAAATTTAAACCAACAACAGAAAACATGGTCTCAAATGGCTGGAGGTGCTCAACCCCAAATGCAGTTGTGCATTTATACTGGGGGAGCAGATCCTGCCCTTGTAGTCCGTTGCTAAGGGCGATCCCCAGCATAAAAATGCATACAATGGAGGATGTCTCCAGTGGACTACAAGTGCCACAATAGAATCCTACACCAGATAAACCGTGTGGATGTGTAACAATTAGAATAATACAATACATGAATATGGGTGCACTACTGTGGTAGATGTATACAATGACATTGGCTATCCCTCAACACTGAATTAAAATTGAGACATTCGCCAGTGTATCCTTATATGAAGGACACACCTGAGCCCGCACACCAACGCCAAGGTTTCTCAAAATGGCGCGGGACCTACGCTAATCCTACCTGTGCTTGATAAGCAAAACAGGGGCCAGTGGGCAATTAGGGCAAACTCCAAAATTAATGCGCCTTGAATATCTTCAAGGCAGCATTAAGGTAGGACATGTGAGGCCAGGCACCCATATTAGCCAACTCAGGTGGGGCTTGCAGCTTGCCTCCCTCCTCCCATTGCATGTGGGCTCAGTCACGCTGGAGGGTATCTGGGAGGAAGTTGTGAGTCGACCGAATGCTGCCGTAATTGCCCACTGGCCCCTGTTTTGCTTATCAAGCACAGGTAGGATTAGCGTAGGTCCCGCGCCATTTGAGAAACCTTGGCGTTGGTTTGCGGGCTCTGGTGTGTCCTTCATATAAGGATACACTGGCAAATGTCTCAATTTTAACATCAGTGTTGAGGGATAGCCAATGTCATTGTATACATCTACCACAGTAGTGCACCCATATTCCTGTATTGTACACCTCTTAGACTAGCCATACCACTTGGGATAGGGAACCAGTTTACTCAGGACAGGAAAACTTTAAGTTGCGACTCTCAAGTCTGTTAAATTACTAGGACTGTGACACTGACAAGCTGGCAAGTTCAAGCTGAGGAATATTTCCATCTGTGCGAGGCTAATATATTCCCACATTCTTTATAAAATACATGAAAACAAAAGTCATGAATTTAACCATTAAATTAAAATAAGAAGACATTGAGATGGTCTGTGAGTAGTCCTTTCATGGACCATAATATTTGACTTGTGTACAATGCATTGTTTAAGATAGATTCATTGCATGGTTTACTGAGCCGGATAGAACTTGCTAGTGTGTGTAATGGCGTGAATGCTATACACGTGTAAGAAGTGCTTGAGTAACTAATGTTTGTATAAGGTGTGCTAAAAACCTCTATTTTTTTTCAAAAGCAGAATTGCAATTTAAAATTTCTCCCATCATACACAAGTTAGTGTGCTGCTGTCATTTTTGTGTTTGCATTTCAGCCATGGCAGCATGCATCCTCATATTAATAATATTTCTTTTGGAGAAAGAATGCCGGAGCACTCACCACATGGCCAGGGTGCACACTCCTGCTGGCATAGCTCTGCTTGTTGCATGGGGTATGGTATGCATGTATATATTAATGGACTGTCAATCAATTAATACATTTTCACAGCAGGATTCCATGATGAGTGCTCCGGCTTTCTTTTTTCTTTTGTGTGTTACGTTTATAAATTTGGCTGTTGTCTTGTCTGTGGAGGCACACCAAGTGTGTACATACCTACCCCGAATCAACAATAGTAACACTAGTAACTGCTATATCACATGGGCAGTGCCAGGTATCTGTCTTCTCTATATGCTATTGCTAATATTTATTTTGGATTTGCCTACCAATTTTTTGTTTTTTGGATCCTTCACTTCCCGAAAACATCTGTGGGGAGAGAACTGGGAGACCCCCATACACATTGGACAGTTGGCCTTTGGACTATGGTTCGCTCAACTGTTCAACCATTGACCTACTTCTAAATAATGTGCATTGCCATTGTTACACTATGTAAAACCATCCAACAGATTCTGAGAGGATGGATTATTGTCTAGTGTTTCATTTCCAAAGGAATTTATGCAAAGGAAGAGTTAAAACATAAAGGAGTAGGAGAAATCAGAGCATCTGTACAATGCCTCCTTGCCGCTATAATGATATCAGTTGCAGCAAGTCCAATAGCTGACCTCATTATAAGGGTTTAATTGCATTGTTACAAAGTTTCACTTCTTCTCTCTGGCCTCTTTCTCTTTATGACAGCTTTAGAAAGGAATTTCAGCTTGAGGTCAAAGGAAATTAATTACTGCTTCCTTAGTCAGTGCTCATCTACATTTTGAAAACTTAAGGCTTTTAGTCTGAAAAAATACCCTACCCCTGGCTTTTACATAAGGCCAGTGTTATTGCAGCATCAACGTACTTGAGTCATTTCTGTACAAGTGCTGTTATAGAATCTTTGACATCAGGCTCTTTGTGAGAGGCGGCTGATTACACAAGGGTGTAGAGATTACAATCTAAATATACTTTCAGGAGTATTAACATGTGCTGCCACCTTTAAAGAAAGGTGTCACTGCATCGCTTCTTAAATATGTCTGTTGTGGAAAATGCTAAACAGCGACTTTGAAAAAGTCAGAGTTAATAAGACCGAATCTTACAGAATCAACAAGTGGAAGCAGAACAGGTCTGCACAAAAGGTTTTTATTTTTTTATTTTTTGCTTTTTTAATTAGAATCTCGGTCAGATGAGTAGCTTCTTTTCTGACTAAACAGTACAGCTAGTACAGGTGTACAAAGCAGTGTTGTATAATGTAGATGCATTTATAAATATATAGTTACAAACATGGCAGGACATTGATGATCATCTGGAAATAGAATGTGTAATTATGAATTCCATATCAGATTAGTTATTTTGGTAAAATTAAGAAAAACTATTCTGGTTCACATTGGGTCGGGTGAAAGAATTTCTGTCCCTTTGTGGAATGCCAGGAAGTCAAAGTTGTCTTTAGTTGGTTAACACTACAGATTGTAGAGGGTGTAATTGAAACTGGGCTTCTTTGCTTGGGGGGCTTACAAGTCATATGGAAACAGAAGACAACGGCAGCACTACAAAGGAAGAATGTAAAGGTATAATGACCTAAGACTAACTGTGCAAACCTTCTATACTGCTTCTTAGTTTCATTTAACTCATCTAATGTCATTTGAATAGTATACATAGATTGTATACAATAAATAAAAGTCCTGACACAAAGTATTTGGTTAGTGATAGGGCTCAGCTAGAGATATTACATTAGGCCTGCATGGCTATACAGTATATTCCTTGTAGTTAGAGATGTGCAAAGTGAACGCGTAGAACCCGTAGAGTTGGCTGAGAACTTTCCTAAAAGTTTGGGGGACTTGGTTTGGTAGAGCCCTCTAAAATTACATCAACTGCATGGTAGAAAGGAGGAAGGATCACATGACCTAAGGGAATCCCATAATGCCTTTATGCTCTCCCAGCCAATTAGGAGGCAGCATAGAGGTGATGTCAAAACCGCTATAAAAACCTATGCATATAGCTTCAGCTATCAGCTATTTTAGAAATAGCAGGTGTTAGGTGAAGATCTCTGAGGAGATTACATGTGGAGTGGATTTGTTACCGTGTGTCACCCCAGTAGTAAGGAGATTACATGAGGAGGAGGTTTGTTACAGTGTGTCACCACAGTAAGAAGAAGATTACATGAGGAGGAGGTTTGTTACAGTTTGTCACCCCAGTGGTAAGGTGATTACATGAGGAGGAGGTTTGTTACAGTGTGTCACCCCTGTAGTAAGAAGATTACATGAGGAGGTTTTTTTTTATAGCTTGTTATCATGATGATAGGGACATAAGGAGGTTTTTGTTACAGTGTATTATCAGAATGATAACCCCTTAAGAACATTGAGGGAGATATATTAAGACCTATGAAGAAGAAAAGTGGAGCAGTTGCCCATAGCAACCAATCAAATCATTTTTTTCATTTTTCAATTACTTTTTAAAAAAAATAAAGAAGCTGTCTGATTGGTTGCTATGGGCAACTGGTCAACTTATCCTCTGCATAGGTCTTTATATATCTCCCCCATTGGAAGTAAATATACATCTTGGTGCCCTGGTACTTAATGCACCATCCTGAGCAGCAGACCAACTATCAAGTGAGTGCAGGAGCTGTCAGAAGCCGCGCACTTACAGTCAATGACATGGAACGACATACTTGCTGTTCTCCTTCATCACCCCCTTAAGTTCCGTAATCATGACACTTAAGCGCCACAATCACTGCCCCCTAAACCGATTGGCTACCCCGCAACATGTATGCGGGGGTCAAATCAGTTTGCTCACCTGTCGGAGGTCACCTTACCTGCTCTGTATGGGTCCCTGCCTTAATCTGCTGATAGAGCCTGCTGAGCAAGGCTCTACTAGCAGATCACCAATAACATTGAGTAATACTATGCAACAGCAAATCATTATTCAGTGTAAGCAATCTGAAGATTGAATGTAAAAGTTCCCTATGGGGGACCTAAAAGGTGAAAGTAAACTAATAGAAATGTTGTAGTGTTTTTATTTTTTTTTTAAACACACATAAGCCCCTCCCCAATAAAGATTTAAACAATTCCCTTTTTCAATTTTTTATAGAAATTTAAAAAAAAAACGGCATATTTGGTATTACTGCATGTGAAAATATCTGAACCATTAAAATATAATCTTTATGATAAATTGAATATAAAAGTGATCAAAAGTGCAAAAGTGGGACTGATGAACACTACAGATCATGGCGCAAAAAATGAGCCATCATACAGCCCCGTATAGGGAAAATTAAAAAAGCTATAGGGGTCAGAATGCTAATTTTTTTTAATGCTTGACTTTTTTTTTTTTTTTAATCAGTACAATAATTTTAATCATATTGACCCATAGAATAAAGATGGCATATCATTTTTACCATAAAGTGCACTCCAAATAAACAAACTCCCCACCCCCCCCCCAAAAAAAGTAGCAAAATTGCATTTTTCTTTTCAATTTTCCTCACAAATTATATATTTTTTGGTTGCGCCATAGATTTTATAGTAAAATGAGTGATGTCATTACAAAGTACAATTGGTTGTGCAAAAACAAGCCTCATATGGGTTGGTGGATGGCGAAATGAGTTATAGCTCTTAGAAAGCGAGGAGGAAAAAAATCAAAACGCAAAAAAAGTAAACTTTCTGTGTCTTCAAGGCCAAAATGGACTGTGTCCTTAATTCTATGAAGGGTTTGTTACAGTTTGTTATCAGAAAGGTAAGTTGTTACTGTGTATATTCTTGAGTGACAGTAACCCAGGGCTGCCACCACCACATTAGGGAGGCAACTGACCTCTACCACTTTAACAGGGCAATAGCTGCTGGGAGTAGATGTGCTGAGACAGTCACGTTTGCTATAATACACCAGGCCCTCCGCTGCCCACCAATGAGGAGCAGAACAGCCACTACTGTGGAGTTGGCCTGTGATGGTAACTAACTTTGGTCGGAGCCTACTGCCATATAGGGGCTATACAAGAGGGCTGGTAATCTCCACAGGGGGGACATTATTACTGTTTGGGTCACTATAGGTGCTGGAAAAGTGCAGAGCCTAAAATGTTTGTCCTGCAAGTTCTGTGGAGACGAGTTGTGTTTGGAGTTAAAAATCATGACATTCTGGGCCAGATGGAGAAGAAAAAGGAAAGTAACTGACCCTGATCAGAGAAGACGTCACGTTTGAGTCACCTGATGTAACTGTATGTCATCACTTACATGGTCTGAAGAGACTGTGTACAGCTGATATCTACCATTATATGGTCACCGTATGTGGGAATATTTGTAGACGTAGAGGTAGGGGGCAGTAGTTACCTCTGTTCTCTCCTTCTCTGGCTACTATATATGGTCCTATATCTTCACATCATGATTTAACCTTACACTTAGGGTATATATTCTGTCAAACAGCGTTGCCAACATATACTGCAGTGTAGTGGCAATGCCCCCATTTACTTTAGTGGCCTAAACATAGTCAAGGGCTAGGGTCTATGCTTACTCCATTTTCAGCGTGTACATGTTTACTTAGTGTGACTAAAATGTGTGGTCTGATGTGCTTTACAGTGCTGCAAAATAAACATAGATGAAAGGAATGGACTAAAACTTAGTCACTAAAGTGAAATAGACAACTGCCAGTACACCACAGTATGTGGCGGCTCCGGGACTCGCTGTGCGGAACGCGCCCACATGCTAGTCCCGGGCATCTCCTTACCCCACGCTGTCTCTGGCTCCTCTCAGCATGCGTATCACTGGCGAGTGCATTCCCGTCCCTTAGGGCGCGCGCACTGGCACTATGTGGTTTAAAGGGCCAGTGCGCCCTTAATTATCAGTTGCACCTGCACCTCTTTTATAAGCATCTGCACCTCCCACTATTCCTTGCTGGACCTTTGTTTGCCTAGAGCTTTAGAGAAAGCGTTATTGTGTTTGCTCTGCCATGTTCTGACCTTCTGCTCCGTGATCTGACCTTGCTCCTCTGCTGCCTGCCTATTGACCTCCTGCTATGTTCCTGACCACGCTCCTGTGCCGCCTGCCCTGACCTTCTGCTATCCTGTCATCGAGTTGCCATATCCCTTCTGTGCTATGCTACATCTCAGCAACCTGTGTGGACAAGGCGTACCAGGGGTAGCGACCTGGGTGCCGCCTACTGCAGCGAGTCCATCCTGCTTTGCGGCAGGCTCTGGTGAAAACTCCGCTCCCTGGTATGGCCCACGTCATCTTCCACGAAGGTACAGCGGATCCACTACTACCATGAGTGTTACAATAAGACTGAAGTTTGGCTCTGGGTCTGGGAGTGACTGAAGGTTCTGGAAATAAAGTCACTCCCATACTCTAGTTCTGGTGTGTGTGTTGGAGTCCTGAATCTGATCCTACAGGTGTGTGATAACTGCCAGAGAGCAGAAGAAAGGAGTTGCTCTGAAGCAGATCAGCTTGTCTGTGGTATGTTGGATACTGATACGTTGCATCAAAAAAGACTGACTTATTGGGACAAGTTTTGGGTGAGAAGCTCAGAAGTTTGTTTATTTAAAGAACTAGATATGAAGGGTGTTTAAGGGTCTATTATATTAAATGCTACATGTGGAACTTACTTCTGAATGTGAATTTTTACAAACTCAAGACTACTAAATTGTAACACCATGTTTGGGTCTGCTAGCAAAACTGTTTGAAGGGACCCCATCTATAGATGTGATTAAAAAAAAAATCTGTTGTAGGATACAACACATTATGGTCCGTACGGTCTATTGTGTAATTTTAGAAAGAAGAACAATGAGTTATAGTTCCCAATTACAGTTCACATATGAAGATAATTACGCCTCAATAACTCCAACTTCTACTCCAATTATATCCAAAACTGTCCATTTAGGATGAAGAATTGAGTGTTTGAATTAAAATGATGGATGATAGCAAAGTCACCCAAATGCAATGTATCATTTCTGTGCAATCCACCTTTTATCAGAAGAGCCAAGCACAGCAAATGAAGACTGACTGATATGTTATGAACTTTCAGTGAAGGTTGCAATCACGAGCCTCATTGCTCCACCCTCTATCTGTTTTCTGGGAGATAACCTTCCCAACTCATCATATCATAGAATACATCTGGAAATTATGTATAAAAGCAGGTTACCAAAAGTTAATACATTTTAATTCCAGACTCGTCTTCTCATTTTCAGAATATAAAAGGCAATAAAGGATTTATTGACAGACGAATGAGACCCCTCTTCTGAGCGTATTACTGTTCTGAAAAATCTGTAACTCATCCCATGGTTGTCAGTCAATGGAGAAGACAACTACAAAGTAAGCTACTAAATGTTTGGTTTCTTGGGCACAGTCAGTCTAATGTAGTGTTTCCCAACCAGGGTGCCTCCAGATGTTACACAACTACAATTTCCAGCATGCCTGGACAGCCTTTGGCTGTCCAGGCATGCTGGGAGTTGTAGTTTTGTAACACCTGGAGGCACCCTGGTTGGGAAACATTGGTCTAATGTATTGGGATTATGGCTCCCCAGATGCTGGTAATGAAAAAAAGGATGAACTGGCCAAGAAGTGTTGGTTCAAATGCCTTAGTCCAATGGTTCTCAACCTTTTTGGCAACTGTACCCCCAAAAGCTGAAAGCATGTCTGCGGGTACACCTCACACGTAAATTCATGCGGAACTTAAGCGCTAGGGGTAACCAGGGACAAAGGGTGTGTGCTTACCTTCATACTAATGCAATACTTAATCCTCTTGTGCCATTATTCCCCCCTCCCTCTGATCCCTTTTGCCACTACTCCCCCCCTCCATCTTAATCCCCTTGTGCCATTATTATCCGATATGGCAAAAGGGAATCAGAGGGAGGGAGGAATAATGGTTTAAGGGGATCAGAGGGAGGGGGGGGGGATAATGGCACATGGGATTAAGATAGAGGTAGGGGGGGTAGTGATAATGGCAAAAGGGGATCAGAGGGAGGGGGAATTATGGCACAAGGGGATTAAAATAGACGGGGGGTAGTAATAATGGCATAAGGGGATCAGAGGGAGGGCGGAATTAAGGCACAAGGGGATTAAGATAGAGGGGGGGGGAGTAATAATGGCAAAAGGGGATCAGAGGGAGGGGGGAATTATGGCACAAGGGGATTAAAATAGACGGGGGTAGTAATAATGGCATAAGGGGATCAGAGGGAGGGCGGAATTAAGGCACAAGGGGATTAAGATAGAGGGGGGTAGTGATAATGGCAAAAGGGGATCAGTGGGAGGGGGGGAATAATGGTACAAGGGGATAAAGATGGAGGGGGGGATAATCATTACCCCCCTCCATCCTAATCCCCCTGTGCCATAATTCCCCAATCCGTCTGACCCCCTTTTGCCATTATCCCTCTCTACCCCTCCATCTTAATGCCCTTGTGCCATTATTTCTCTCCCCCCACCCATACTCCATCTGATCTCCCTGGGATAATATATATATATATATATCATCCTTCCCTCCCTTCCATACACTTAGTTTTTACTTTTTTTTTACATTACCCGGCTTGTTCGGGTACCGCTTCAGAGTCCCTTTCCCGGAGTCCCGTTTGGTGCCGCACAGAAGGGTGATGTCCTCCTGCGCTTTGCGACACCTCTGTGCGAAGTCAGGGGACGTCACACGTCTTCCCAGCAACCACGCAGCTCCAGAAAAGTAGCCGCGGACAGAGCTGCGGCCGCGATACTTTACAGAGAGCTGCCGTGGCCATTCCCCACAATGTGCTGACAAATACTTGCCAATGCATGGCCGCTATTTGTCAGCGCATTGCGTACCCCCGCACAACTGGTGGCATACCCCTAGGGGTACGTATACCACCGGTTAAGAACCCCTGCCTTAGTCCACCGTACAGATTCAATGGCTATGCTGAGCTCATGTAATGAACTTCTGTTGCTCTTCATCCTTTATTCACAGAGTTATGAGATTATTTGTTTATCAAGTAATATTTATAAACACATACATAGGATCAACTGGGGACATCAGCTTCTTTCTACCGCAGTCGTTTCCAAACTGTGGACCTTTAGCTTTTGCAAAACTGCAACTCTCAGCATGCCTGGACAGTCATTAAAGTTGTAGTTTTGTAACATCTGAAGGTCTACAGTTTGGAGACTACTGTTACTCCTAGATAAGAAATGTAGTCTGAATTACACAACCACATCATTGGGGATTTTGCAAACCAAAATGGAGCCTATCCCATGCATGCCACATCAGCAAAAAGGTAAGCACAAGGCATACACAACAACCTTTACATTATTCTCTATTATCCTATGTTGCACTACATAAGCAAAAAAACTCCAGACATGCTTTTTTAACCTGTTAAGGACCAAGGACGTACCGGTACGGCCTGAGTCCTTTCCATTTCTATAACGCAGGGTCACGGCATGGCCCCGCATCATAGCAGGTCAGGCCCGGCCTCTAACAACGGGCTAATAGCATGCGGCATTGATCGTGCGCTATTAACCCTTTAGATGCGGCGTTCAAAGTTGAACACCACTTCTAAAGTGAAAGTAAAACAATGCCAGTTAGCTCAGGGGGCTGTTCGGGATGGCCGCGGTGAAATCGTGGCATCCCGAACAGCTGTGACACAGCAGGAGGGTCCCTTACCTTGCCTCCTGGTGTCCGATCGCCGAATGACTGCTCAGTGCCTGAGATCCAGGCATGAGCAGTCAAGCGGCAGAATCATTTATCAGTGGTTTCCTATGAGAAACCATTGATCAATGTAAAAGATCAGTGTGTGCAGTGTTATAGCCCCCTTTGGGAGCCATAACATTGCAAAAAAAAAGTGGAAAAAAAGTTAATAAAGATCATTTAACCCCTTCCCTAATAAAAGTGTGAACCACCCCCCTTTTCCCATTAAAAAAAAAATTGTGTAAATAAATATAAACATATGGGGTATAGCCGCATTTGGAAATGTCCGAATTATAAAAATATATAGTTAATTAATGACAATTTTAAACGTATACATTTTCCTGCATGTAGTTATGATTTTTTTCCAGAAGTACGACAAAATCAAACCTATATAAGTAGGGTATCATTTTAATCATGTCGACCTACAGAATAAAGATAAGTTGTCATTTTTACCAAAAAATGTACTGCGTAGAAACGGAAGCCCCCAAAAGTTACAAAATAATGCCTTTTTTTTCAATTTAGTCGCACAATGATTTTTTTTCCCGTTTCATCGTAGATTTCTGGGTAAAATGACTGATGTCATTACAAACTAGAATTGGTGTCGCAAAAAATAAGCCATCATTTGTATTTTTAGGTGCAAAATTGAAAGAGTTATGATTTTTTAAAGGTAAGGAGGAAAAAATGAAAGTGCAAAAACGGAAAAACCCCTGGTCCTTAAGGGGTTAAAGGGGTATTTAAACTTTTGACCCTTATCTCTTATTCACAGGGTAGGAGATGAGTGTCTCAATGTTAGAGGCCTAACTGCTGGGGCCCACAGCTATCTCAAGAATGGGTCTCTGAGTCTCGTCTTGACAAGAATCCACTGATCTATTCATTGTCGTCTATGGAGCTGCTGGAGATAGCCAAGTGCTGTACTTAGCTGTCTTTGGCAGCTCCATAGACAATGAATAGAGAGGTGGGTCATGAGGGAGGATTACAATATTTATTCTTGAGATCGCATTGAGTCAGAACCTAACAGTTAGCTACTATCCTGTTGATAGGGCAATGATGTTACAAGTTAGAATACTCCTATGGGTTATTACAAACAGTGTCTTGAAGGAGAAAACACTTCCAGAAATGGTACAACCATATAAAATAGATGATCAAATAAAAACAAAAAGAGTGTCAAAAATACATTTTATTCTACACCCATTTCATGTGGGTGTAAAAAGCCTGAGGGTAGGAAGCATTATTATCATATTGTAGTACCTTGATTTCTTTTTCTCTTTCTCATGGGGGTTGATGGGAATTTGGCTGGTGGTATTGAGGAGTCATCATTATAATTTTCTTATAAGTGTTTTTTTATACTTCGTGAACAAGAAAATAATAAGAGAGAATATCAGGTTCCTTTTAAACTAAACTAATAAAACTAATAAAGGACATGGAACATCTTACCTATGAGAAAAGATTAAAAGAATTACATTTGTTTAGTCTTGAGAAGAGACATTTAAGGGAAGGATATGATCAATGTATCGAAGTATATAAATGTCCCAAACAAAAAAATATAGGGAAAAACTGTTCCAGGCAGATTAAATCCCCTCAAAGGAGAAGGAAAAGTTTAGTCTTGGGACACACACACACCTTCTTTACCATAAGAACTGTGAATTTATGGAACAGTCTACCTCAGGAACTGGTCACAGCAGGAACAGTTGAGAGCTTCAAAACAAGTGTATATACATTCTTAGAACAAAATAACATTAATGCTTATGCAGAAATATAAAATCACATCCCTTCCACTTTATCTAACCATGGCCCTTTCCTTCAATTCTATGTAACTATTGTTAAAAAAAAATAAAAAATCAGTTTAGCAAAGTCTAAAAGCTCTCTTGACTGATATCATTTAATAGCAGCCTTAATCTAGAAATACAATGCCGGAACTACAAGACTGTGAAGTGCAGAGTGGTCAAGGTAAGGAATGCAAACAGGATGTAAATTGTCTAGGATGTATGGGCCATTTAGGGTCTTAAAATGCAAGGTGGAAACCCTAGAGGAATAGAACCTGTCCCCACTAGTAGATTTCAATTTGGGCCAATGAGATCAAGAAAACATTTAAAACTGAAATTTTAGGTGGAACTGTGCTTTAGGACAGAGATTTGAATGCAATAAATGTATACAATGTATCACCTCCCACACCAATTTCTGTGTAAAAATCTCTTGAGTTATTTAAAGGGTTACTGCAGTCTGCATATACCATTATTTGACGGCAGACAGACAAGTGATGAAAACCGGTAACATGCTTCATTTCAACTTCAAGCAGGTATATTTCAGCCCCATCACCAACATTGCCTGAAGAAACATCTGCCATCTTGTTCGTCTCCCATAAGCACAGCGGCTGCTGCAAGTCAGATTATTATGTTGCGCAGGAGGTGTCTGACATGTTAATGAGACATATTAAGGAGACATTTTAATGCATTACAAGGAGATCTTCATGTCAGCGGCTACATTTCAATTCTATTTCAGCCTAAGGAAACAAATGTCAAATTGTCACTTTCAGGAAACATCAAGACAAGACACACAGATTTCTGTTATCTTACCACTTACTTACACTAATAATAATAAAAAAGGGACAAAGTTGGGAGATTGTTCGATGATCAGCAGACAGTGTGATAAAAACAGCAATTTGTCAGGTATAGCTACAAAAGAATAAAGATTCTACCCCAAAAAATGTACACAGCATATACCAACCAATTCATGAAAGTATCAAGGTCAGTACAGTAAGAGGAATTCCCCAGGTTTATATATCTCCCCCCTAGTGTGACCGGAATATCTCATGTAAAATACATACGACGGGTGTAACCTGCAGCTTCTAGGCCAAATTTGTATAGGTCTTGTACAGTGATCTCTCAACTTACAATGGCCTCAACATACAATAGTTTCAACATACAATGATCTTTTCTGGACCATTGCAACTTGAAACCAGACTCAACATACAATGCTATGGAATCTGCGAAACTTGTCAATGGCTGGAAGAACCGACCAATCAGAATGGATATTTCACTGTTAAAACCCCTGTATTCCTGAAGTGCATGCACTGACTGGTGTCTGGTAGAGGCCCCTACAGTACATGGGGGTATTACATGTTCTGTACTCTTTACCTGTGCCAGGGTTATCTGCTCCTTTGGGCATCAGGTGAGGGCAGCTGCATTTTCCTTTTCTTTTAGGACACTGTGTTCTGTACAGGACCCGGAAGAAGCTTCTTTCCTCTACATAGACCAGTGTTTCCCAAAGAGGTTGCCTCCAGCTGTTGCAAAACTACAACTCCCAGCATGCCGGGACAGCCTTTGGCTGTCCGGGCATGCTGGGAGTTGTAGTTTTGCAACAGCTGGAGGCACCCTGGTTGGGAAACACTGAAATAGACAGTGATTTACAGCTCCCAGCAGATCTTTATTACTTTTATATGTAAGGATTTGCTTTATCTGTATTAGTATCTACTTATTTTTGTTTAATCCTCACTTTTTCCTATTTTTGGATGACATTTTGGTGGCTTCAGAACCAATTACCAGGTTTCCATAGAGTTATGGTCTAAACATACAATAGTTTCAACATACAATAGTCGGCCTGGAACCAATTAATATTGTAACTTGAGGGAACACTGTATAATACTTGTATGGCTATAGGGCCTCAACCACCATCTTCTCTGTACTACCACTTTTACTACTTCTATTTGTTTTCATTGAGTCATAAGAAAGATAACATTTACATGGAATCTTTAAACTTTACTTCTGTTTCCTCCAAAAATGTACATATGTGTAACCCATGCACTGGCCACTCTAATTGCTACACCTGTTCAGTTGCTTGTTGACACAAAAAGCTGATCAGCCAATCACATGGAAGTAACTCAATGCATTAAGGCATATAGACGCAGGGCCTGTGCTAGACTATTTTCTGCCCTGGGCTAAATAAGCCGATTCAACCCCCTCCCCCCCACTTTTAAAGAAAAGTAATGTAATGTATGTACACAGTGACATCACCAGCAGTGAATGCAGATCTGTAGTATAATACAGGATGTAACTCAGGATCAGTATAGGATGAGTAATGTACCGGGGCCTTGCATTCACTATAATACAGTGGTCCCTCAACATACGATGGTAATTCGTTCCAAACGAGCCATCGTTTGTCGAATCCATTGTATGTTGAGGGATTAGTGCAATGTAAAGTATAGGAAGCTGTACTCACCTGTCCCCGCCGCTCGAGATGGTGTCCCTGCCGCTCCCGATGGCGATCCCGGGCCTCCGCTGGGCTCTCCGCTGTCTTCTCCGGTCCTCCGCTGTCTTCTCCGGTCCTCAGCTGTCTTCTCCGGTCCTCTTCTCTCTTCTCCGGTCCTCTTCTGTCTTCTCCGGTCCTCTTCTGTCTTCCGCAAGGCCTTACTGGGCCTGCGTGGCGACGTCATTACGCCGCTGCGTATGCCATTCCTATTGGATGGCGTGCGCAGCAGCGTATTGACGTCATCGGAGAGGGCCGAGAAGACACCGGAAGACCAGCGCTGGACCCGGAGGGCACCCCGGAGCATCGTGGAGGGGTAAGTAATACTTACTGCACCACACGGGGAACATTAAGCTGCTATCCGGCAGCAGCTTAAGCATTTGGCGCTGCCGTATAGCACTTAATGCGATGGCCCCGACATAAAAAAGCATCGTATGTCGATGCTGACATCGACATGCGATGGCCTCTGAGAGGCCATCGTATGTCGATTTCATCATATGTCGGGGCCATCGTAGGTCGGGGGGTCACTGTAGTTAGATTTAGCAGAATGGATGGCACCTATTGTTCAAAATCTAGCAATTGTAATAAATCCAGTAGGGTGGATTGGCACAGTGAAGGACTTATAGATCCAGAGGGGGCACAACTTCAAAAGACTTGGCTCACTGTCCCAAATTTAAAAAGGATAGAAGAACAAAGAAGCCGCACTCCAAGTGACGTCAATCATATAAGTGTCAGTATTTAAACATCTGGCTGTGTTTTGATTCTCCAATTATATGAATCTTGGTGGTAATGTCACCAAAATGTAAGGGACGTGTTTAAGCAGATGTGCCTGTGTGCAGCATGTCTTGATAGTTCCAAGTACAGGAAGCCATAAGTCACAGGCCAGAGGAGAATGGGCAGACTGGTACCAGATCACAGAAAAGAAACAGTAACTCATATAGCCACTCGTTACAACCAAGGTGTACCATCTCTGTATGCATATATATATATATATATATATATATATATATATATATATATATAAATATATCAAACATCAAAGCAGATGGGCTACAGCAGCAGAAAACAACCACATGTGCCACTCCTGTCAGCTAAGAACAGGAAACTGAGTCTACGATTTGCACAGAATGAGCAAAATTGGACAATTGATGACTCTAACAATGTTGTCTGGTCTGATCAGTCTTGATTTCAACTGTAACATTCAGATGGCAGGGTCAAAATCTGCCATAAACAACATGAAAGCATGGACCCATCTGCATTGTATTATTGGTTAAAGGGGTACTCCGCCTCTAGACATCTTATCCCCTATCCAAAGGATAGGGGATAAGATGTCTGGTTGCGGGGGTCCTTCTGCTGGGGACCCCCCGCAATTTCCCTGCTGCACCCGGCATTCATTTAGAGCGTTGTGTGCAGCGCTGGAGCACCGGAGGCTCGTGACATCAAGACTGTGCCCCCCTCATGACGTTACGGCTACGCCCCCTCAATGCAAGTCTAATGGAGGGGGCTTCACGTCCCCTCCCATAAACTTGCATTGAGGGTCATAGTCATGATGTCATGAGCGGGGCGTGGCCGTGATGTCACGAGCCTCTGGCCCGCATCACCAGTCATCCTGAATAGAGCGAAGTTCGCTCCATGCACCGGATGTCTGGGGTGCCGCAGTTGAGATCGCATGGGTCCCAAACAGCGGGACCCCCACAATCAGATATCTTATCCCCTATGCTTTGGATAGGGGATAAGATGTCTAGGGGCAGAGTACCCCTTTAAGGCTGATGGTGGTGGTGTAATGAAGTGAGGGACATTTTCTTTGCACATTTAGGGACCGTAGTACCAACTGAGCATGAATTAAACATAACAACCTACCTGACTATTATTGCTGACCATGTCTATCCCTTAATGACCACAGTGGACCTATCTTCTGATGGCTTCTTCCAGCAGGATAGTGCACTATGTCACAAAGCTCACATCATCTCATACAAGATAATGAGGTCACTGTACTCCAATGGCCTCCACAGTCACATGATCTCAATCCATTAGATCACTTTTGGGATGTGGTGAAATTGGAGATTTGCATTAAGGATGTGCAGTTGACCAACCTGCAGCAACTGTGTGATACCATTATGTCCGCATGAACCGAATCTCTGAGGAATACTTCCAGGATCTTGTAGAAAATGTATCAGAAAGAATGAAGATAGCTCTGAAGTCAAAAGAGGGTCCAACCCTGTACTAGCAATGTGTACCTAATAAAGTATCCAGTGAAATGGTGTTGTCTCATATTAATATGAATGACATTTTTTTTAAGCAGGTCAAACTATTCGATCAGTCGATGAACTAGCTTTTTACTCAACTGATCACTGGCCATATTACTGACTATTGTCTTGGGGCTCATCACCCCTTGTAATTGTAATAGAGCCATAAGTGAAACCATTATATACACAGTTTCAAGAATTTTTCATATGTGTTCATTATTTTTTTTTATACTACCGTGCATTTCGAAAAGAAAAGGTAACATCTGCAGAATACTCTGACGCCCTGGGCAGATGACAGATTTTTCAGTCTGCTGCTTATCTGAGCCAGAAATCCGAGGGATTTTGCTGCAGTTTAGGATGCTGTTCGATCTACACAATGGGGCTAATCTACATCCTGGTAATCTAACATGGTTTACTTCCATCAATAAGTGATAAATCATGTTTTTTTTCATACAGGTAAAAAGGTAATTCTGTTCCACCCACTTATTTATCCCGCAGTGCTATACAGAGATTATGTGAAGTGACTTTTTTTTCCCTTTAATTTTCACAGGCACGGTGGGAGGAGCTTGTCACCCACCCGCACATCTCCTGCCCACACAACACTACTACAACTCCCAGCATGTCCTCACTGTAAGGACATGCTGGGAATTGTAGTTGTGTGGCACGGGGGGAGTGTGTTAGATGGGCGGGGCAGATGACAAGCTTGTCACCAGCCCACGCCATATAACTAAAACTCCCAGCATGTCTTTAGTGTAAGGGCATGCTGGGAGTTGTAGTCATGCAGTAGGGGAAGGTGACAAGCTTGTCACCCGCTTGCACATCTCCCCCCCCCAACCTGCTGCATGACTGCAACTCCTTATATGTCCTTACTGTAAGGGCATGCTGGGAGTTGTAGTCATGCGGTGAGCTGCTGGCGGGAAATGTGCGGGTGGGTTACAATAAATATACTAACCTATTTTCCTTGTTTATTTTTACTTCTCATTTCAGATCCGTGTATCCTGTGGACTAGGATGATGATCAGTGTTTTTTTCTTTTGTTTAATGATAATAAAATGGTTAACGAGGGCTTGTGGGGAGTGTTTTTTGGAATCAAAGTTTTTTTTAAGCCAGTGCTTAGCGTTAACACCAAAAACAGCTAGCACTAACCCACAAATATTACCCAGGTACCCACCACCACAGGGATGCCAGGAAGAGCCGCTACCAACAGACCTGGAACTTCAAATATGGCGTTCCTGTGCCTAGGTGGTTACAGGCTGGCATTATTTAGGCTCGGGAGTGGTCCTCGCCCACCCTGGTAATGTCAGGCTGTTGCTGCTTGGTTGGTATTTGGCTGAGAATGAAGATTTGGGGAACCCAAATGCATTTTTTTCCATAAATAATTAAATAATAAAAAAAAAACACATAGGGTTTCCTGTATTTTTATTCTCAGCCAGATACCAACCAAACAGCAACAGCCTAACGTTACCAGGGTGGGCGAGGACGAATGTTACTGGCCCTCCCCAGCCTAAATAACCCCAGCCCACCTAGGCCCAGAAGCACCATTTTTTACTCTCCAGGCTCTTCCCGACACCCCTGTGGCGGTGGGTACCGGGGTAATAATCGGGGTTAATGCTTGCTGTTTTTGGAGCTAACTCTAAGCGCCGGCATAGTAATGGACTCCGTCTATAAGACAGCTTCCACTACTAAGCATGTAAAGTAAATAAAAATAAAAAACACATTTAAAAAACTTTAATTCCAAAAAACACTCCCCCACAAGCCCTTGTTACAAAATGTTGTTAGTATTAATACTAAAAAAAAAAAACGCTGGTCATCGTAGCCCACCAAATCTGAAATAGCCCACAGGATAGACAAATCTGAAATGAAAAGAAAAAAAAAATGGGTTAGTACATATAGGGGGAAAAAAGAAGTAAGATGGTATTCCAAAGTGATTTTATTGGTTTTTGCTTATGTGAGCCAAATTTATCAACACCCTGTGATAGTATGACAAATATGTCACACACACGCAAACTAAAAAAAATAAAATAAATAAATGCCTACAGAACTCGCTTACCAAAGCAAACAAGGATAAATTTCCCCCATAAAGTTTGAGAATTTTAACAGCTAGTAAATATCAAAGTGTCTTATAATTACATAAGGAACAATGTATTAAAAGGTTAGATTGGTGACAGGTACTCTATACCCCCACTAGGACCAAGGGCGTACAGGTATGCCCTTGTGTCCTGGAACTTAAGGACCAAGGGCGTACCTGTATGTCTTTGGCATTTCCGTTCACCGCAGGCATCCTGTGCCAATGCCTGGGGGGGTCCTGGAACCCCCCCATATTGTCGATTGCCGCAAATCGCCGGTCAATTCAGACCGGCGATCTGCGGTGATTCCGGGTCATAAGGGTCTCCGGCGACCCAGAGAATAAGGAAGATTGGGGCTTTCGAAGACAGCCCAAATCCCCCTGAAGGGATAGGATTGACTTGGCAGGGGTGCCACCCCTCCTATCCCTGCTATTGATTAGTCAGAAGCGACCAACCAATAGCAGATTGGGGGCGGGGGGGTTAAAGTTTGGTTCCCCCGCACTGACCTACCCACGGTAGTCCGGACAGAGCGGGGGAACTTTGCTGGGAGCGGCGGCAGAGATCCCCTACCTATAGCAGATGGCGATCCTGTACCCTGCGTGGCGGCGGCAATACTCCTGGTGACGCGATCCTGCTGGTGAGTTGTTGCCTAGCAACATCTGGAGGGCCACAGTTTGGAGTCCACTATACAGTGGTCTCTAATCTGTGGCCCTCCAGATGTTTCAAAACTACAACTCCCAGCATGCCCAGACAGCCGTTTACTGTTTGGTCATGCTGGGATTTGTAGTTTTGCAAGATTTAGAGGGGTACAGTTTGGAGATGACTGTGCAGTGGCCTCTAAACTGTGGCCCTCTAGATCTTGCAAAACTATAACTCCCAGCATGCCCACACAGCAGTTTGCTGTCTGGGCATGCCGGGATTGGTAGTTTTGCAACATCTGGAGGGCCACAGTTTGGAGATCACTGTTCGGTGGTCTCTGAACAGTGGCCCTCTAAATCTTCAACTCCCAGCATGCACGAACAGCAAATGGCAGTCTCGGCATGCTGGGAGTTGTAGATGCATAACTCCAGCTGTTGCATAACTACAACTCCCAGCATGCCCTTCGGTGATCAGTACATGCTGGGAGTTGTAGTATTGCAACAGATGGAGGCACACTGGTTGGAAAATACTGAGTTAGGCAACAGAATTTTCCACCGCAGCTCAAATTCCTAGCTGAAAACTCACCATAAACCCCCACTTGTGCGAATGTACCCTAAAAACACTACACTACACTAATACATAATAAAGGGTAAAACACTATATATACACACAAGTACACTGTTCCCTCCCCCCCACAATAAAAATGAAAAACGTCTTGTACGGCAGTGTTTCCAAAACAGAGCCTCCAGCTGTTGCAGAACAACAACTCCCAGCATTGCCGGACAGCAACTGACTGTCCAGGCATGCTGGGAGTTTAGCAACAGCTGGAGGCACCCTGTTTGGGAATCACTTGCGTAGAATATTTTCGGTAGCGGAGGCAAGCGTAACGCTTGCATCTGGGTCTGCCCTTATGCAAACTCTTAATTTAGGCCTCAAATGCGCATGGCGCTCTCTAACTTTGGAGCCCTGTCGTACTTCAAGGAAACAGTTTAAGGCCACTTATTGGGGTATTTACGTACTCGGGAGCAATTGTATTCCAAATTTTGGGGGCCTTTTTCTCCTTTTACCCCGTATGAAAAGGAAAAGTTGGGGTCTACACCAGCCTGTTAGTAAACCAAGAAAAAACCAAGAGCAATTGCTACTGAATAATATTAATACATTTTATTGATATAAAGTCAATTAAAAAGTCACAACATGTGACTAAATACAATAAAGGACAATTTAACCAAAAGATGATATCAAAGCAATACATGAGATGTAAACAGTTGTAACCACAATACGTGGGTGAGGCAGGTGTAGACTATGGGTTGTAATCACTGCCCAAATAACAGATGAGGTGGAAAAAGTAGAGGAGGCTCTATGAGCAGTAAAATATGCAGGAGGGCACAAAAATTGTCTACCCCTAACTGGATTGTGGTAACCCACTCTATCCTATAGTAAACTCTGCCCAATGCATAATAATCGTATGGTAAATAACCCCACTTACCCATAGTGATGCCTGCATTTTATTTTTCATTTGCACAGCCCACTGTTCCAAAGATCTGTCAAATGCCAGTGGGGTGTAAATGCTCACTGCACCCCTTATTACATTCCATGAGGGGTGTAGTTTCCAAAATGGGGTCACATGTGGGTGGGGGGGGTCCAGTGTTCTGGCACCAGTGGGGGCTTTGTAAACGCACGTGGCCCCCGATCCCATTCCAAACAAATTCTCTCTCAATGGTGCACCTTCTCTTCTGAGCATTGTAGTTCGCCCACAGAGCACTTTACATACACATATGGGATATTTCCATACTCAGAAGAATTTGTGTTATAAATTTTGGGGAACATTTTCTCCTATTACCCCTTGTAAAAATTTAAAATTTGGGGAAAAAACAGCATTTTTGTTAAAAAAAAAAAAAACGACCTGCATTAATAGACAATAGACAGATCGGGCGGACGCTCTTCTATGGTCCCCTGCACTGACGTATATATACACCTATCCGTATTTCCCGCAGAGAGTTGTGATTGGCTGGAACCATCTGGCCAATCACAGCTCTCTGCGGGAAATATGAATATATACGGCAGTGCAGGGGACCATAGAAGATGCCGCATCAATACATTATACAGGAGGATCGCAACAGAACCCGGGGCGATCTGTTAATTATTACAGGTACTACTACTCCCATCATGGAACAGCGTGTGTTCCATGCTGGGAGTAGTAGCACCACCTAAAAAATAAAGATTTTTTTTTTAGTGCCCTGTCCGCCCACATAAATTGATCCCTGTTTAAAAATTAATAAACATGTGGTTATAAAAAAGATACATTTTGTTAAATACAATTTTTTCCATCACTACTGTATCTTTTTTATTATAATTTTTTAATTGTACTCTACAAAATGTTGTTAAAAAAGGTACCTCCATCACTTTTTTGGATCGCTAAAGTCCAAAAGACAATAAAAACCGCCTGAAAAAGACTCACATGGCGTTTTTCTTGGCTTTTTTTCTTTCTCCCATAGACTTCTATGGGGAAAAAAAATGCCAGTGGCTCAACATGCTGTGATTTTTCAAAACCGCCAAGGAGCTGAAAAACGCCAAAAAAGAGTGGAAAAAAACGCCAAAAGGATAAAAAAAAATGTCAAACTGAAAAACGGCAAGTAAAAAAATTATTTTGCGATTTCTTATTGATTCACAGCTAACATCTGGCCTCAGCGTTTTGGGGCCAAAAAAAAAATTGGCGTTTTCCTTGGCGTTTAAAAAATAAATAAAAAACAAGTAGAAACTTAGCCTTCAGCAGGTAATAAGTACTGGAAGGATTAAGATTTTTTAATAGAAGTAATTTACAAATCTTGTGGGCTTGTACTTTTTGATCAAAAATGTATACTAACAACCTGTTAGTTTTTGATATTATGCTGAGAAGCAATCAGATCATTATACAAGATTGTAGATGTGCACCATGTCTGTTTTCTACCCGAATTCATAATTCACAAATCTGTTTAACTTTCTGACACCAGTTGATTTAAAAAATAAAAAGTTTTCCACCGGAGTACCCCTTTAAGATGAAAATGGGCTTGCTCCTTAAGGGGTTAAATAATGATCCCAAATGTTTGTAAATCTGTTCTGTTCCCAGCTCTACAGAATATGTCAGTACTATATGGATGATAAGAAATAATGCTGATAAAATTGTAAGCAATATTAGTTATAATATTATTATTATTAATAATAATAATAATACATAAATAAATAAATGTTATTTAAAAGTGGTGCTTTGTGCAGTCAATATTATGATTAGATTAGATTCCCTGTAAGTTTACATGACCATGAATTACAAACATATCTCCAATCTTGATAGGGAATGAAGAAAGCTGACAAAGCTTTCCACAAGACAGACATCACACTGGATTTTCCCGAATATACCCAGTCCCAGAACATTAATCATACATACGGCACTCACACAGACCCTAGACCAGGTGATCCTATTGTCAAATAACATTTTCATCCAAGAAAAATCCCATTGGTGTGCACTACTGCCCATTCATATGTGCTTGCCAAAATAAACGAACAAGAAAAATCTTTTACTTTGACATTTCTTTCCTCAGAAACAATGCATATTTATGGAGCTGAAAGTCAGGGAAAGTTCCCTGGAAAATACATAGGAGAGCATTCAGCTTCAATGAATGGAACCGAGAATGTTGTATTCCCTGCCTCCAATAACATGACACCACCATCTATCAACAAGTGGATGAGACGGCAGCAGCATCTTGGCAGGGGGAACCTAAAATGAGAACATTGCTTTAAGGCTGGACAATTAGGTAGACAATTGCCTGATTACTAGGTACATGATTGCACTCCGTGAAACTTTGTTTTCTGCTAGAAGATAAATGATTTCCCTCTGCCCATTCTACAACATGCATATGATTAGACATACGCCCTGAATTAATGAAGATCAAAAACATCTGTTGGCTTACGCTAATAAAGTCAAAGAAAAGCACAGAATAATGCTGCTTGAAATTCTAGATATTGCTAGGGATGAGCAAATACACACAGAAGAATTCCGTTTGGTTTGGATCTAGATTGGGGTCAGTTCAGTTCCATTCCTGGCAGTAGTTTCGCTGCTACTCTGTGAGTTTCGCTGAATGAAGTGATTAAATAAGACATCATCTCTACATAAGAAAGAAATTGGATAGATCATTGAATATTTTTAAAGTTTTTGGAGGACGTGAAAAAAAATGATGAAGGTGACAGCGTCCAATGTCATTCCTTTATTAATTCAACAGTTTATATAATATGTGACATTTGATAATTTTTTTAAAGTTGAAATGTTTTGAACTATGTGAACCATAAGATTCATATAATAAAGAAATTTAGTTCTGAGCTGTCACTTTTTTTTCTTTTGTGTCTGATAGACTTGAGCTATCCTTTATGTCTTATTTATGTGAGGAGCCTAGACTATCCCCAATGTCATGCCTATGTAAGGAGATAATACTATACACTACTGTATAACAGGTCTATGCAATTGCCTGGGACTGTCTCCTGTGCCATATTTATCCGTATTGTGTGTCAGGTCTTGGAAATAATCTGGGACAATCCACTATGACATGTCTATCTAATAAGCCAAAATTGTGCCCTATAGTAGGTCTGTGCAATGGTCTAGGACTATCCCTTATGCCAGGTATATCTGAGAAGCCAGAACAGAATTCTAGGTTATGTCTGTGCTCCGGTTTGGGGCTATCCCCTATACCAGGTCTATCTGAGAAGCCAGAACAGTATCCTAGATGAGGTCTATGTACCAGTCTGGGACTAACCCCTACTCCAGGTCAATCGGAGAAGCCAGAAAAGTATCCCAGTTTTGGTCTGTGTATTGGTCTGTGATATACCCCTTCGTCAGGTCTATCTGAGAAGCCAGAACAGTATCCTAGGTCAGGTTTGTGTACCAGCCTGGGACTATCCCCTATACAATGTCTTTCTGAGTAGCCAGAACAGTTTCCTAGGTAAGGTGTGAGGAGTCAGGACTGTGCTCTTCGTGAGGTCTATGTAATGGTCTCGGACAATCACCTATGTAATTTCGATGTAAGGAGACAGGACTGTATGTAGTGCCCATGAGGAAACTGGTAGTTGGAGACAGGTAAGCTGAAAGTAGTAGTTCAATTGATGCAGTATATGATGATGTTACATTGTTGGTCTGGCTAACCTGATGAATTATCTGTGAGCCTTAGCAACACGTGAATTATTCCTCATATCATGTCTACATGATGGACCTAGCTTTTAATCATTTGAACCAAGCACTGTTCAGGTACTGTACATAAATGCCCTAGAGGTAACCCATGTAGCTTCTATGGAGGCAATTCCCTTTACTATTAGGGGGCATGTACTGAACTTATTCCTGCATTTTTGACAAGCAAGAAGGTGAAACATTGTCTCAAGATTATTGGGACATGGAAAATCATGGAGGAAAAAATTACTGTGTAGCAAACTGGGGTTCCTCGTCCTTCCCATGTTTTGTCTAAAGATGAGAATAAAAAGCAGTTTCTCAAGACCATGGACATGTCATACTCAGTAAAAAGAAAAAAAAACTTGTATCAGTCAGAGATTTTTATAAACCAAATTTTATAAACCAACTATGACAGTTCCTTGGACCACCAATTTACATAGGGCTGTATGTCATATCTTATACCATTATTGGCTTACAACATTTTCAAATAAAAATTAAACTGTATTGAAGAGACTTTAGTTTTAGTCTTTAGTTTTTTAAGTATACCCATAACTATCAGAAATTCAGTCTGCTTTTTTAGCCACTGACTGTTTCCACGTCCAGATGGACACCATCGTCAAGCACTATAGCTAGAAAGCTAGTGTTTGCTGAAAGCCAAGAGAAGAGAAATGGACACTATAATTGGCTTGGTGATCCCCTCTTCATATCATTATGGATGTCTGCTAAAGAGAGCACATCAATGCATGGCATGTTAATTTGTGTAGATCATGTCACCAGGGCTCGACTTCAGTGCTAATGACACAATTCCAACAGACTGTTGACTTGGCAGTCAGATTGGATTTTTCTGGTACATCGATGACCCATAAGGTTCTAACAGAGTCTTGTAATTGAGCCCTGTGCACCTGTTTCTACACATCAATTATAATATACATAGCTGGTAGTTGCTATTGACAGTATAATGTTGGAAAACTTTGCAAAAAAAAGAACTATTCTTTAAGGGGAACAATGTTTTATAGTTTGATACATGCATCCAGTAAGTTTTACACATAAAGGGCAGTAACTCTGTAAATACATTGAATTTACTCATCATCTTGTAGTGGTCCTAACTAACACCTGAATTCAAAGTCTAGAGCTGCAATCACAGTCAACAGGCTAGTCGAGTCCCTATAATACAGCAAGACAATTTTTGTTATATCAGATTACTCTACACTTTCCAAACTGTAAAAACCCAGAACACATTCTGTGTAGACATTTTTCTGTTAGGGTGAATGGATACATCAGTGTAAGCCATTTTCAGGTCTCTAGAGATGTTTGACCTGGTTCAAGTCAGGGCTCTGGCTGGGCTACTCAAGGACATTTTGGCTGTCTTTGGCTGTCCCAAAGCTACTCCTGAGTAGTCTTGGCTTAGTCATTGTCTTGTTGAAGGGTGAACCTTAGGCCCAGTCTGAGGTCTAGAGCACTTTGTATCAGGTTTTATCAAGAATAACTTTAGAATAAGAATGGGCTTTCATGTGTTTTTTTTTACTGAGAAGAGGCTTCTGGCCATAAAGCCAAGATTGGTGAAGTTCTGTAGTGATAGTTGGTCTTCTTGAAGTTTCTCCCATCTGCAGACAGGATCTTAGAAGCTCAGCCAGAGTGACAATTGGTTTTTTGATCACTTCTCTTACTAAGACCCTGGCCATTCTCTTCCAATCACTTAGTTTGTTGGATTGTCTAGCTCCAGAAAGAATTCTAAGTGTTGCAAACATCTTTCTATAAGAATTATGTAGGCCATTGTGCTCCTAGGAAATTTCAGTACAGGGGATTTTTTTTGTACCCTTCTACATATCTGTACCTCCACACAATTCTGTTTTTGAGCTTTACAGGCAGTCCTTTCCACTTAAATGGCTTGGTTTTGCACTGATATGCATTGTCCGCTGTGAGACCTAATATAGACTCTATATTGAATCTTTCCAAATCCTGTCCAATAAACTGAATTTACCACAGGTCTATCAAGTTTAGCCAAGGAAGGGTAGAGATAAATAAAGAAAAGTGGTTTGAAGGAGGGGATGTAATTTTACATTTATACATATGCCATAATATCATTTTGTTCTAAGAATTTGTCTAACCCCATTTTAAGCCCTATACTGTTTTTGCTGTGATTGTCACCTCTGGAAATTAAACCTTTTTTTCTCCAGATGGAGGAAATGCATTCTTGTCTTTTGAGGGCGTTTTACCTGAAACAGCTTCTCCCCATATTTTTTTGTATTGCTGTGCTCATATCCCCCTTAAGACAAAACACATATAATTATTTTAATCTTTCCTCATAACAAAGATGATACATGCACCTTAATATTTAAAGGGGTATTTCAGGATTTTTTTTTTATTTGACTATGCTACAGGGGCTGTAAAGTTAGTGTAGTCCATAATACAGTGTCTGTACCTGTGTGTGATGGTTTTCTCACAATTCTTATGCAATTTTCACCCCAAAATTTATTTTTAACAGCATACGAAATGACTGTTGTCTCAGATTTTTCCCATGCGGCCGAGACTTGACTCACTAGCCAGCTGATGACAGGCAGCCTGTCTGCTTCCATAGGGGAAGCAATCACTTGGTGGGAGAGAGATCAGTCTGCAACTAATGTAACAGCTGTAGGCACCCTGATCGAAAACCACAGGTCTTTTGAATGGATGCAGCTCATGTATGTTTCAATGGGTGGGGTGGCTCATGTGTGGGAGGAAAAGGGAATTATGGGATTTGTAGGCAAAAAAGAAAACTGAAAAACGAAATACCAGTTCACAAAAAGCTAGCCACAGCATTATGGTAATCTCACAACATAGTCAATTAGCTCCAAGACAAGCGCAGATCCTTCCTAAGCATGTCCAATACTGTCTGCCAGGTACATACTAAAATCTCCTTATGGTGGATTACCCCTTTAAGTTGCGCACCAACTTTTTCCTGGACATCTTTTCTATTTTGTCGGTGCCCAAAACTGAACAGCATATTCCAGTTGAGTCTGTACCAATGCTCTATAAAGGGGTAGTATTATGTGCCTTTCCCACGAGTTCATGCCTCATTTGATACATGGCAATATCCTGCTGGCCTTGGAAGCAGCTGCTTGACATTGCATGCTATTCTGCAGTCTATGATCTACATGTACACTCAGATCCATTACTACCAATAAGTCTCCCAGTTTTACTCCTCCTAGGACACACTAGGAGTATTTAAGTCAAGTTTAAAAAATTTTTTTTATTCAAAATCAATTTGATAAGTTCTCCAGTAATGGGTCTTTGCCGCTTAAGCCTGACTCACAAATAGGAGGTGAGAACACATAAGGGCCTCGGTAGTCTTTATAAGCACCAATCAAAGTTTTCACCAGATAAAATCTATAGTACGAAACCAAGCATTAAAAAGTTGACACGGGCGTGGTGCAGATTAGAAACCTCAAATAATAAATGTTGGAGATTTAGAATGGCACTATATGCCTTCCCTATCGTCTTATATTACCTATGTTAATATAGAAGGGAAAAGGAAAGCAGAACATTTGTTTCCTATAGTGGATTAGTGGGGCACAGAACTAGTGGGCCCTCCAGTCACAAGATGTGAAGGGTCTGTGAATAAACTCCCTGTTGTACCTCCTCACTGATAAACACAGTGTTATAAGGAAAGAATTCCAAGCCTTTGTTTTAATGTTTGATACAATTCATCAGCGGTGACAGCAGCTTTATCGCTTGGAAATAGAGACAACGTGTGAGAGGGATGAATGCAGCCGCAATCACATTAATTAATAGAACAACAAGACTTATACAGGGGCTGTGGTTTTGAAGCAACTTGGAAAAAGTCATATCTATTGATCGGCAGGGCAGTGTGGTTTCAATCACTTGTCTAATTTGTTTTCCGTGAGGTCAGATGGTTTAAATCTGACAAGTTACATGAGAGGGTGAAGTCATCACTTACCTGGTTTCACTGCATACAGAGATACATGAAGATCAGCATTGCTTCCCAGTCAAGGGGGTTTACGGTTTAATATTGAAGAATTTAAACAGGCTGGGAATAGTGTTCATGCATTTTACCAGGAAGATTTGATGTTTAAACTTCCTTGTTGTGTCCTGTTCTTGTCCCTGTTAGTCTTGTCTATGTGATGTCCGGTTTTCCTTTGTTCTGGTTGAACCTTCTCACGGACCTTTATTGGTCCGACTTTGGTGCCTGTACTACTGTTTATGGGCTGACTGCCCACTGAGTATTGCGTGGAAGGTATTTCCGGAGTAAATGCTTGGTCATGTTACTTTGCTCTTGGTCATTCCTTGTATCGATTTTCTTTTTTCTTTGACTTATGTTTTATGTATGCACATATTGGCCCTCATTTACTATTCTAAACCCGACCTCTTTTGTCGGGTTTTTTTGTCGCATCTTTGTCTGCGCCATGTCGCAGACATCGTGCGCCAGTCTGCGACACTATGCGACATTTTTTCCCGACGGACCCGATGTGGATTCTCCCAAACCCGAAAAAGGGGCGTTACCCGACATTTCTGAGCTTTCCCACGTATTTATTAAGGTTTCCAACCCGAATTTGTTGAATTGTTGTGGATTTTTTCCCGACAGCTCAGAGGAGTTGGAAACCAAAACCTACAAAACCCACGTACAACAAACAGGGTGCGACATAATAATAAATACCAGGGGAAAAAAGCAGTCGGGTAAGAAAGCAACATAGACTTACAACCCGATTTTCTTAGTAAATGAGGGCCATTATCTGCGGCCTTGTTTTTGTATGTGAAAACCTTAATAAAAAATTTACAGTTGAAAAAAAAACTTTATCTACATGCCTATACATATACACTGTGCAGTATATCTTTTTGCCATCATTTGTATTGAAAAAGCATTACAGTACAAAAAGCAGTACAACTGAAACTTATGTATCCCAGTGTAACCCGGCCAAACAAATGCCAAAAAACACTGATGTAAGGCCTCTTTCACACTATGAAATAGTTCCGTTTAGGAACTTCCGTCACAAGTTCCATCACTATATCGGGGAAAACCTGCCGTTACAAAACCCCTGACGGCCGTGACTAAATAGCATTGCAGCCTATGGGGTTTTGCAACTGCCCGTTTGCACCCGTATATGCCCATAATTCATTACGGACGAGATACAGTGACGGGACATCGTGGCGGAAAAATTAATGCATGCAGTAATTTTTCCGCCACGATGTCCCGTCACTGTATCACATCCGTAATGAATTAGGGGCATATACGGGTGCAAACGGGCAGTTGCAAAACCCCATAGGCTGCAATGCTATTTAGTCACGGCTGTCAGGGGTTTTGTAACGGCAGGTTTTCCCCGATATAGTGACGGAACTTGTGACGGAAGTTCCTAAACGGAAGTATTTCATAGTGTGAAAGAGGCCTAGGCATTAAAGAGGTATTCTAATTTCATCCTATCTATAGTATAGTTGCTACAGATCCCGGGAACAGTGTATATGTGACCAGTATTGATTCTCTGTTACCCCCAATACCAGAAAGATTAGAGATGAGCAGTGAAGCCTGTATATCCCGATCTTGCTTAGTATTTTGGCTAAATTGAGGTTTGCCACGCACTTTGCCAGGCTAAGCACGTTTGAGCCTGACAATGGCACTATCATATGAGAAGGGATAAGAAACATGTGACCTTTTAGGGCCATTTCAGCTTAGGATGAAGAAGTAGGAAAACTTAGAAAGTCCAGCATAGTTGGCAGCTAGCAGCAAAATCACTTGATCGCACGTTTGCACTTGCATACAGCAGCCCTTGAGACAGCATAGGGGTGGGTTTAGGATGGTGGGTTTAGTAATCTAGTGAGCAAAATCATTCCTTAAATGTCTATCCTGACCCATTATTAGTCTACTAAACTTGTTTAAAGTGGAGCTCTACTTGTGGATCTAAAAAAGCTACTGAATTGTACAACATATGCAAAAATGTTACTGAATGATACCACATATGCATTTAATGTAATTTCTTTGGACAATCCATTACCATACATTTGGACACGGAAACAAGAAGAGTCTTCTTCTCAAAGTGGAGCAGCAGTAATATCAAAGGTCAGCTGGTAATGTTTCCCTACAAAATGCATCCTTGAACCAGAACCCTACTCCTATAGCAGGACCTTTCAAGATCAACAAGTAACCAAAGACTTGTTAAACGAAAATAGGTTTTTCAAAGTGGTAGCCGTCTCTTGTTATAAGATGTTATTAAAAATATAAGTCTAGCATCTTCTAAAATGTGCAGGAGTGATGGCCTACTTAATAAATCACCTGATGATTGGCTGACCATTCCATCACATGAGCGTGTCTCAGAAGGTGGCGGTCAGAGCACCAGGGGGTAGCTGATGAAAACTAGGCCCCGTACAGGAGATTCAGCAGTCGGACCCCCCCACAACCAGACACTTATCTCCTATCCTGTGGATGAGGGATATGTTTTGTTTCAAGGGGGCACATGACAATTTATATTTTGCAGATAGGATCCACAGAACAGGACGCTGTTGTTATGATATTAGTCCTCAGAAATTTGAATTTCACCATTCATCAGCCTACCCTTGTTTGGAGATCTTCCACAGCTAAAGTAAGCAATTCTACTAATAACATTTTATTAATAAATAGTGCAACATTTTACCCAAAGGTCTTCCTACTGGTGGAGCTCTGCTGTAATACTTTCACTGATCACATTGGGGTATACAGTGACCCCTCGACATACCATGGCCCCGACATATGATAATTTCAACATGTGATGGCCTCTCAGAGGCAATCGCATGTTGAAGGCAGCATCGATGCTTTTTTTATGTCGGGGCCATCGCATAAACGGCTATCCGGCAGCGCAGACTGCTTTAGCTGCCGCCGGATAGCCTTTTACGGTGCCCCGTGAGCTCCGGTGATGGTCTCCTACCTGTCCTTGGGGCTCCGGCGCGTCCTCTTCGGGATCCTCTGCATCGTCGGCGCTCTTCATCGACGTCATCACGTCGCTGCGCACGCCGTCCCCTCATCTAATAGGAGTGGCGTGCGTAGCGACAAGATAGCGGTGACGGAGAGCGCGGTTGCCGGTGAAGCAGAGGCCTTGCCGGAGCTTCGGGGACACCTCAGGGACGCGGCTACAGCGATGGACGGCGACATCCCGGGCAGCAGTGACGGTCCGGAGCGGCGGGGACAGGTGAGTACAACTTTATCTAACAGTGGTCTACAACCTGCGGACCTCCAGATGTTGCAAAACTACAACACCCAGCATGCCCTGACAGCCAACGGCTGTCCGGGCATGCTGGGTGTTGTAGTTTTGTAACATCTGGAGGTCCGCAGGTTGTAGACCACTGTCCTATACTTTACATTGCACGGATCCCTCAACATACGATGGTTTCCACAAACGATGGTCCGTTTGGAACGGATTACCATCGTATGTTGAGGGACCACTGTACTATGAAATGTAATGCTTGCTATTTTGGTAGCAGATGGGTTAAGCCTCATGCACAAAAAAAAAAAAAAAAAGAAATGGTCACTTTTTCCCCCTTTTCTCAGCTATTACGGTGATCATCCAAGCTTCTACAAGGTAAATACTTCTGGAAAATAAGTGGAAATTTGCTGCAAATCAGTCCCTTTGTGCATGGCCACAAGAGCATTCTAAAATGTTTGGACACTAATACCCGTTCATTTTCCTGGTTCTATAAATAAAAGCTGCCAGCTATGTGGCAGCCTTGAAATGGTATTCTTCCCAGCTCAGCAGGAACTCTCATCCTTATTACCTCGGCAGGGGGCTAGACAGGCCCAAAACAGCAAGACAACTGAATCAAGACATTTTCAATATCTAACAAAATGACTATGGTTTAAAAGGAAGTATAAGGTTTGGAGAAATTGGACAGCTTTTGTGCTCTGCGTATTACCTTTGTTAAAAGAGTTCAAATCCTACCTAGGTTTTCAGTATATATAGAATGTGAAGTATATATATATATATATATATATATATATATATATATATATATATATATATTTTTTTTTTTTTTTATTTATTTATTTCTACATATAAAGACTGTATGAATCTCACAAGTGAGCATGCAAATTGTCTAATATACCCTCCATTTGTTAATGAGAATTCACAACCATTTCTGAGAGAACTGAGCAGCCCCCACACAATAGAATAGGGGGCAGTATCCAAAGACTGGTGTTTAGGAGGGGGCAGGGCATTGAGCGAATGTCTCTTTATTTGATCTTTCTGATAAAATTAAGCAGTCATTTGGACTGTCATCTCCCCAAGATTTGATAACGTCTTCCACTAGGCCACCATGGAATAAAGCACAGGCTTACTGAATCGAGTGTTCCCAGAATGAATAAACAGTTGTCACAAGTCACAAAAAAGAAAGCATGAATGAGATTTTTATTATTCGCCAGCTTTGTCCAAACAGATGGGCTTATTATTTTTACACAAGCCATTAAATGATGCAAAAGCCAAAATATGGGTGATGAACATTTACAGCCAAATTGCTAGCAGCTGGATTACAACACTCCGATGGTTCAGACCTTTATTTTACAAAAATATATCTGATAAAAAAAAAAAAATCACTTGTTGCTATGATTGAAAATAATAGGAAGTGTAAACTAAATCTATATCTATCTATCTATCCATCTATCTATCTATCTATCTATCATCTATCATATCTCTCTATCATCTATCTATCTTCTATCATATCTATCTATCTATCTATCAATCTATCTATCTGTCTAAGTAGAAAAGCGAAGTAGCACAACCAAACGAAGAAAACAAATGGTGGGTGCCAGCAGATAGTTGTCCCAGGTCACGGGTCATTCTGAAATATCCATACCATAAAAAGATTCTGCAGCACTTAAAAAATGGGTGAAACTTAAGTGAAATTTATTGGCCTGACAGCATACCGACATTTCGGCTGCCCACTTGCAGCCTATTTCAATCTTTTTTATGGTATGGATATCTATCTATCTATCTATCTCATATCTATCTGTCTATCTATCTATCTGTCTATCTATCTATCTATCTATCTCATATCTATCTATCTTTCTGTCTATCTATCTATCTATCTATCTATCTCATATCTATCTTTCTTTCTATCTATCTATCTATCTATTATCAATCTATCTATCTCATATCTATCTATCTCATATCTATCTATCTATCTATCTATTTAAGGACACAAGAAGGTAGCAGCACTCCTATAAACTGAACTGAAGCTTGGTGTACATCAGAGCAAAGATCCTTGGTTGCAGGATTCCAAGTGAGGATACAATGGAAGAAGATCAATGTGGCACTCCAAAATGATAAATAAAGTGAGTAGCGTTTACTCCATCAAGAAACACATGGCAACGTTTCAGCTGCTACAATGCAGCCATTCTCAAGCAAGTTACAAAGTGCAAGTGACACAATTTATAAGGCATAGGAAGTGATGTCATACATTAAATATGCAAATTAACACATTTACATACAAGTCATAACATTCATATAGCAGTGATCAAATAGTGAGTACAGGTGATACAGCAGTAGTATTCAATGTACAATATTGTATACATCTTAATAAAATGCATATACAGTGGCATAGGGCAGTATATAGTGACAGATGATTTAAAAAAATTTACAGAGGCGGAGATGTTGGCGGGTGCTGCATGACGGCATAAACAAACAAACGCCGGTGGCAGCGGCATAATGTATGCATGCCACACACCGTCCGGAAATGGCAGGGATGACGCTCAGATCTGGAAGGTGCATGCAAATGTGCGGCAGGCTCGCGCAGCCGCACATCTTCTCATGAATGCCGCTGATGTAAAATATTTTCCAATCTGTGAAAAGTGCCATACGCATGCTCGCGTCTACGCTATTAGCGTAGACCTAGCGTAGGCTACGTTAGTAGCGTAAACCTGCGCATGCGCAGTAGTAAATTTAGCTTATTGGAAAAAACTTTAGATCATAGGCTTACGTTAATATCTTATCTCTTAGCTAATTTCGTAACTTACGCTAAAAACCCTCCGCATGCGCGCTAGATTTTTCCACGGCTACGCTAAGAGATAAGCTATTACCGTAAGCATATGATCTAAAGTATTTTCCAATAAGCTAAATTTACTACTGCGCATGCGCAGGTTTACGTTACTAATGTAGCCTACACTAGGTCTACGCTAATAGCGTAGACTCGCGCATGCGTATGGCACTTTTTACAGATTGGAAAATACTTTACATCCCCGCGCGGCCATACAAGGTAATGTAATTGATGTCTCGCAGCGTGCGCATACGCACAATGTCCACGAGGCAAAAGGCAGCCATATTAGAGGTTGATATAGTGTGCCAGCACTGCTAAAAGGTGCACAAATATGGAGAAATATAAATTGAATCTATGGCCAACACTTACAGTAAGTTAAACGCCCAATTATACAAATATTGCCATCAATACAGGTCCACATATGCAGGAGCACATGTATACTGGACCCAGCACTCTGTAACCCCTCGAGTCCTGGTTCCCCAAACTGGGACATCATAGACATCTCAGTTGGGATTAAAGTGGTAGACCTGTACACATCTCCAGGACTGGAAGATCCACATCCTGGACCTACTTACTAGGGGCCGGGCTATAATGCCCCATCATAGAAGTGTCCGACAACTCATACATCGCAGTCAATGGCGGGATTACACCTTACCTGGAAATGTTATTGTACATTGTGTTATCTATTGGCCATTGGTTTTGTTTTTTCTTTCTATGTTGGTCCATTGACTGCGATGTATGAGTTGTCGGACACTTCTGTGTGATGGGACATTATAGCCCTGCCCCAATAAGTAGGTCAGGGATGTGGATTTTCTAGTGCTGGAGATGTGTACAGGTCTACCACTTTAATCCCAACTGAGATGTCTATGATGTCCCAGTTTGGGGAACCAGGACTCGAGGGGTTACAGAGTGTTGTGTCCAGTATACATGTGCTCCTACATGTGTGGACCTAGATTGATTGCAATATTTGTATAATTGGGCGTTTAACTTACTGTAAGTGTTGCCCATAGATTCAATTTATGTTTCTCCTTATTTTTGCACCTTTTAGCAGTGCTGGCACACTATACCAACCTCTAATATGGCCACTTTTTGCCTGGTGGACATTGTGCGCATGCTGCAAGACATCAGTTCCATTACCTTGTATGGCCACGTTGCGCTCATGAGAAGATGTGCGCCTGCGCAAGCCTGCCGCATGTTTGTATGCGCCTTCCAGGTCTGCGCGTCATGCCTGCCATTTCAGGCCAGTGTGCGGCATGCATACAGTATGTCGCCACCACCGGCGTGTGTTTGTTTATGCCGTCATGCAGCACCCGCCAACATTTCCGCCTCTGTAAGTGTTTTGAAATCATTTGTCACTATATACTGCCCTATGCCACTGTATATGCACTTCATTAATGTATACAATATTGTACATTGAATACTACTGCTGTATCACCTGTACTCACTATTTGATCACTGCTATATGAATGTTACGACTTGTGTGTAAAGGAGGTGACCAGTGACTCAGAGACCTTAAGGGCTTGCTGCGACTTGTAGTAGATGGGGCCAATTTAATGCAGGCCACGTTGACTTGACAAATGGTGACTGTGACTGACTTGACTGATGACTGACAATACTGAGACTGTGGCTTACTTGTAGCTGCAGACTGGAGTTGAGGCCTCCTATGAATCTGGATACACACCTAGACTAGACTGCACTGGACCTCAGCAGGAAGCAAGAGAGGAAAGAGAGAGAGCTAACTCCTCACAGGGATTATATGGGGGAGACTAGCAGGCAGCTCATAGGCCACCTTTGAGTCACCTGGTCACTGATACCTCCTGGGTAACAATCACATGACAGATCACATGTCCTAAAGTTGCACATTTTATAATACAACAATTGGTGAAACATATGTACATGGGGGAACAAGCACAAGGGAGGCCCAGGGGACTCTGCAGAAGGCTGCCTGACAGGACAGCAAGAGTACGGGGTAACACCTCCTGTACTGGGCCACCACATATCTATCTATCCATCTATCTGTCTTTGCCATATCTATCTATCTATCTATCTATCAATCTATCCATCACATACAGAACCTATCCAGTGTCCTGCAATCCCTTTTCTTACCAGTGTTTCCCTTCATCCCTATAGACTACAGCTCAATGCCTTCGGAGAGATAAGTTGGAGTAATGAGCCTGCTGAGTACACCATGCTGGCAGTTCAATTGTAATAATGAAAATCTATATCCTACCTATACGTTATTATGACATCCTTTCCGTATACAGTCAGTAGTAATACATCAGTCTAAAAACTCAATGAAAATGATTTACGTAAACACTGGCTGCTAACTTGTCGCACGCCCCAGTATATCCTACACGCAGGAGCCCACACACAACATACAAGAATGATAACATGTTGGCAAAGCGCCACTCCACAATACATGATGACAACCTAATAATCTGATTCATGTCAGCCTATTATCGGTTTGTCAGGCTGTTTGATATGCTTGCACTTACTCTGTGGTGCTGTAATTTTATCAGTAGACATGAGCCAGGAATAATATGCTCTATAATGCATTAGGCCACTTATTGACTTTATGGATTATAGGTGGTTGATACTATAGTTTAGCATGTTTTACTTTCAGACCAACTAACCAACGGGCACTGTCATTGTCAATATAGTAAAGCGATGTTTCCCAAACAGGGTGCCTCCAGCTGTTGCAAAACTACAACTCCCAGCATGCCCGAACAGCCGAAAGTAGCTGATACTATAGTTTGACTTGTTTTACTTTCAGATCAACTTAATAAAGTGGAATTGTCATTGTCAATATAATAAAGCGGTGTTTCCCAAACGATTTGCCTCCAGCTGTTGCAAAGCTACAACTCCTAGCATGCCTGGAAAGCCGAAGGTGGCTGATACTATAGTTTGACTTGTTTTACTTTCAGACAAACTTAAAGGGGTATTCCAGGATTTTTTTTTTATTTGACTATGCTACAGGGGCTGTGAAGTTAGTGTAGTTCATAATATAATGTCTGTACCTGTGTATGATGGTTTTCTCCCAATTCTTCTGTGATTTTCACTCCAATATTTATTTTTACCAGCATACAAAATGACTGTTGTCTCAGATTTTTCCCAGCTTGCAATGCAGCCGAGACCTGACTCACTAGTCAGCTGATGACATGGAGCCTGTCTGCTTCAATGGGTGGAGGGATCAATCTGTAACTAATGCAACAGCTGTAGGCACCCTGATTGAAAACCACAGGTCTTTTGAATTGATGCAGCTCATTTATGTTTCAATGAGTGGGGTGGTTGATGTGTGGGAGGGAGGAAAATGGAATTGTGGGATTTGTAGTCAAAAAAAGAAAAGTCAAACAGGAAATACTAGTTCACAAACAGCTAGCCACAGTGTTATGGTAATATCACAACATAGCCATTTAGCCTCAAGACAAGCGCAGATCCTTCCTAAGCATGTCCATTACTGTCTGCTAGGTACGTACTAAAATCACCTTATGCTAGATAAGCACTTTAATAAAGTAGGGATTGTCATTTTCAATATAGTAAAACAGTGTTTTCCAAGCAGTGTTCCTCCAGCTGTTGCAAAACTACAACTCACAGCATGCCCGGACAGCTGAAGGTGGCTGACACTATACTTTGGCTTGTTTTACTTTCAGACCAACTTAATAAAGCAGGGATTGTCATTAACAATATAGTATAGCGGTGTTTTCCAAGCAGTGGGCCTCTAGCTGTTGCAAAACTACAATTCCCAGCATGCCCAGACAGCCGAAGGCTGTCTGGGCATGCTGGGAGTTGTAGTTTTGCAACAGCTGGAGGCACACTGCTTGGAAAACACTGTAGTAAAGCAAGAGTTTTGGGCTCAAAGTTGCCATTACAAATTTAGCCACTGACAATTGAGAAATGATGCCAAGCAGGCAAATACATTAAATAAAAAATCATAAACATTTTACATTAAATTCTGTACGTGTATTATAGGGAAAAAAAAGAATTAAAATAAATTTTGGCGACTGGTACTAGTAGAAACCATAGTTGGATAAGCACGCAAATCTTTAAAGGGGTACTCCGGTGGAAAACATTTTTTTTTTTTTAAATCAACTGGTGCCAGAGAGTTAAACTGATTTGTAAATGACTTCTTTTAACAAATCTTTACCCTTCCAGTACTTTTTAGCAGCTGTATGCTAGAGAGGAAATTCTTTTCTTTTTGAATTTCTTTTTTGTCTTGAATTTTCCAGAGCAGCTCAGGTTTGCAATGGGGATTTTCTCCTGCTCTGGACAGTTCCTGATACGGGCATCAGGTGTCAGCAGAGAGCACTGTGGACAAGACAAAAAAGAAATTCAAAAAGAAAATAATTTCCTCTGTAGCATACAGCTGCTAATTAGTACTGGAAGGGTAAAGATTTTTTTTTATAGAAGTAATTTACAAATCTGTTGAACTTTCTGGCACCAGTTGATAAAAAAAAAAAATCCATTGGAGTACCCCTTTAACCAAGTTGCTTATTAAATACACTGATGATATCCTGACATTATCCAAAGTGATTGAATTAAATGCCACACTCCCAGATTTCTGAGGGAATTCCATTTAGTTTAGGGAAAATAACATTTAAATACATTTCATATTAGGAACTACAGTAGGATAGGTGCACAGATCATCAACCAAGTCGCTTATTGATTACATCAGTGATATCCTGAGATGATTGAATTAGATGCCACGCTCCCGGATTTCCATGGGAACACTCCACCAGCTACCCCCCCCCCCCATAAAGGGTTCTTAAATTTTCTACAAGGAAATTGTTAAAAAACTAAAAAATCAACAGTATGAGATGCAAGTTGTTAAATGAGCATTCTAGTGCCGGAATGTTAATGATAGCAAGCAATAAATATCACCTTACCTAATAAAACGGCAGAGATTGTCAACTGGCAGGTAGCAAATTAACCGCATCTGGTGTCAAGAGGAGTTAATGAACATTTTCTTAGATGTATTCTGTCACTTATGGATTAAAGAGAAGCATTTGTGGATCTTCCATGTGAGCACAGAGGAATGAAAAGGGATGCAGCTTGTTTTCTAGTCTTAACTAACCACATGTAGACCATTTTTTTTCTTTACACAATATTGTCGTACAAGCTAAATGTGCCTGTGTATCATGCAGAGAACCACTTTCCCCCATAGATCTGACATCTCACTTTTAGTGCCCGCTGCTTGCCTGCTTGCTGCTCAGTAGCGACGCAGACAGATGGATCAACAGAAAAGATAAACTGGCGAATGCCATATACATAGACCTTAGACAAAGCAGACATTGACCTAACCAAACCACTGTATTGAGAGACCTTATAAAAAATAAAAAATAAAAATAAAATAAAAAAAAATCCATTCTGTATTCTCTATCTTTTTTTTTTTTTTTATGTCATAGATAAGATTTATCTTACAGCACCAATTCCGAATTAGGAAGAAAGATGAAATAGCACAAGAGGGGTTAATGTGTTTTTTCAAGCGTACCAATCGGCCTAGTGCAGTGTCAAAGCCTTGGGCTAAATTTGCAGGTGGTCGAGCATCTCCTTTTCAAAAGGTTAACCTACAAAGAGCACACAAGCTCTACTCCATGTGAATGCGAGAGCAGCACCCAGGGAGCCGGGCAACAATAAGAAAATAATGACATCAACCTGACCGTGGTTAAGTACATAACACGCTGAAGGTTCACGGATGTGTGGCCTGGAACAATAAGGGGAGAGATAAAGAAGGCTGGTTGGCTAGATCCCAGCATTTATTATCCATGCTGTGAGACCAAGGGAAGGTATGATACAGGCTGCCATTTCAATTGACTGCCGGTTAATCTCTCAATTTGGGGAAGAGAAAAACAAAATAATGTATACAAAGTTCTGTTTGCTGCCCTCCATCCCTCCTTTAATGCTTTCATGTTTTTTTCTTAATTAATACATTCTTTTGCTCTTGCGTTCTCTTGTAAGAAGCCACCCACCGCTGACTGTCTACCGCCAACATGAAAGAGAAGAGGGGAACTCTTTTTCCTCCAGGAATGAGAACCCTACCAACACATTGCAAAGCTTCAGTAATCTGGATATCGATTGTATAACCCATATTAATTCGGTGTGAACTATGTCACTGAAGCTCCTCTGATATCTTAGTTGTGAAGACCCTGGCATCTAGCTGAAGGGAGGGGGCCTAGACGTCAGAAAACTACCATCCATACAAGGCAACCTTCCTGCTATTAGCAATACCCAGTAAGCCTCCTCATGAAGCAGCAAATTCCTGAAATATTTTCAGTAGATGTAGAAAAATGGGGCAGAAATCTCGGGCCAGATTTTCATGGGGCAGAATGTGTATTGTATAAATGTTAAATCATTAGGCTGGGTTAATTCATGACATATGGAATCTGGTATGGGCCTGGCTTTAAAATCTGCAAGTAAATCTACGTACAGATGCAGATATGTCAATTTTTTTCCACTTTTTGCATTGTAAATCAAATTTTTTACAAACAAATAAGAGCCATTATTCATAAAATGTATAGCATACAAAATATACTACAGAAGTAGTCTGAAAAACGGCAACAAAGTTAATATACATTACCTGTGAATTTTGTTGTAGATTTTACCATTGCAATTAGAGATGAGCGAATCGAAGCTGACAAAACCAAATTCATTACGAATTTCAGGAAATATTCGATTCAAAACAATTGCGAATATCACCGCGATTCTATCGTGCAAATCACTTCATTAAACTCCATTTACTGCGGTCCAGGCTCCAGGGCATCTAAAATGGCATATCCATGTGTCAGTACATGGGGCAAGGAATGCTGGGAAGGCAAGGCGGGAAGGGAAGTAGGCAGGATGACCCTGAATCACATGCAGGATGCAACCTATCAGCAGCCAGTCCCCCCTGTGATGTCACAGCCCTATATAATCATTACACTGCAGAGAGATAGGACGGACATCGCTGTGTGTTACACAGAAAAGTCACATCAGCATTGTGGTGGAAAGAGAGCAGTGTTTTTTTCACTGAAAAGGATTTTTACTGCAGCCATTAAGCTCCCAGTTACTTTTTTCAGCACATAGCTGCGGGGCACATAGCTGTGTGTTGGGGCACATAGCTGTGTGTTGCCTCATACATTTCAACAAGCTGCCTCAACTTCATAAACCTTAGCAGAGGAGGCAGGAATAATTTTTCAGCGCAATTCTGTGTCTTTGCTCGACAACAAATCATCTGCTGGTTATACTAGTCTGTAGACGTATAATACCCAGCAGTCCATTCCTAATAGTCTTTGACAGAGTGAAATGTTGTGTTTAGTACACAGCTTTTTTTTGCTGCTGGCGTTGTGCAAAAATATGTTTTTATATGCGTACTGTACCGCATTTTTCTGCCCTCATAAGTGCATACCACATACGTACATGTACTGTGAAAGGACAGCAAAAAGTAATCACCGGCTGGTGTTTTACTCCAATACGTTGATTAAGCATACTGTAGTGCCTTTTTCTGCTCTCATAAGTGCATAACACATACCTACATCTAAGTAGTGTACTATTTTAAACCTGTTAATCTGTCAAGGGCCTAGATACTGTGAAAGTCCAGGCAAAAGTTCTCACCGGCTGGTGTTGTACTCAGATACTTTTTTAAGTGTACTGTAGTTCATTTTTCTACCTACATCTAAGTGGTGTACTATTTTGTGCCTGTTAATCTGTCAAGGGCCTACATACTGTGAAAGGACAGCCAAAAGTAATCACCGGCTGGTGTTTTACTCAAATAATTTTTTAAGAGTACAGTAGCGCATTTTTCTGCCCTCATAAGTGCATACCACATATGTACATCTAAATAGTGTACTATTTTGTACCTGTTAATCTGTCATGGGCCAACATACTGTGAAAAGACAGCCAAAAGTAATCATCGGCTGGTGTTATACTTCAATATGTTTATTAAGCATACTGTTGCGCATTTTTCTGCCCTCATAAGTGCATACCACATACCTACATCTAAGTAGAGTACTATTTTAAACCTGTTAATCTGTCAAGGGCCTAGATACAGTGAAAGTTGAGGCAAAACTACTCATCAGTTGGTGTTGTACTCAGATACTTTTTTAAGTGTACTGTAGTGCATTTTTCTGCCCTCATAAGTGCACAGCACATACGTACATCTAAGTAGTTCACAATTTTGTACCTGTTAATCTATCAAGGGCCTAGATACTATGAAAGTTCAGCCAAAAGTACACACCTGCTGCTGTTAGACAAATACTGTTTTAAGCGTAGTGAAGCGTATTGTACTCCCCTCATATACACACTAAGTATGTCACGCAGAGAAGTATCAAGACATAGACAGAGGAGTGGCAGAGGCCTAAAATCATGTGGCAGAGGTTGCAACAGACTAGGGGTGAGTGGCAGCGAGAGGCCTGAGCTCCCAGTATCAGCTAGCGGTCGTGTCTCGACCAGCAACCCATCTGCCATCATCGATTGGTTAACACGGTCATCTACTTCATCACAAGTGACATCTGATACCCCCAGTCAACAGTCGGTGGGTTCCTCAGACACAAACCTCAGTTGAGATGGCCCGGGAGCAGTCCCTGTCCTCCCATTGCCTCTGTCTTATGCTGTTCCCTCCCCTACAGAAGTATCTTATGCTGTGGGTTCAGCTCCACTATTCACTGCGGTCGATCTACTAGAGGACAGTCAGCAGCTACTGCCCAGCCAACAAGTGGAGGAGACATCCACCACTTCCTCCACTAGGCAGGCAAGTAGTGATAAGGAGAGTGACGTGGGAGGCCGTGTTGCCAGGGTTCAGGCTCCTGAAGCAGACACTGTTGAGGAACCTGAGGAGGATATCAGTGACGTGCAGACACTTGTTGATGATGATGAAGCCGATCGCAATTGGGAGCCGGGTGCAGAAGGGGCTTCATCATCATCAGGAGAAGAGAGTTGCAGGTTGACTGTGAGGCAGCAGCTGAGCCATGGTTGGCAGTAAGCATGGAGGCAGAAATGGAAATTCTGGAGCCAGGCGTGCCCGGGGGAGACAACCTGCTTCGCAGCAGCCTACCTTCCCGGGAGGAAGTGGAACAGGGGTTCCTGGAGACGGCGACAGTAGCAGTCAATTAGTGTGGACTATTGGTGGGAAAATCAGCTATTTGGCAGTATAGCATTTTTTGATCAAACATCTGGAGGAGGTTTACTTAGCCACATGCAATATATGTCGGCAGAAGATGAAGCGTGGCCAGGTTCCCAATGTTGGCACCATGGCCCTGCATCAATATATGCTTTGCCACCATAAACAGGCCTGGGAGAACCGTGGCTCTGATGTAGTGGTCTAGCCTGCTGCATCACCCAGTGGCACGCCACTTCATGATTCAACCAGCCAAGGCTCCACCACCTCAGCCGAATGGAGCTGTGTGTCATACCCTCCTTCTGTCGATCCAGATGCTCCTGTTCCACCTACTTTTAGTCAGCCATTCCGCCAACGATCCATTGGCAAAGCCATGTCCAAGAGACAATCTTAGGGATTGTGAAGCCCTAGTGTCTACTCATGCTGCTGCCAACTCCAGGCTGTGCTATTCAAACACTATATAGTCTCATCATGCTTCAGACAACTTCAGGCTGTGTCATTCAGCCAATATATGGATTACTGATGCTGCTGGGCCTAAAAAATGTTTATGGTAGCACTAGCTACCCTAAATCTTCAATTTAAATTTCAAAATTAATCTTTTAATCTTAGGGATTGTGAAGCCCTAGTGTCTACTCTTGCTGTTGCCAACTCCAGGCTGTGCCATTCAGACACTATATGGTCTCCTCATGCTTCAGCCACATCCAAGCTGTGTCATTCAGCCACAATATGGTCTCCTCATGCTTCCAACGCCTCCTTTGCTGTGTCATTTAGCCACTGTATGGTCTCCTCATGTTGCCAACACCTCCACACTATGTAATTCAGCCACTATGTGGTCTCCTCAAACTGATGCCACCTCCAGGCTCTGTCATTGTGCCGCTCTGTGGCAGTGATTCTAAAAGCAATGCCTGTAATCTGCTTGTCATTCTGAATAACAGTATTATTTCACTTCCACAGCACACTCCATATGAGTGTTAGAACAAAGCAAGGTGTTCTACACCCCTATTGAGGTTCTCTATCATCCAGATATAGCCATTTTTAATATAGATTCGCTACGAATAAATTTGGATTGAACCACATTTTTTCGAAAAATTTGGCGAATCGGCCAAATCAAATTTTTCAAAAGTTCGCTCCTCTCTAATTTCAATATCCACTAGAACCTTTTACAAATTAAGCTCTATTTACATTGTTGTGCACTTTGTTGTGGAAACTTTGTCACAAATAAAGAATGTATGGTCACACTGCGGAATCTCCACTGATTCTGAATTCAGCGAGTGGAGATTCCGAAAATACTTTGGTGGTAAGACCGCGCGCCACTGCGACGTCACCATTCATGGCTCTGCAGTACTCGCGAACATGTTCTTTCTTTGCGCGCAACAATTTCAGCGACAGACTCATCCATAGCTGAAATTCCACCATGTGAACGGGTCTCGCGAAAGACCCATTCACACTGATGGTAACGTTCACTGCGCAGATTTCCACTTGCGGAATTCCACTCGATGTGAACATACCCTTCCCTGAAATAGGGATATTTTGGGGGAAAAACATAGCACAAATGTATAATATTTTGAAACTAAAAGATGCATTGACTGGTAATGTAGGATCTCAGTATTATACTAACCGAAGAGTCTATTGCTTTAAATAGAAATAAAATGGACAATATATGAAATGTAAATCCCAAAGGTTTCCTCTTGTTTAAAGTCTTTTCATATTCAGCTATTACTTCCATAAAGATGAGACCTGCTGAGTGACAACCACTAACAGCATCTATTACAGTAACTATAAAGGTTGTCACCTACCATCTTTACAGATCTGGCTGTGCATAGTAAAGCTAGCCATACAAAGCTAAATGCTTGTTTAGTTTAGGGGATCCTCCCCCCAAAGACCTACTTACATAGTTCGACCAAATTGCTCTTGTTTTTTTGGATAGAAAAGAGGTGTAAGCTGCTGCCAAACTGCTCTGGCAGTGACCCATCTCTCCATGAACAACAGAATTGGGAAGTTGAAATCCAGCATGCCCAATGCTTCTTTTGAAAAACATCTGCAGTTGAGGGGGAATTGGGAAGCCCCCATAAACATTTGTAATGTGTATGGTTAGTTTGGTGGCTCAATACGGCAGGTGTTACCCAGTGCTCCTGCTGTCCTGTCAGACAGCCTTGTTTCCCCATTGTAAATATGTTTTACCATGTAAAGTGTTATAAAATGTAATGTTGCTTTGAGAGTTATACCATGTGATATATCGTGTGATTGTCACCCAGGAGGTATCAGTGACCAGGTGATTCCAAAAGTGACCTATGGGCTCCCTGCTAGTCTCCCCCATATAAGCCCTGGATGGAGCTAGCTTCTCTCACTTGGAGCTCTTAGCTCTTGCTTCCTGCTGAGGTCCAGTGCAGTCGTGCCTACTGTGTGTGTCCAGAGTGTTGGAGACATCAAAGTCCAGTCCTGCAGCCACCAATTCAAGTAAGCTAAAGTCACAGCTTTATGAGTCAAGTCAAGTCAGTCCCTGTCATCTGTCAAGTCAGCGTGGTCTACTTTCAATGGTCCAGTCCTACTACAAGTCCCAGCAAGCCCTTAAGATCATTGCGTCACTGGTCACCTCCTTGGGCCCTGGCTAAACTGTATAGACTTTACCAACTCTCTACCCTCAGTAAAGCTACCGTCTTTATTGCCCCCGTGCCTAGTCCAGGATCCAGCGGTATATCTTAGGGTGGTATTAGGCTAAAGCATGCCCTGGCATCACAAATACAAGGGGTTAATGCCATCTGCCCCTAGGGTAACAACATTGGCCCTCATCACACCACACTACCACATTAGCTACACCCAAGGTTGCCTATTTACAGTATACTGTATATCTCTGAAGACAACTGAATGACTTCATTGCTTTTTGTAAGTCTCTTGACTCCTTAACATCATGCCAAAAAAGTCTCTAAGACTTGATCCAGTTCCTGATTTTAAAGGGGTACTCCGGTGGAAACCTTTTTTTTTTTAAATCAACTGGTGCCAGGTTTGTAAATTACTTCTATTGTCAATTCTTAATCCTTCCAGTACTTATTAGTCGCTGTATACTACAGAGGAAGTTCTTTTCTTTTGGGATTTATTTTCTGTCATGATCACAGTGCTCTCTGCTGACGCCTCTGTCCATTTTAGGAACTGTCCAGAGCAGCATATGTTTGCTATGGGGATTTTCTCTGAACAGTTCCTGACATGGACAGAGGTTTCAGCAGAGAGCAATGTGGCTGTGACAGAAAATAAATTAAAAAGAAAATAATTTCCTCTGTTGTATAAAGCCGCTAATAAATACTGGAAGAATTAAGATATTTTAATAGATGTAATTTACTAATCCGTTTAACTTTCTGGCATCAGTTGATTTAAAAAAAAATATATGTTTTCCGCCGGAGTACCCCTTTAAGCTTAGATGTCACAATGTCACACATCTATCAAGTTAGAAGGTGATTAGTCATGCTTACATGTAATAAAGACTGCCACAGGGACGCAGCTCGGTTTCCTTAGATCCCAGAACTGTGTTGTGGCTCCTGAAAACTGTCCTGACACCTGCCATTAAATCTACTATACCTCCAGTCACTGCCTCCATAGGGCATATCCGTAGATTCCTTCTGGCTAAATCACACCTATTTACTCCTGCTGGTCCCTTGACTCCAATTAGGGAATCCAGACTTTCCCTCTGCTATATCTGCCCCCATCTTTTTGGGCTTGTCTAAATAGGAAGGGGCTTTTAAATAGGAAGGGGCAGTTAATTCCCATCATCGACAGGGTTGAAACCATGACCCCCTTCTTTCAATATTCCCAGCTCCAACATTACTATATTGCGGTCAGGGACTCCCTTGACTTACACCGCCCCCTTACCCCATTTGAGAAACTCTGTCACTCCAATTCGTATATCGGCCGGTGAGCCACCTATACAACCTCCTTCTGGACACCTCCATTCATGACCCACTGCCATTTCGTCTTGGGTGGGAAAAGGAGCTGAACAAAATGTTCTCAGATGGGGAGTGGAGTTCGGCTGTACGTCTTTGCCATAAATCCATCCATCTCATGTAGAGCCCAGGAAACAAACTATGGAATCTTGACTAGATGGTACAGAATACCTACTTTTCTATCCAAGTTCTACCCAGGTATTCCTGACTCCTGTTGGCAGTGTGGAACACCTGGTGGCTCTATGAGTCATATTTGGCTACTATGCCTAATGCTATCCCCATTCTGGTCTCAAGTCCTGGACCTTATACACACATTTACATATGTAAGTCTAGATAAACACCCCACCATCTTACTTTTGGCCATCCTTCCTCCTTCCTAGTTGCTGAATGTCCACTAGGCTTTATAAAGTGCATTTCTTAAGACACCTGTTGAGAGCGACTTTGGTGCACAGATACTGACTAAGTTCTTATGTCATTCCATGGCTCTCATTTTGCCTGTTGCTGTCTGTTTATGATGTGAAATTCTTGCCCTGCTGTATCTTTCAGCTCCTCATATTACTGATGATTGTTTTTGTTTTTTTTGCAGGTGACTGACGATGGTGGCTGAAATGGTCTGAAATGTTCTGGTTCTGACCTTGAGAACATTGAAGGACTATAAAGGACATATGTTTGTTGTATTTTATGGCCACCCTGACTATTACTGGGACTACTGTAACTAAATCGATGTGTTACAGGGAGAAAACAGTTATCCCAAACCTTCATCAATATATGACAAGTCCACTTTTAAACTTTATTTTGTTATGTCCATTATTGTTGTCAGGGTTTGCCAACACTTGGGGATCCCTGTGTGTACTCATGGCCAGCCCAATTGTGTTGAATTTCTTCTACTAACACTATGTAGTTGTCATGATACACAGTGGAGGAGATTTACCAAAACCTATCCAGAGGACAAGTTGCTGAGTTGTCCATAGCAACCAATCAGATCACTTCTTATATTTTTGAAAAGGCCCCTGAAAAATTATTTCAGAAGAACATCGGGCGCATTCATGAAAGTTGGCAGTCTCTTGTCATTTTTCACCCCATTTTTTCTGACAATGTTTCTGACTGATGTGCGCCAAATTTACCAAAAATGTACCAAATGATAAATTTGGTGCATCTCCGAAATCACCATAGAGAGCTTCCGTTTACCCTGCATTAGCCTCCACTTTCCACACACTACGTGAACAGCTTGTTTTTCGTGATGAGAGCTGCTTTAGATTAATGTACATAATTAAATTTATACTCCCAAATGTTCATTTATACTTACTATGTCTCCTTTTAGTTTTTTTTACAGTATTTCTTATATTATCACAGTGTCTAGTATGTCAGACGAGTCTGAACACCATTTCAAATTAAGTAAAAAATGAACATCCCAAATTCAGCAGTGTTGTTTAGGATCCCAAAACTGATTTACAGTGAAGATTAAAAATTTTAAAAATAATCATTTTTATTACACTTTTAATAAGCAATGGTTCTGTAATTCAATGCATTAGGTAAAAATAAAGGATTATAACACTTTGTCAGTAAAAACAATAATAAGGAACAATTACAAAGTGGTTGTACTGTATGTCACTTTCCAACGACAGCAGAAACTTGATGGTGGTTTGTGCCGTTTGAGACATCAAATGTGACAAAATTGTGTAAAGTCGATATTAGTGAATACCTTTCCATTGCAAAAAGTGAACTGAAAAGTATTCGACCACTGCCACTAGTGAAAAGACACTGGGGGACATGTATCAATAATGGTGTAGAAATGTGTGATTTTATGTATGTTTTTTTGCGTCAAATGGAGCATATTTGCGCCAAAATTATCAATTGTCGTACGCAAGTTTGTAATTTTGGCACAAATGTAGCCCTACAAAAGGCACAGACCCCAGAATTCCAGGCAGTAAATCTGACTTTGGGACATTCTATTGTTGTAGCTATTTTCTCTGTCACTTTATTCATGGTGTAGATTTGCACCTAAATTAAGGTATTTGCGCCTAAACTTGCGCCAAATCAAAAAGTCCAAATTAATGAATTCCAGACCAAAGAATGATTGTAACTGAAATCATGACTAACAAAGTGAAATCAGTGATTTTGTTCTAAACCATTTGGCGCAATTGTTTGTCACAAAAAGTGACATAAAAGGAAATTTGAGACAAATCACAGTAAAAAAAAGAGGGTAAAATCCTTCATACTGTTACGGAATGTTGAATGCATTTGTCGCAAATAATTCTGCTGCAGATTTCAATGTAAACTACCGTATATACTCAAGTATAAGCCGAGTTTTTCAGCATTTATTTTTCATGCTGAAAATGCCCCCTCGGCTTATACTCGAGTGAACTCTCCGCCTGTCAATCCCTTCATCAGTGGTCTTCAACCTGTGGACCTCCAGATGTTGCAAAACTACAACTCCCAGCATGCCCAGACAGCCGATGGCTTTTCGGGCATACTGGGAGTTTTAGTTTTGAAACATCTGGAGGTCCGCGGGTTGAAGACCACTGCACGGGCCTTCGTTATCATCCAGACCCCCCCCCCCCCTTTTGTTTTCTACTCACCTTCCCTCTGTGGGAAGGAAGGCTGAGCTGGTCCGGGCCATCTATGCTGCAGGGACCGTCCGGTGGGGAGGGTTAGTCGTTCCGGGCTGTACATTTTCACCGGGGTGCCCTCTTCTCCGCTGGCTCATGAACGTCCCTGTGCGTCGTCCTCAAGGTAACGTCACTAGTCCGGGAGGTGAGTAGAAAAATAAAGGGGGGGTCTGGATGATGACAAAGGCCCACGCAATGGTATTCAACCCGCGGCCGATGGCTGTGTGAGCATGCTGGGAGTTGTAGTTTTGCAACATCTGGAGGTCTGCAGGTTGGAGACCACTGAGGGGATTGACAGGCGGTGATGATGAAAGGGGGGGATGATGACAGGGTGATGATGACGGGGTGATGATGAAGAGGGGAGATGATGACGGGGGTGAAAATGACAAGGTGATGATGACGGGGGTGATAATGACAGGGTGATGATGACGGGGGTGTTAATGACGGGGTTGTTGATGACGGGGGTCTGGATGATGACAGGGGGGAATGATGACAGGGGGGATGATGACATGGGGTGGGGATGATGTCTTTCCCACCATAGGCTTATAGTCGAGTCAATAACTTTTCCTGGGTTTTTGGGGTGAAATTAGGGGCCTCGGCTTATATTCAGGTCGGCTTATACTCGAGTATATACGGAAAATGACTGAGCACAGCTTCTAATCTGCAGTTTCAAATCCTGTGCATTAAATCCTGTACGTACGCTTATGGGGTTTTTATGTTAAAAAGAAGGTACTTATAAGAGTTCACCACTAGAGCGTCACCATGTTTGGATTAAACATCCAGGAACACATTTAAGTTGTTAGCTGTGACACGGTAATGTGATGAATCTGAAATGTTTTGCACAATATTCTGGAAAGAATCACGCACATATTGTATGCACTCACATATCACAAGGACAGATAGACCAGATCTGATAACCCGAATGCGAATATGGAGACACCTGTGAACTGTCAGTCTGTGACTTCTACATAGAGATCCTATGAGGAATAGGCTGTTGCTGGCCAATATTTTCTAAATATTTCACCTAGTTTGACATGTCAGAATATTTTATGTGAAGCACATAGGTGCGGTTTCCGTGCATAAAATTTTACAGGATGAACATTTCAAAGCACTGTCATGAATAGGTGAAAACATATAGGAAGTTCAGTTGGTTTATAGACTAAAAGACTGAGCCAAACATGAAGTGATGGTATGACATAACACTGCGTACCAGTCAACTGTGAGGTTTCACTAAGGGTTTAGTCTGCTGAAGTGGTAATTGATATTAAAGGAATAGGGGGGGGGGGGGGTTGGGGTTGTAGAAAGGGAGACAAAGAAAATGGCGCTCTGATAGTGTAGTAAATTTAGAGGATATAGGTGGTATAGGTGAAAAAAGACAGAACTACCGCTCACCTTGTTACGTTGTGCTAATGGCAGGCACAACTCTGAGTAGCGCTTGATGTAGGTTGCGGCATGTTTCAGGAGTCGCTGATCGTCGGTACTGCTGGCAGCGGTCAGGAACGTAGCTGGAGGCAGGTTGCGGGAACCCACCCAAAATTCCGACTTGCAGGATCGGCACTTCACCGGGATGTTGAAGAAGTTTTCACAGGCAGTTTACTGTCAAAAACTTTTATTTATTTATTTACCAGAGTAATGATTATATGATGATTTTTCACAGTAAACTGCCTGCGAAAACTTCTTCAACATCATGGTGAAGCGCTGATCCCGCAAGTCGGAATTTTGGGATCACCCCCGCAAGGGGTTCCCGCAACCTGCCTACAGATAATTGATATTAAAGGGGATGGCTGGGATTTTAAGAAAGATGCCTAAGAGACAAAAATGTTCTAAATGAAAAAAATATAAAATAAAACACACACACACATAATGAATCCAATAAATATATAACTAGATTTATTGAACTAAATATGTAACTAGTCCAGCACTGCCACTTTGGTTGTCAGTGCTGATCCTGCAGTAATGGCATCACATACATCATCACGTGACAGGTGCAGCCATTCACTGGTCTCAGGTGATGCATTCATGTATGGTGCACTTTTTATAACTTTTTTGTAACAATTGCTTGATATTTAACAATTATTTTTCACTCATATAGTTAGCTATAAAGTGAAAGAAAATTAATAAAGAAAGAAGAAGGGAATGACTGGGACAAGTCATATTCGCTTTTGGTGTATAAGGCTCGGTTTACATTACATTAAATTTCATGTTACTGCATAACTTCCAAACGACTGGAGATATTTCGATAATACTTGGTCACTTGTTACTAATATGCCCACTTAAAATGTAGGATAGTTAATGTAACCCTTAACTACCCCCATTTGTGAGGGTTGGGGTTTTTGTTTAAAGTCCCATGCAAATCAATGGGAAATGTATGTTCCCACATAACTTCTGTACGGCTGGAGATATTTCAATACCTGGTACACATATTACAGGTCGGGATGTGAGGTTGAGATGTGAGGACGGGATGGGAGGTCGGGATAGGAGGTTGGGATAGGAGGTCGAGATAGGAGGTCGAGATAGGAGGTCGAGATAGGAGGACGGGATAGGAGGTCGGGATAGGAGGTCGGAATAGGTGGTTGAGATAGGAGGTCGAGATAGGAGGACGAGATAGGAGGATGGGATAGGAGGACTGCATAGGAGGACGGAATAGGAGGTCGGGATAGGAGGTCGAGATAGAAGGACGGGATAGGAGGACAGGATAGGAGGTCAAGATAGGAGATCGAGATAGGAGGACAGGATAGGAGGTTAGGATAGGAGGTCGGGATAGGAGGTCGAGATAGGAGGATGGGATAGGAGGTCGGCATAGGAGGTCGGGATAGGAGGTCGGGGTATGAGATATTTCGATAATACTTGGTCACATGTTACTTATATGTCCACTTAAAATGTAGGATAGTTCATTTAACCCTTAACTACCCCCATTTGTGAGGGTCGGGGTTTTTGTTTAAAGTCCCATGCAAATCAATGGGAAATGTATGTTCCCACATAACTTCTGTACGGCTGGAGATGTTTCAATACCTGGAACACATATTACAGGTCGGGATGTAAGGTTGAGATGTGAGGACGGGATGGGAGGTCGGGATAGGAGGTTGGGATAGGAGGTCGAGATAGGAGGTCGAGATAGGAGGTCGAGATAGGAGGTCGGGATAGGAGGTCGAGATAGGAGGACAGGATAGGAGGTCAGGATAGGAGGTCGAGATAGGAGGTCGGGATATGAGGACGGCTTTGAGGTCGGGATAGGAGATCGAGATAGACGGACAGGACAGTACGACGGGATATGATGATGGGATAGGAGGTCAGGATAGGAAGTCGAGATAGGAGAATGGGATAGGAGGACAGGATAGGAGGATGGGATAGGAGGTCGGGATAGGAGGTCGAGATAGGAGGACGGCATAGGAGGACGGGATAGGAGGTCGGGATAGGAGGTCGAGATAGGAGGATGGGATAGGAGGTCGGCATAGGAGGTAGGGATAGGAGTTCGGGGTATGAGGACGGAATATGGGGTTGAGATATGACAACAATATATGAGGACAGGATATGAAGTCAAAAACTTCCTCTGTTGATTTTCCTCCCCAACAAGGATTAGGAAGGAAAAATCGGGCTACATCGGGTACTCAGACCACTAGGTGGCTCTATTCTGTTCCCTGCCACAATTAATGTGACTTTGGCCTACTCCCGGCCTGGAAGCGTTTCTCTGCACGGAGCTTGATTGACAGCTGCACAGAAAGTTAAAGCTCCACAGATTCTCATAGAAAGCCACACAGACTGACAACTGAAGGAGAACCTCACTGAAATCTGCACAGACTGAAACATGCTGGAGGCACATTGTTTCTATGAAAAGTGTGCATTTCATCTGTTGCATAACTACAACTCCCAACATGGACAGACTACCAAAGGGCATGCTGAGAGTTTTAGCAGTGTGCCTCCAGCTGTTGCAAAACTACAACTCTCCTTCGACTGTCAAAGCATGCTGATTGTTGCAGTTTTGCAACAGCTGGAGACACATTGGTTGCGAAACCGAGTTTGTTACCTAACTCAGTGTATTGCAACCAATGTGCCTCCAGCTGTTGCATAACTACAACTCCCATCATGTATGGTCTGTCAGTGCATGCTGGGAGTTGTAGTTTTGCAACAGCTGAAGGTTCCCCTACCATGTGAATGTACAGGGTACATTCACACGGGTGGGTTACAGCGAGTTTTCTGCTGCAAACTCCCAGCGAGAAACTCACTGTAAACCCACCCGTGTGAATGTACCCTAAAAACACAACACTACACCTACACAAAATAAAAAGTAAAACACTACATATACGAAAACCCCTACACAGTACCCCCCAATAGAAAAAAGGTCTTGTACGGCACTGTTTCCAAAACAGAGCCTCCAGCTGTCGAAAAGCAACAACTCCCAGTATTGCCGGACAGCCACTGACTGTCCAGGCCTGCTGGGAGTTTTGCAATAGCTGGAGACACCCCGCTTGGGAAACACTGCCATAGGGTATCTTTGTGGCAGATTCAAATCCTCAATATAGGCCTCAAATGCGCATGGGGCTCTCTCACTCTGGAGCCCTGTCGTATTTCAAGGAAACAGTTTAGGGCCACATATGGGGTATCTCCGTACTCGGAAGAAATTGCATTACAAATTTTGGGGGTCTTTTTCTCTTTTTACCCCTTATGAAAAGGTAAAGTAGGGGTCTACACCAGCATGTTAGTGTAACAAATTATTTTTACACTAACATGCTGGTGTTACCACAATACTTTTAATTTTCACAAGCGGTAAAAGGAAAAAAAGACCCCCAAAATTTTTAACGCAATTTCTCCTGAGTACAGAACTACCCCATGTGTTGCCGTGAAGTGCTATACGGGCGCACAACATGGCTCAGAAGTGAGAGTGTGCCATGTACATTTGAGGTCTAAATTGATGATTTGCACAGGGGTGGCTGATTTTACAGCGGTTCTGACAAAAACGCAAAGGAATAAATATCCAGATGTGAACCCATTTTGGAAACGACACCCCTCACGGAATGTAACAAGGGGTATAGTGAGCCTTAACACCCCACAGGTGTTTGACAAATTTTCGTTAACTTTCGATGTAAAAATGAAAAAATAAATTTTCACTAAAATGCTGGTGTTACCCTACATATTTCTTTTTTACACAGGAGAATTGGAAAAAAGTCCCCCAAAATATGTAGCCCCATATGTAAAAACATACCCCATATGTGGATGTAAAGTGCTCTGCGGACGAACTACAATGCTCAGAAGAGAAGGAGCACCATTGGGATTTTGGAGAGAGAATGTGTCCGAAAATAAAGGCATGTATGTTTACAAAGTCCCCATAGTGCCAGAACAATAAACCCCCCACATGTACCCCATTTTGGAAACTACACCCCTCACGTAATGTAATAAGGGGTACAGTAAGCAGCATCTACACCCCACAGGTGTCTGACAGCTTTTTGGAACAGTCCGTGAAAATTTTATTTTTCTTTTGCACTGCCCACTGTTCCAAAGATCTGTCAAACGCCAGTGGGGTGTAAATGTTCACTGCACCCCTTATTAAATTCTGTGAGGGGTGTAGTTTCTTAAATAGTGTCACATGTGGGGAGGGGGGTCCACTGTTCTGGCACCATGGGGGGCTTTGTAAATGCACATGGCCTCCCACTTCTATTCAAACCAAATTCTCTCCCCAAAAGCTCAATGGCGCTTCTTCTCTTCTGATATCTCCATACTCAAAAGAAATGGGGTTACATTTTGGGAGGCTTTTTCTCCAATTACCCCTTGTGAAAATGAAAAATTTTGGAAAAAATTGGAAAATTGCTCCTGAACTTTGAAGCCCTCTGATGTCTTTCAAAAGTAAAAACATGTAAACTTTATTATGCAAATATAAAGTAGACATATTGTACATGTGAATCAATATATAATTTATTTAGAATATCCATTTTCCTTACAAGCAGAGAGTTTCAAAGTTAGAAAAATGTAAAATTTTCAAAATTTTCATGACATTTTTGGATTTTTCACCAAGAAAGGATGCAAGTAACGACGAAAATTTACCACTATGTTAAAGTAGAATATGTCCCGAAAAAACATTCTCGGAATCAGAATAATCGATATAAGCATCCCAGAGTTATTAATGCATAAAGTGACAGTGGTCAGAATTGCAAAAAAGGATGCAGTCCTTAAGGGGGAAAAAGGGCTCAGTCCTTAAGGGGCTAAAGCTCTGAAATTGTTTTTAAACTCTTCAGGACGCCAGGCGTATGCATACACCCTGCATCCCGAGCCCTTAAGGATGTGGGGCGTATACATACGCCTGTGGGAAATACGGTCCCTGCCACTAGCCGGTTGGGGAAATCATTCAGCAGGCATCCTGGCACATCCTGAGGACCCCCCCCCCCCCCCATGTTGGCGATTGCAGAAAATCGCATGTCAAATCACATGCTATTCTGGGCTGATCGAGTCTCTGGTGACCCGATCACCCGGAAAATAGGGATGATCGGAGCTGTCAGTGACAGCCCGGATCATCCTGAGGGCTAGGAGCGAGGTCACAGTGCTGCGATCTCCTCCTATCCCCTGCCATTGATCAGAACTGATTCTGACCAATGGCAGCGCAGGCAGCGCAGGCAGCGCAGGACATGGCAACCCCCATTCTGCCCATCCCTGGATGTCGTGGGGAACGTGGGGAGAAGATGGAGGCCGGTACCTGGAGGAGAAGATGCCTGGGGACCCCCGATCGTCGCTGGAGACAGGCACAGGTTGGGAAACCCCATTGGTGGGGGATGAAAGTGAAAGTAAAGTGATCTTTACTGTGGCAACCACTAGGAAAGCCAAACTGCAACTCCCAGCATGCCCAGACAGCCAAAGGCTGTCTGGCATGCTGGGAGTTGTAGTTTTGCAACAGCTGGAGGGTCACAGTTTGGAGACCACTGTTAGAGTGGTGCCCAAACAGTAGCCCTCTAGATGTTGCCAAACTACAACTCTCAGCATGCCTAGACTGCCCAGGCATGCTGGGAGTTGTAGTTCAGTAACATCTGTCCCTTCAGATTTAGCAATTTTCATGAAATTTTTGAAAATTGCTGCTCTACTTTGAAGCCCTCAAATTTTTTCAAAAAGCAAAAATATGTTGATTTTATGATGCCAACATAAAGTGGACATATTGTATTTGTGAATAAAAATAAAATGTATTGGGAATATCCATTTTCCTTACAAGTTAGAAAAATGCTAAATTTTCAAAATTTTCATGAAATTTTGGGATTTTTCACCAAAAAAGGATGCAAGTAATGCCAAAAATTTACCACCAAAATAAAGTAGAATATGTCACGAAAAAACTGTGGTCAGAATTGCGAAAAAGGGCTCAGTCCTTAAAGTGAAAAAGGGCTGCGTCCTTAAGGGGTTAAGGGCAGGAGGGGTGTGAGGAGTAGTTAGGGAACATATCCTGAGGTAGTTGAGAACAGTTTATTTGGTGACAGGCACTTTTGTAACTTACAGGCCCAGATTTATCAATCTGTGTGAGAGAAAGAATAGAGTGATTTTCTCACAATAACAAATCACACCTCAGCTTTCACTTTACCAGAGCTTGTTAGTTGAGCTGTGATTGGTTGCTGAGGGAAAATCTGGGCCACAGAGATTGTTCTGGAACATACTAATATTGAAACTTAGAAGAGCACTCCATGGGAATGTAAGCCCACACACCAAGAGCCCAATAAAACTATAATAAATAAAACACACAGACACCAACATTGGAATAAAATGGCCACAGTCTTTATTAAATATTTATAACCACTGTTTTTAAACCAATCAGAAAACCATAAACCTTTAATCAATTAATAAAATAAATAAACCACCAGAAATTACAACAAAGACCGTGACTTAAAAAAAAAAAATGTGGGGGGGGGGAGGGGGAGCTGAACGGTAGGCTAATGTGGAAAACAATGAACCCCACCTCATCCAGCTGTGGAATATATAACAGTGGGTTCACACACAAATTCAACTACCAATCAGGTAATACCAATATTTGTAGTATGGGATAATCTGCCCAGCAACAGCATCATCCAGATGTTGCTTGGAATCTGGCCGGCAACAGCTGCATCTGGAAAAGAACTCACAGAAAGATTAAACCAAACTTTATTAATAATGTTAAACCACTCAATCCAATTGAACCTGGGCGCAAAGGGGCCCTACTCTATAATCCAGGCCCTTGACATCTCCTCGTTTTGCAGCATCAGTTACCCAAGCCAAATAATGACAAAAATTCTATATGTGAACCCAGCCTGAAGGCTAGTAGATCATTTTCATCCTGTACAGCAAAAAGACAGTGTAGCTACTGGCACTACCACTTATTTCAATATGGCCCAAACATGCAGTTAGCCATAGTTTTTCCACATTCCCAAAAATATAATTGCAGTTGTATTTGTCCTTGTTTTGCTTGATAAATTGTGTTTTTGTAGGCATCAATCCTTCTATTGTACTGTGAAGTGCAAGTGAAGGGAGTAGACACTTTTTTGATTAGCCTAGAACTGTTTTAGCATTGTGACCACCTGAGCTGGCATTTCTATATTGCCAACCTGCACCCTACAGCTGTCAAGGCTCAAGCTAAAATGTCCTGTTATAAGCAGGGAAATAGCAATAGGGGTTGCAAAGATCGCCCTCTATGCCATTGGCTCCCCCTCCCCACACTAGGCTAATTTTCAGGTACTGGGATCCTGCACTGAGAGCAGCAGATTAAGTTCCTGAAATCTTATTTTTCTGTTAACTACAACAAGAGAAGAGCATCTAGCACACACACACCCTGCCAGTGCCTACAGGAGAGTTGCATCACTGTCATTTGTAGGCCGCAGGCTGCTTTATACTTATGGCCTGCAAGTGAGTATCACAGCCACGACTTCCCCCTCCCATCACAAGAGGGAAAGAAGAGGGCCCATGGTTGTAAGTTTTACAGGCAATCAAGAAAATACATATTTGGAGACTTAAAGCCCCATACAAGAGCATGTAAGAGCAGTAAGACTTTAGCTTTCTCAGCTTCATGGTAAACGGGAAACGGTCATGGTAAAAACATTGAAACAGTTGAAAAGAGGCCTGGATGCCTTTGTTAAGTTTAATAATGATATATTTCATGGTCCCTAGATCTAGGGATTTATTCTGTATAGGTAGGATTTTTTTTTCCAAAGATGAGAAAAGTTTTCTTCTGCCCCATGTGGGTTGTTTGCCTTTCTCTTGCCTTTCTCTTGATTAACATACTTACCGATATAGGGGGACATTTATGAAACATTTCTTTTGTAGTCTATTTTTTAGTAATTTATTTTCAACCACTGTTTTTCTTACGTGCAACAAATTTATTATTCTGTCGCATGGCTTTAATAAATTTGTCGCACGTGAGCAAAAGTGGGAAAATCCCTCCACGTAAGCAAAAGCTGTGAGGTAAGTGCTGGAGATTACTCTGCTGTTCCCGCGTTAGCTAAAGAGGTGGTTCTTTGCTGTCTTCACTAGTTTCTCGGGCTCAAAATCATCCAGCGTTGACTAACCTGTTGTGATGGCACAAGTAGGTGGTAAGAGGAGGTCCAAATCCAAACACATTTCCCAGCCTAGTGCAGCGGAAGAAATATTACAAAGTATGTCGTCCGCCATTGCCACAACACAACCTGTAGGAGACTCTATTCCACCAAACTCCCCCAATAAATTTGGCAAAGATATGTTGAGTTTTAAGTGAATAAAAAAGGTTCTCATATGCATTTTTTTTATTCATTTTATTTTTAAAATAGAAGTTTAAATTACGTTTTGACAAGCAAAGATTGGAATTAGCTTGAGTAGTGCACAAAAGTAAACATTACAAATTAATAATGTAGCTATAGCACACTTTCATAAAAAAAAAAAAAAAAAAAAAAAGAAGACTACCATTAATAAAAGAGGACATTTCATTTTAGAGGATGTAAGGCATTTTAGTAAGCCAGGAATGTGCTGGAGTAAATTTAAGCAAAGTTTTCCTCTATAGTGACTTTTTAACTACAGTCGCATTTGATAAATCTCTTACTACTGCAAGTCAATTTCTAAAACTTGCTTACATAAGCACATTAATACATTAAAACAAAATACATTTTCTTGATTTTCTTGCTCTTAGGGATGATTGTCGTACAGAAAATTGCGTAGTGGCAGTTGCAACTTTTTTTGCGACAATTATATGAAAGAAAAAATGGGTAAATACTTTCATAAATGTCCCCCATAGAGACACACTAGAAAATATTCCATCTGATACAATGCTGACAATCTCAGAATGTTTTTTATTGTACGTTCCATTTACTATAAGGGCTTGGAATTGTCAGGAATTTTGACAACAATATTTGTGAGTTAATAAAAATTATTGGAAAAAAATGTGCATGTTTGTGACTAATACTATAGCTACACTCCAAATCCAAAGACTTAGACTATGTGCACGCAATGTTTGTGAGCCATATTTTCTGACCTTAAACAAAGTGCTGCGGAAATTGGTAGCGATACACACACACACACACACACATATATTAATATTATTATTACAGCCATAACATTAATATGTTTGGACATTATTGTTGTGGGGGTTTTTAACAGATTAGAAGTGCTGTATTAGATTTATTATTTTATGTTTATTTTATTATTATATATTTTTATTTTTTCCAGTTAGCTTAAAAGGAACCTTTCACACTGAAAATGCTGCGAAATCTGCAGGCATCATGTTATAGAGCAGGTGGAGCTAAGCAGATTGATAGCTCAGTGACTGACAGCTATCTGTATATAAGTGGACTTATAGAGAAAGCTGTTAATACCGAATGAATAGAGATTTCAGCAGAAAGTGCAGAATCCACATTGATCACACAAAGAAAGTACAGCAGGAGAAAAGAAGTATGCTGTGTGCCTGGACTACGTGTTGGGGAAAAAGTGTTACCTGTGGCCCCACACTACAGACTCTGTACAGGCATGGGATATGTAAGTGATAGCTCCACAATACTGGAAGTAATGGAATATGTATATAATAGTCTTGAAATGAGATTACTTGGAGTCCCAGTACACCACCATACAACTTGGAGGCCTGCTGATTGTCTATTTTATTTGCAATAAACTACTATACATAGAAAATTGTTGGATAAAAAAAAACACTTGGTCCATTAAAGGAAAACTGTAAGCCAGGTTCACCCACACTAAACCCAATACACTGAGTTATAGTGTGGGTGAACAGGATTCTAACGAGGGGTCACTTACTTAAATTGTTTCAGTAGATCCCGAGATATAAGCTTCTGAAGTTCCATTCTTGTGTTCAGAGCGCTGCCCTGTGGAGGTGACCCTCCCCCCCCCGGCTGACCGCTTCTATCTCCCTCTGTTACCTCCTAATACCGTCACCGCTATTTAAAGGAAAACTGTCAGCTTGCTCCCCCCACACTAACCAGTGGTACTGGCTGATCAGTTTGATGTGGGTGACGCTGATCAGTTTGATGCCTATCGTGTCCTGATCTGCCCAGACGAAATCTTTGTTTTTCCGTATATGCTAATTAGGTGCTAAGTGGCAAAGGTGGGGTAACTGGCACTCTGACATTAGCGGCCACTGCTGACAACAGCGCAGCCCAGCTCATCAATATTCCTCCCCTCCCTCTGCCCCTTCCTCTTCTTCCCGCTCTGTAATGAAGAGGGCAGGCCGGGCGGATCCGGGCACGGAAGGCATCAAACTGATCAGCGTCCCCCGCACTATCAGCCAGTACTGCTGGTTAGTGCGGGGGGAGCAAGCAGACAGTTTTCCTTTAAATATTCATAATCTTCAACTCCAAGTCCTAGTGATGTGGAGTCACCAGTCACGTGAGCGCAGTGCTTTTTTCGGAGATTTTCCCCTGCTCTCCAGTCATGATTAAATTTTCTGGCGCATGCGCTCTGCAGAGAGAATACTGCACTCACGTGACTGGTGAATCCACATCACTAGGACGTGGAGTTGAAGACTATGAATATTTAAATAGAGAGGGTGGAATTAGGAGGTAACAGAGGGAAATAGAAGCAGACAGCCAAGGGGCCCCACCTCCACAGCGCAGCGCTCTGAATACAATAACGGAATTTCGGAAGCTGATATCTCGGGACCTACTGAAGCAATTTAAGTAAGTGACCCCTCATTAGAATTCTGTTCACCCACATTATAACCCAATGTATTGGGTTTAGTGTGGGTGAACTTGGCTGACAGTTTTCCTTTAAGATTGAGGGTGCAGTAGTACTGGATTAACATTTTTATATTGATATCTACACCTATTTCCAAATATGCAACACCTGGCCAAATCAATAATGTATTGCAATTGCCAAAGTGGCAGTGTATACCAGGTGCTGCCAGAATTCCTCATGACTATGACCATACGGCTATGCTCCATCCCCAATGATGGCAATGAATTCCCGGGCAGAATTACAATTAAAGAACATATTCCTTCTTTTGGCAGAGTCATGACTTTGGAAATTCCACAGTGTGCACAGTGCAGCTGGATCCTATTGAGGGAAAAAGGAGGCTGCTGCAGTGGAATCTCCTCCCAGAATTTCTCAGGGTGGAAATTTCGAAGTGTGCCAGGGTGCTCTTACCCTAAACGCTATCTTCCCCAGTTAGCACTCGCAACTTTAAATTTTAATAAGTAAACAAATACATAATAATAACAACAAAAACAATATGGTATAGTAATAAGCAATTGTATTAAAATATTCTACTATATAAATAGAATATTATTTAGTATGTACAAATAACCAGATCTTCTGCTCAGTGTTCCTTTTATGGGAGAGATAGGAGGGTTAAAAAAAGACTGATTGCATTGCCTGTGATCAAGCTTTGTACACTCCACAGAAATGTTCCTGGCATGCAGGTCCTTTTATTTATTGCGTTTCTTTGTTCTTTAGCACTCTCCTGTAGCACAAGACAAATGCAGAAACAATTTTGAAAAAAGGAATATGGAAATGCCGCCTACTTAGGAAATATAACATATGATAATAGGAATTAAATTGCTCCATTTTCTCTTTACTGTCCTGCAGTAAATGTTCCTAGATTGTTATGAGGCATTACTCTAACAACCAGAAAAGTGACTCCTACTGATTATTTAAACCTGGAATGGTGACTGATCGTTAGCGCAGGGAAAGACGGGCGCTCACCGGCGACAATTATATGACCGCCTGAACTTGTCTGCAGACAATACTTCCATGAACACCCAATGGTACAAAAATAATTGGAATCTTCTTCTTTAAAGATATGTGATGTACACTCCAGAAAATGCATTGCTAAATGCATATTCCTTCATCTTCTTTAATTGTGCTTTCTTATTAAAGATGAAAACCACAAAAGGCAAATGTAACAGTGAAATTTGTCCTTTAACAGTATTTTATGTACTGTATTTATTTTTTTCCACCCATTATAACTCTTGAGGTTAAAAGTACATACACTGCTAAAAAAAAAAAAAAAGGAACATTTAAACAACACAATGTAACTCCAAGTCAATCACACTTCTGTGAAATCACACTGTCCACTAAGGAAGCAACACTGATTGATAATCAATTTCACATGCTGTTGTGCAAATGGAACAGACAACAGGTGGAAATTATAGGCAATTAGTAAGACACGCCCAATAAAGGAGTGGTTCTGCAGGTGGTGACCACTAACCACTTCTCAGTCTCTATGCTTCCTGGCTGATGTTTTGGTCACTTTTGAATGCTGGTAGTGCTTTCACTCTAGTGGTAGCATGAGACGGAGTCTACAACCCACACAAGTGGCTGAGGTAATGCAGCTCATCAAGGATGGCACATCAATGCGAGCTGTGGCAAGAAGGTTTGCTGTGTCTGTCAGTGCAGTGTCCAGAGCATGGAGGCGCTACCAGGAGAGAGGCCAGTACATCAGGAGACATAGAGGAGGCCGTAGGAGGGCAATAACCGAGCAGCAGGAGGAGTAGGAGGAGTAGGAGGAGCACTGCAAGAGTCCTGCAAAATTACCTCGGGCAGGCCACAAATGTGCATGTGTCCACTCAAACGGTAAGAAACAGACTCCATGAAGGTGGTATGAGGGCCCGACATACACAGGTGGGGTTTGTGCTTACAGCCCAACACCATGCAGGATGTTTGACATTTGCCAGAGAACACCAAGATTAGCAAATTCATCACTGGCTCCCCTGTGCTCTTCACAGATGAAAGCAGGTTCACACTGAGCACATGTGCCAAATGTGACAGAGTCTGGAGACGTGGTGGACAACGTTCTACTGGCTGCAACATCCTCCAGCATGACCAGTTTGGCGGTGGGTCAGTAATGGTGTGGGGTGGCATTTCTTTGGGGGGGACGCATAGCCCTCCATGTGCTTGCCAGAGGTAGCCTGACTGCCATTAGGTCAAGAGAAGAGATCCTCAGACTCCTTGTGAGACCATATGCTGGTGCGGTTGGCCTTGGGTTCCTCCTAATGCATGACAATGCTAGACCTCATGTGGCTGGAGTGTGTCAGCAGTTCCTGCAAGAGGAAGGCATTGATGCTATGGATTGGCCCGCCTGTTCCCCTGACCTGAATCCGATTGAGCACATCTGGGACATCATGTCTTGCTCCATCCACCAACGCCACATTGCACCACAGACTGTCCAGGAGTTGGCGGATGCTTTAGTGCAGGTCTGGGAGGACATCCCTCAGGAGCCATCACCTCATCAGGAGCATGCCCAGATGTTGTAGGGAGGTCATAAGGGCACGTGGAGGCCATAACACTGCTGAGCCTCATTTTGACTTGTTTTAAAGGACATTACAGCAAAGTTGAATCAGCCTGTAGTGTGGTCATAGGTGTATGCACTTGGTGTGCCTGGCGTGCCTGGGCACACCCTAATCAAACCTCAAACTTGAGGCCAGGGCCGGCGTTAGGGTGGGGCAATCCGGGAAATTGCCCAGGGCCCCCATCCTTCAGGGGGCCCCCTGCAGGCTGCTCAGTGACGGATCTAGTGGAGGATCCGCCACTGAACAGCCCGCAGGGGCCCCCATCACATTCAGGACATCCACGTGTCCCGAATGATCTTTTTGGGACATATGGATATCCCGGTTACCTTTCTGCAGCCCTGCGTTAACTTTAAAAATGCAGGGGCTGGCAGGAGGTAGCACACGCAGGGACGTCACTGACGTCCCTTGCACCCATAGGAACGAAGGAGCAGAACATCGGAGAGGAGGATGCACAAGCACATGGTAAGTTACCTGCACGTCATCTTCAGTGCTCTGATCACCGCTCATCTGGTCCCGGGACCTATAGGCCATAGCAGTAGATTGTGACTAGAGATGAGTGAATCGAAGTTGACGAACCCGAATTTGTTACAAATTTCATGAAAAATTCGATTCGCAACTAATACGAATATCGCCGCGATTCTATAGCGCGAATCGCTTCATTAAACTCCATTTTACAGCGTTCCAGGCTATTGGAGACCTAAGATGGCGGATCCACATATGAGTACATGGGGCAGGGGATTATGGGAGGGCGGGAAACAGCGTTGGGAATGAAGGTAGGCGGGCTGACCCTGAATCATATGTGAGATGCAGCCTATCAGTGTTCACTGACCCCTGTGATGTCACAGGCCCTATATAATCGGCGGCCATCTTGCCTCTCTTCAATTCATGTATGCACTCAGATGGAGAGGACGGGACTGCGTGTTTGTGAATAGCTCATACCACAGCATTACACTGCAACTGCTACTCACATCAGCATTAGGGAAAGACAGGAGTGCAGAGTGCTGTGCTGTTACACTGAGAAGGATCATTGATAGCTAAACCTCCTATTCACGTTATTGAGCATTGCAGCAGAGAGGGGCAGATAGCTGTCAGCTGCCTCATACAGATCTCCAAGCTGCCTGAACTTTCTGAAGCATCTTATCTCCTCATTTTTCAGCCCAATTGAGTTTATTTTTATTTGCTCCACAAATCTTCTGCTGCTCAGAATTGTGTGACAGAGTGCAATTTAGGGTTTAATCCCTGGATTTTTTTTTGTGGTGCTGCACTGTTGGATCCTGCTGCTGTTCAGAAATACCTGATTGTTCAGTGGACTGTAGTGCATTTGTACCATTTTGTACCTGTTAATCTGTCAAGGGGCTGGCTACATACTGTGCAAGTCCAAATAATATTATTCACCGGCTGTTTTTCTTATTTTTTTTTAATAGTTTTTTCTGCGTATAGTTACGCATATATAACTGCCCTCATAAGTGCATACTGCATAGGTACATGCAAGTATTGTACCATTTAGTACCTGTTAAGCTGTCAAGGTGCTCCATACCGTCAAAGTCCAAACAATAGTATCCACCGGCTGGTGTTTTACAAAAATACAGATTTGTTTCTGTTAATAGGCATATTACTGCCCTCATCAGTGCATACCGCATAGGTACATCCAAGTATTGTACCATTTAGTACCTCTTAAGCTGTCAAGGTGCTCCATACCGTCAAAGTCCAAACAATAGTATCCACCGGCTAGTGTTTTACAAAAATACAGAGTTTTTTCTTCTAATAGTTAGGCATATTACTGCCCTCATCAGTGCATACCGCATAGGTAAATCCAAGTATTGTACCATTTAGTACCTGTTAAGCTGTCAATGTGCCTCATACCGTCAAAGTCCAAACAATAGTATGCACCGGCTGGTGTTTTACAAAAATACAGAGTTTTTTCTTCTAATAGTTAGGCATATTACTGCCCTCATCAGTGCATACCGCATAGGTACATCCAAGTATTATACCATTTAGTACCTGTTAAGCTGTCAAGGTGCTCCATACCGTCAAAGTCCAAACAATAGTATCCACCGGCTGGTGTTTTACAAAAATACAGAGTTTTTTCTGCTAATAGTTAGGCATATTACTGCCCTCCTCAGTGCACATCGCATAGGTACATCCAAGTATTGTACCATCTAGTACCTGTTAATCTGTCAAGGTGCTCCATACCGTCAAAGTCCAAACAATAGTATCCAGAGGCTGGTGTTTTACAAAAATACAGAGTTTTTTCTGCTAATAGTTAGGCATATTACTGCCCTCATCAGTGCATACCGCATATGTACATCCAAGTATTGTACCATCTAGTACCTGTTAATCTGTCAAGGTGCTCCATACCGTCAAAGTCCAAACAATAGTATCCACCGGCTGGTGTTTTACAAAAAGACAGAGTTTTTTCTGCTAATAGTTAGGCATATTACTGCCCTCCTCAGTGCATACCGCATAGGTACATCCAAGTATTGTACCATCTAGTACCTGTTAATCTGTCAAGGGCCTACATACTGTTCAAGGACAGCCGTAAGTAATCCCCTGCTGCTGTTCTAGACAAATACTGTTTAAAGAGTAGTGTAGCGTATTGTAATACCTTCATAAACGCACTAAGTATGTCAGGCAGAGAAGTGCCAGGACTTGCACAGAGGAGTGGCAGAGGCCTAAATACTTCAGGCAGAGTTGGCAGCAGACTTGGGGCGAGTGGCAGCAGGAGTCGCAGCGAGAGGCATGAGCTCCCGTTATCAGCCAGCGGTCGTGTCTCCACCAGCAACCCATCTGCCGTCGTGGTTAACACGCTCATCCACATCATCACAAGTGACATCTGACACCCCCAGTCAACAGTCGGTGGGTTCCTCAGACACAACCCTCAGTTGGCATGGCCCGGGAGCAGTCCGTATCCTCCCATTGCCTTTGTCCTATGCTGTTCCCTCTCCTAAAGAAGTATCTTATGCTGTGGGTTCAGCTCCACTATTTACTGAGGATGATCTAATAGAGGACAGTCAGCAGCTACTGGACAGGGTGATGTGGGAGGCGGTGTTGCAAGTGTTCAGGGTCCTGAAGCAGACACTGTTGGGGAACCTGAGGAGAACATCAGTGACGTGCACACAACTGTTGATGATGATGAAGCCAATCGCAATTGAGAGCCGGGTGCAGAAGGGGCTTCATCATCATCAGGAGAAGAGAGTTGCAGGTTGCCCTTGAGGCAGCAAGGCAGTAGCACGGTTCGCAGTCAGCGTGGTGGCATTAGTGGAAATTTAGGAGCCAAACGTGCCCGGGGGAGACCACCTGCTGCGCGGCAGCCTACCTTTCCGGGAGGTAGTGGAACAGGGGTTCCTGGAGACGGCGCCAGTAGCAGTCAATTAGTGCGGACTGCGGGTGGGAAAATCAGCTACTCGGTTTTGTGGAAGTTTTCCATAAGGCATCCGGAGGAGGTTCACGTAGCCACATGAAGATCTGCAGATCGTGAAGGTGAAGCGTGACCAGGGTCCCAATGTCGGCACCACGGCCCTGCGTTAACACATGCTTCGCCACGGCCTGGGAGAACCGTGGCTCCGATGTAGTGGTCCAGCCTGCTGCATCACCCAGTGGCCATCCGCTCCCTCCTTCATCCAGCCAAGGCTCCACCACCTCAGCCGAAAGGAGCTGTGTGTCAAAGCCTCCTTCTGTCGCTCCTGCTTCTCCCGCTTTTAGTAAGCCATTCTGCCAACAATCCATCGGCGACACCAGTTGCTGGTGTTGCAGTCCCTCCCTTTTCAAGTGGTGGACTCTGCACCTTTCAGAGAATTGATGGCTTGTGCCAAGCCGAGGTGGAGAGTCCCAAGCCGTCATTTCTTTGCAAAGAAGGCAGTACCAGCCCTGCATAAGTTTGTGCAAGAGAAGGTGGGCCAGTCCTTGAGCCTGTCGGTGTGTTCAAAAGTGCACGGCAGTGCCAACGTGTGGAGCTGTAACTACGGGCAGGGACAATACTTGTCTTTTACGCCCCACTGGGTAAATGTGGTTCCTGCACAGCCACAACAGCAACTTGGACAGGTCACACCGCTTCCTCCTCCACGCTCTCGCTCCCAGGCAGTTGGTCCTGTTACAGTGTGCAATGCCGCCTCCTCATCCTCCACCGTGTCCTCGGCCTCCACTGCACGTCCAAATCTCGGTGGCCCTTCATCGTACCATGTGTGTAGGGCACGGCGGTGTCAAGCTGTTCTTCACATGGTTTGCCTTGGCTAACGGAGTCACACAGGGGAGGAACTGCTAAAGTTCATTCGAAAATAAATCCGAGTATGGCTTACTCCACGAAATCTGGAAATGGGATCCATGGTGACCGACTTGGGAAGAACATTGTGTCCGCGCTGCGACAAGGAAGTGTGAAACATGCGCCCTGCATGGCACACATGTTGAATCTTGTTGTCAAGCACTACCTCAAGTCTTCACCCTATTTGCAAAATATTCTGAAAATGGCAAGGAAACTGTGCATGCACTTCAGCCACTCGTACACCGCCAAGCACACCTTCCTTGAGCTGCAGCGTAAGAACGGTATCCCACAACATAGTCTTATTTGTGACGTTGCCACACGTTGGAATTCCACCCTCCATATGTTGGACAGACTATACAAACAAAGAAAAGCCATCACCGATTTCTTGATGATCCAATCAGATAGGAGTACTCCCCTGTGTAACTTCAATGTGAACCAGTGGCAGCTCATACGTGACACTTGCCGTTTGCTGAGGCCCTTTGAGGAAGCCATATTATTTGTGAGTCGCCTGGATTACGCCATGAACGACGTAATTCCACTCCTACATTTCCTACAACAAATTATTGAAACCATGGCTGGTCATGGCAATGGAGATGTTGCGCCTACATCTCAAGGCTACATGAGCCCTGTGGGGGCTGAACTGGAGGAGGAGGATGATGAGGGGCAGAACGGAGCACAGTTTAGGTTGGATGAGATGGCCGGTGTTTCTAGTCTTCGGACAGGAGAGGAGGAGCAGGAGCAGCCAGAGGAGCTGGAGGGTTATGAGGAAGTTGAGACAGAGGACCCAGACACACCGTGGCAGTATGCAGTGGAGATGGAGGCAGGTAGTGCAAATGGCACGATGCATGCTCAATTGCTTGCGTAGTGACCCCCGAATTGTCAAAATTCGTCAGCGGCATGACTTCTGGATCTCTACTTTATTAGACCATCGCTACCGTCCCAAAATGGGGGCCTTTTTTACACCCACTGAGAGGGAGGACAAACTGACCTACTACAGAGAGATTCTACGTAGTCAGTTGGCTGATACCTATCGGCCACATGGTCCATCCACTCGCAGGTCTGACTCGGGGGGCCCTCTGCGCTCACCTTCCACTGCCATGGCTGCTGGGGAGGGGTGGGGTGGGAGGAGCAGTACCAGCTCAATCAGCAGCAGCCTGAGTCTACAGTCGCTGATGAGTAGCTTTCTTCACCCGCATAGTGAAGCAACTCATCAACAGCAGGTAGACATAGAGCAGGACCTGAACCAGAAGGTGGCATACCTTGACATGGCCATGCCAGCAACCATTGAAGATCCGCTGGACTTCTGGGCAGCCAAACTTGATTTATGGCCACAACAAGCAGAGTTTGCCCTGGAAAAGCTGTCCTGCCCGGCCAGTAGTGTGCCATCAGAGCGGGTGTTTAGTGCGGCCGGGGCCATAGTCACCCAAAGGCGAACTCGTCTGTCCACCAAAAATGTGGAGAGACTGACGTTTGTCAAGATGAATCAGGGATGGATCAGCAGGATTTCCAGCCACCAATACCTCAGAGTAGATTGACCATGCTGCTACACCAACATTTCCCAATTATGGTTGGTTATGAAACCCTCTTGGGTTATCAATTAGGGTTATGAAACCCTCTTTGGTACTGTGATTGCCTGCTCCTGGCTCATTTTGTGTCTTTCAGGAACTACTTGCCTCACTGATGCTTCTGGCCTTGCGCCTGTAATTTTTGGATGTTTAGCAGTAGCTAAATATATGCTTAATGCAAATGTCAACATTGATCTTTCAATGTAAGGGGTTATGAAACCTTCTTGGGTACTGCGAATGCCTGCTCCATACTCATTCTGTTTCTTTCAGGAACTACTTGCCTCCCTGCCCTCAGGCCTTGGGCCTTCAATTTTTGGATGTTTAGCAGTAGCTAAATTCATGCTTAATGCAAATTTCAACATTCATCTTTAACCTGTTCAGGACCCAGGGCGTAATATTACGCCCCGGCGCCCTGGTACTTAAGGACCCAGGGTGTAAACTTACGCCCTGGCGGTTTCCGGTCCCTGACGCGCGCCGGGCAGAGATCGGAAGCGGATGCCTGCTGAAATGCTTCAGCAGGCATCCAGGGCAAACGCCGAGTGGGGCCATGTAGGGAAATCGCCCTTGCGATCTGCGGCGATACCGGGCTGATCGGGTCTCTGGGACCCGACCGCCCGGTAATTTTGCATGATCCCGGCTGTCACAGACAGCCAGGACCATGCTGAAGGCTAGGAGCGAGGTGGCAAGCCTGCCACCTCCTCCGATCCCCTGCGATCTGTTGGTTAGTTAACCGACCAATCGCAGGGGGGGGGGGTTACTTCCTCCCGTCCTGCCCGGCCCCTGAAAGTCCGGAGAGGACGGGAGGAAGACCGGAGGACGCGGCGGGGGACGGGGGAGTGCTGGGGACCGGCCCCAGTACTTACCTCGTCCCTGAAGACCCGGATCCCGGCGATGAAGACGGCGGCGACAGGTGAGTAGATCTTCAGCCGCGGCCGGGCCCTTTACAGCAATGCACGTCGCCGTAAAGCGACATGCATTGCTGTAATGGGACCCTGTATACTACAACTCCCAGCATGCCCAGACAGCCCTTGGCGTCTGGGCATGCTGGGAGTTGCAGTTTTGCAACATCTGGAGGTCCACAGTTTGGAGACCACTGTGCCCTTCCAGATGTTGCAAAACTACACATCCTCAGCATGCCCTTACTGCCCAGGCATGCTGGGAGTTGTAGTTCTGTAACATCTGGCCCTTCAGATGTTGCAGACCTACAACTCCAAGCATGCCTTGACAGTTTTGGCATACTGGGAGTTGTAGTTTTGCAACATCTGGAAGGGCACAGATTGGGAACCACTGTATTAGTGGTCTGCAAACTGTAGTCCTCAAGATGTTGCAAAACTACAACTCCAAGCATGCTGGGAGTTGTAGTTCGGCAACATCTGGCTCTAAAGATGTTGTCGAACTACTACTCCCAGCATGCCTGAGAATGTTTGGGAGTTGTGGTTTTGCAACACCTGGAGGCACACTGGTTGGGAAACATTGTCTGTTTCCTAACTAAGTGTTTCCCAACCCGTGTGCCTCCAGCTGTTGCAAAACTATAACTACCAGCATGCACTGATAGACTGTGCATGCTGGGAGTTGTAGTTTTGCAACAGCTGGAGGTTCCCCCCCCCCTGTGAATGTACAGGGTACATTCACATGGGCAGGGGGCTTACAGTGATTATCAGGCTGCAAGTTTGCGATGCAGCAAATTTTGCGCGGCAGCTCAAACTCGCAGCTGGAAACTCGCTGTAATCCCCCGCCCGTGTGACTGTACCCTAAAAACACTACACTACACTACACTAACACAAAATAAAATAAAAAGTAAAAAAACACTACATATACCCCTACACAGCCCCCCTCCCCTCCCAATAAAAATGAAAAACGTCTGGTACGCCACTGTTTCCAAAATGGAGCCTCCAGCTGTTGCAAAACAACAACTCCCAGTATTGCCGGACAGCCGTTGACTGTCCAAGCATGCTGGGAGTTTTGCAACAGCTGGAGGCACCCTGTTTGGGAATCACTGGCGTAGAATACCCCTATGCAAATCCCTAATTCAGGCCTCAAATGCGCATGACGCTCTCACTTCGGAGCCCTGTCGTATTTCAAGGCAACAGAATAGGGTCACATATGGGGTATCGCCGTACTCGGGAGAAATTGCCTAACAAATTTTGGGGGGCTTTTTCTCCTTTCACCCCTTATGAAAAGGTGAAGTTTGGGTCTACACCAGCATGTTAGTGTAAAAATTTTTTTACACTAACATGCTGGTGTTGCCCTATAATTTTCATTTTGACAAGAGGTAAAAGGGAAAAAAGCCCCCCAAAATTTGTAATGCAATTTCTCCCGACTACGGAGATACCCCATATGTGGGCGTAAAGTCCTCTGAGGGCGCACAACAAGGCCCAGAAGGGAAAGTGCACCATGTACATTTGAGGTGATTTGTACAGGGGTGGCTGATTGTTACAGCGGTTTTGACAAACGCAAAAAAAAAAAACCTCACATGAGACCCCATTTCGGAAACTACACCCCTCACGGAATATAATGAGGGGTGCAGTGAGAATTTACCCCCCCACTGGTGTCTGACAGAGCTTTGGAACAGTGGGCTGTGCAAATAAAACATTTTGTACAGCCCACTGTTTCAAAGATCTGACAGACACCAGTGGGTTGTAAATGCTCACTGTACCCCTTGTTACGTTCCTCAAGGGGTCTAGTTTCCAAAATGGTATGCCATGTGGGGGTTATTTTGCTGTCCTGGCACCATAGGGGCTTCCTAAATGCGACATGACCTCGAGCAAAATTTGCTCTCAAAAAGCCAAATATGACTCCTTCTCTTCTGAGCATTGTAGTTCGCCCGTAGTGCACTTCAGGTCAACTTATGGGGTACCTCCATACTCAGAAGAGATGGGGTTACAAATTTTGGGGGGTATTTTCCGCTATTAACCCTTGCAAAAATGTGAAATTTGGGGGGAAGCACACATTTTAGTGAAAAAACTTATATATTTTTTTACATATGCAAAAGTCGTGAAACACCTGTGGGGTATTAAGGCTCACTTTATTCCTTGTTACTTTCCTCAAGGGGTCTAGTTTCCAAAATGGTATGCCATGTGGGGGGGTTTTGCTGATCTGGCACCATAGGGGCTTCCTAAATGCAACATGCCCCCCAAAAACCATTTCAGAAAAACGTACTCTCCAAAATCCCCTTGTCGCTCCTTCGCTTCTGAGCCCTCTACTGCGCCTACCGAACACTTTACATTGACATATGAGGTATGTGCTTACTCGAGAGAAATTGGGCTACAAAAATAACAATCCATTTTCTCCTTTTACCCCTTGTAAACATTTAAAAATTTGGTCTACAAAGAACATGCAAGTGTAAAAAATGAAGATTGTGAATTTCCTCCTTCACTTTGCTGCTATTCCTGTGAAACACCTAAAGGGTTAAAATGCTGACTGAATGTAATTTTGAATACTTTGGGGGGTGCAGTTTTTATAATGGGGTCATTTGTGGGGTATTTCTAAGATGAAGACCCTTCAAATCCACTTCAAACCTGAATTGGTCCCTGAAAAATTGTGATTTTGGAAATTTTGCGAAAAATTGGAAAATTGCTGCTGAACTTTGAAGCCCTCTGGTGTCTTCCAAAAGTAAAAACACATCAATTTTATGATGCAAACATAAAGTAGACATATGGTATATGTGAATAAAAAAAATAATTATTTGGAATATCCATTTTCCTTACAAGCAGAGAGCTTCAAATTTAGAAAAATGCAAAATTTTCAAATTTTTCATCAAATTTTGGGATTTTTCACCAAGAAAGGATGCAAGTTACCACAAAATTTTACCACTATGTAAAAGTAGAATATGTCACGAAAAAACTATCTCAGAATCAGAATGCTAACTAAAAGCATCCCAGAGTTATTAATGTTTAAAGTGACAGTGGTCAGATGTGCAAAACATATAGGTAGCACCCGCTGTCCCAAATATTCTTAAAATTATTTTAAAAATGGTTGTTTTTTCTTTGGGATTCTGAAGCCCTGGTTTGTACTCAATGCTGCTTCCTGTTACACTCTGTCAGCCCATTGGTCCTGCGACAGTGTGCTATTCCACCTCCACATCCTCCACTGTGTCTTAAGCCTCCACTGCCCGGACAGGTCTCAGTGGCCCTTCAGCATACCATGTGTGCAGGTCACGGCGGTGTCACGCTGTTCTTCACATGGTTTGCCTTGGCGAGAAGTCTTGGAAACAATGGCCGGTCAGGGCAATGGAGACGTTTCGCCTAAATCTCACGGCCACATGAGCCCTGTGGGGGCTTGTTGGATTTGGTCCTTCGTACCCACACGCTGGGGTCCGGGACATGCAAAGGTTGTTTTAAATTTCAAATAAAAAAATGATGGCGCTGCTGGGCCTGGGTCTGGTGTGAACTCGTGCATCAGCCAACTCCAGGCTGTGTCATTCAGGCAATATATGGGTTACTGATGCCGCTGTGGGGCCTGGGTCTGGTAATTTCAAATTTTCTCATACGTAGCACCCACTATCCAAAATCTTTTTCAAAAATTTCAAAAATTGTGGTGTTTTTCGGGGGGGATTGTGAAACCCTAGTGTGTACTCGTGCATCAGCCAACTCCAGGCTGTGTCATTCAGGCAATATATGGGTTACTGATGCCGCTGTGGGGCCTGGGTCTGGTCATTTCAAATTTTCTCATAGGTAGCACCCGCTATCCAAAATCTTTTTAAAAAATGTCGGTGTTTTTTGGGGGGGAATGTGAAGCCCTGGTGTGTACTCGTGCATCAGCCAACTCCAGGCTGTGTCATTCAGGCAATATATGGGTTACTGATGCCGCTGTGGGGCCTGGGTCTGGTCATTTCGAATTTTCTCATAGGTAGCACCCGTTATCCAAAATCTTTTTCAAAAATTTCTAAAATTGTGGTGTTTTTTGGGGGGGGATTGTGAAGCCCTGGTGTGTACTCGTGCATCAGCCAACTTCAGGCTGTGTCATTCAGGCAATATATGGCTTACTGATACCGCTGTGGGGCCTGGGTTTGGTAATTTCAAATTTTCTCATAGGTAGCACCTGCTATCCAAAATCTTTTCCAAAAATTTCTAAAATTGTGAAGTTTTTTGGGGACGATTGTGAAGCTCTGGTGTGTACTCGTGCATCAGCCAACTACAGGTTGTGTCATTCAGGCAATATATGGGTTACTGATGCCGCTGTTGGGCCTGGGTCTGGTAATTTCAAATGTTCTCATAGGAAGCACCCGCTATCCAAAATCTTCAGTTTAAATTTCTTAATTCATCTTTTAATCTTAGGGATTGTGAAGGCCCAGTGCTTACTCATGCTGCTGGCAACTCCGGGCTGTGCCATTCATCCACTATATGGTCTCCTCATGCTGCCAACATCTCCATGCTGTGTCATTCAGCCACTATATGGTCTCCTCATGCTGACAACATGTCCATGCTGTGTCATTCAGCCCCTATGTGGTGTCCTCATGCTGCCAACACCTCCACACTGTGCCATTCAGCCACTATATGGTGCCCTCCTGCTGCCAACACCTCCATTCTGTGTCATTCAGCCACTATATGGTGTCCTCATGCTTCAGCCTCATCCAAGCTGTGTCATTCAGCCACTATATGTGTCCTCATGCTGCCAACACCTCCACGCTGTGCCATTCAACCACTATATGGTGTCCTCATGCTGCCAACACCTCCACACTGTGTCATTCAGCCACTATTTGGTGTCCTCATGCTTCAGCTTCATCCAAGCTGTGTCATTCAGCCACTATATGGTGTCCTCATGCTGCCAACACCTCCACACTGTGCCATTCAGCCACTATATGGTGTCCTCATGCTGCCAACACCTCCATTCTGTGTCATTCAGCCACTAAATGGTCTCCTCATGCTATCAACACCTCCACATTATGTTATTCAGTCACAACATGGTCTCCTGACACTGATGCCACCACCAGGCCCTGTCATTGTGCTGCTGTGGGGCAGTGATTCTAAAAGCAATGTCGGTAATCTGCATGTTATTCTGAATAACAGTATTATTTCACTACCCCAGCACACTCCATATGCGTTTTAGAACCAGCAAAGTGTTCTATACCCCTATAGTGGGTGTATGTAGGCTAGAAATAGCCTTTTTTAATATAGATTTGCCGTGAAAAAATTCGGATCGAAACTAACTTTTTGGGAAAATTCGGCAAATCGGCCGAATCAAATTTATGAAACGTTTGCTCATCTCTAATTGTGACCCCTGACCGGAGGAGCAGTGGACAGAGCACTGAAGTGGGGCAGTACACAGACATACAGCCTCCAGTCATACACTGCATATGGCTGAAGGCTGTATGTCTGTGGGGGAGCTATAATTCACCTAATGTGGGGAACTATACTGCACCTAATGTGGGGAATTATACTGCACTTAATGTGGGGAGCTATACTACATCTAATGTGGGGGAGCTATACTGCACCTAATGTGGGGGAACTATACTGCACCTAATGTGGGGGAGCTATACTGTACCTAATGTGGGGAAGCTATACTGCACCTAATGTGGGGGAACTATACTGCACCTAATGTGGGGGAACTATACTGCACCTAATGTGGGGAACTATACTGCACGTAATGTGGAGAATAGTGTTGCTCGCGAATATTCGCAATGCAAATTTTATTCGCGAATATCGCATATTCGCGAATTCGCGAATATTCCCGAATATAGCACTATATATTCGTAATTACGAATATTCGTTTTATTTTTATTTTTTTATTTTTTTCACAGTACACATCACATCCCTCTCTGCTTCCAGCTTGTGTGGTGTAAAGAAGGCTCTAATATTACTGTGTGAGACAGGCGTGCGAATTTTCGCATATGCGAAAATTTGCATATACTAATTTTCGCATATGCAAATTTTAGTATATGTTAATTTTCGCATACGCAAATTTTTTGCATATGCGAAAATAAAATGAGAATATTATGAATATGCGAATATTCGCAAATATATGACGAATACTCGTCCATATATTCGCGAATATTCGCGAATTCGAATATGGCCTATGCCGCTCAACACTAGTGGAGAACTATACTGCACATAATGTGGAGGAACTATACTGCCAACCTAATGTGGGGGAACTATACTGCACGTTTTGTGGGGAACTATACTGCACCTAATGTGGGGGAACTATACTGCACCTAATGTGGGAAACTATATTGCACCTAATGTGGGGAACTATGCCGCACCTAATGTGGGGAACTATACTGCACGTAATGTGGGGGAACTATACTGCATCTAATGTGGGGAACTACACTGCACGTAATGTGGGGAACTATACTGCACGTAATGTAGGGGAACTATACTGCACGTAATGTGGGGAACTATACTGCGCGTAATGTGGGGGAACTATACTGCACGTAATGTGGGGGAACTATATTGCCAACCTAATGTGGGGAACTATACTGCCAACCTAATGTGGGGGGGACCTACACTGCTAACCTAATGTAGTGGAACTGCAACCTAATGTGGGGGAACTACACTGCCAACCGAATGTGGGGAGCTACATCCTAATGTAGGGGGACTTATACTGCCAGCCTAATGTGGGGAAACTGTGCTGCCAATCTAATGTGGGGGAACTACAACCTAATGTGGGGGAATTATAATGCCATCCTAATGTGGGAGAACTACAACCTAATGTGGGGGAACTATATTGCCAGCCTAATGTGGGGGAACTGTACTGACAACCTAATGTGGGGGAACTATACTTACAACCTAATGTGGGGGGAACTATACTGCCAGCCTAATGTGGGGGAACTATACTGACAACCTAATGTGGTGGAACTATACTGCCAACCTAATGTGGGGGACTACTACCTAGTGTGGGAGAACAATACTGCCTGCCTAATGTGGGGGAACTATACTGCCAACCTAATGTGGGGGAACTATACTGCCAAGCTAACGTGGGGGAATTATGCTGCCATCCTAATGTGGAGGAACTATTCTGCCAACCTAGTTGGGAAATATACAAAATATAAAATCGTACTATTCTGATGCCTATAACTCTTATTTATCTGTATACGGGGATGTATGAGGGTAATTTTTTGCGCTTTGATTTGTAGTTTCTATTGGTACCATTTTTGTTTTGATGGGACTTTTCAATTGCTTTATAGATGTTTTTTTATGGTATTTGAAGTGACCAAAAAATGTGCAAATCTGGTTAATGCACTATTACCACTTTTGGGGCCCCACTTTTGATTTTGGCCTGGGCCACGCTAAGCCTAAAACCGGCCTTGCTTGAGGTTCTATCCCCTCCGTGCTGCACTGCCTTGCCGTGCATTTTGTTTCCCTTCCGATATCACTGCACAGTGTAGGATGGACATGCTCCTCCTCCAGACCTCCCCTGTAGCATGCGCAGCGCGTTCTGTGATGTCATGCGGAGGTTGAGTCACAGCAACGCAAGGGTGAGGGCAGCACGGCCTGGTGGTTACTGCACAATACCAGCATCATTACTCTCGGTATCACATTTTCCCAGAACCGCTTACGGCATCCAATATCTGCTAGAGGTAATTTTTTCATTTTTAAATCATCAATTTGTAATAAATTGTGTAATTTAGTGGTTATATAATTATTATTATTATTATAGTGTGAGTTACCACTACCATTTTTCTATGGATTCTCTAGTTAGTTAGTCACCCTAATGTTTTAGTTTAACAGCTTTAACCCCTTAAGGACCAACTCAAGTAAACCTGTACATCCCTGAAATACAAGGCCTGTTTTTTCAAATCGGGGATGTCTGACTTTATTAGAGAATAACTCTGGTAACGTTTTGCCAATCACGATAATTCTGACATTGTTTTTTGTCACAAGTTGTCCTTCATGTACATAGTAAAAGTAAGCCAGTATAATTTCAATTTTTTTTTTACAATGCAAAAAATCATGAAATTTTTCAAAAAATTTAGATTTTTTGCTATTTTAACACTAATAGGTTGCAAATATTTATACTTTCTGACCAAATAGTTTATGAAACATATAATTTCAGATGTCTACTTTATTTTGAAAGCATTTCTTTTGTTTTTAATTAACATTTTAAATGAATTTGAAGCCTAACAATTTACAGTATTTATCGGGGTATACCACGCACCGGCCTAGAACACGCACCCTCATTTTACCAAGGATATTTGGGTAAAAAAAGTTTTTTACCCAAATATCCATGGTAAAATGAGGGTGCGTGTGTGTGCGTGTATACCCCGATACACCCCAAGGAAAGGCAAGGGGAGAGAGGCCGTCGCTGCCGGCTTCTCTACCCCTGCTTTTCCTGGGGTCTAGAGCCCTGCTGCCGGCCCTTCTCTCCCCCTGGCTATCGGCGCTGCTGCCCGTTCTGTCCCCCGACTATCGGTGCCAGGGGGAGAGAAGGGGCAGCGGCACCCATTTCCGGCGCCGCTGCCCCGTTGCCTCCCCCCATCCCCGGTTGCATAATTACCTCTTGCCATGGTCGGGTCCGCGCTGCTTCAGGCCTTCGGCGTGCGTCCCCTGCGTCGTTGCTATGCACTGCACGGCGCGGCGCACTGATGCCATGCGCCGTGCAGCGCATACCAACGACGCAGGCGACGCACGCCGGAGGCCTGAAGCAGCGCGGACCTGGCAATGGGGGACAGAACAGGCAGGGGCGCCGATAGCCAGGGGGAGAGAAGTGCCGGCAGCAGGGCTCTAGACCCCAGGAAAGGCAGGGGGAGAGAAGCGGGCAGCGACGGCCTCTCTCCCCCTGCCTTTCCTGGGGGTGTATCGGAGTATAACACGCACATAGACTTTAGGCTAAAAATTTTAGCCTAAAAAGTGCGTGTTATACGCCGATAAATACGGTAACGACATTTTCAAAATTTAGAAAATTTTAAAAGTACATTTTTTTTTATGTGCTATGCAAGGTTTGTAGAAATTTGAAGGTGGTAGAACAAAGGCCCCCCCCCCCCCCCCCCCAAATGACCACATTCTAAAAATTAGACCCCTCAAGGTATTCACTAGGGGGTACAGTGAGTATTTTAACACCATCATTTTTTGGCAGGAATTAACTTTTTTTCACAAATGCATCATTTGTGGGGCATATTTTTTGTACATCGCTTCTGATATTGAAAGAAATGCACTCTATATTTTATTGAGCTGCTCGGCCCGTGTTTGGAAATACCCCCGCTTAGGCCATATTTGGTTCCTTGGCCACACGGTAGGACCCAGAAGGAGAGGAGCGCCATTTGGCTTTCAGGGCATCATTTTAGGCTGAATGGATTATAGGTCGCACTTCATGCCTGCAAAGGGTTTTAGCTGCCAGAACCATACAGAACCCCCACAAGTGACCCCATTTTGGAAATTACACCCCCTAAAGTATTCACCTAGACCAAAAGTGAGTACTTTGAGTCCTTTTTGTGTGGCTGGTTAGAAAGTCAGTGGAAAAATTTACATTTTCCTTTTTTCCCCACAAATGCATAATTTGAGGGACATATTTTTTGTACATTGCATCTGAAAAGTAGAAAATGTTCCCCATAATTTATTACACTGTTCGAAACTTTACACTTTTATTTACACATTGTTTTTACACTTTTTTTTACACTTTTAATTATTTTATATTTTTACACTTTTTTTTTATGCTTTGAAATACTTAGTATTCCAAAGCATTGCAGTTATATGCTGGCTGCAGTTTTACACTGGCAGGCAGCATATCAGGATGTGCCTCAGGCAATGACCGGGGCAGACCTGGGGATCCCAGTAAAGACCCCCGGCATCCCAAGTAACCAGCAGCACCCCGCGATCGTTGCTGCACCCCTTCGCTCTGTCAAAACTCCTTACAGCTCGCAGTCGCTTCCGACTGCGGCTGTAAGGGTTAAACTGCCGGGACCAAAGTTTTCTTCGATCCTGACAGGTCCCCACCCGCCGGGGATTACACAGCACCCCACAATCGTGCTGCGGGGTGCTGAAGGGTTACAGAGGGAGCTCCCACCCTCTGTCAAAACACTTACAGCCCGCGGTCACTTCCGACCGCGGCTGTAAGGGTTAAACTGCCAGGACCGAAGTTTAATTCGGTCCCGGCAGTGCGGCAGGGTCCTAGCTGTGTGTTACAGCCGAGTCCCTGCCGCGATCTCGTGCGTGCACTGGGCAGCACCCACAAGAGCCATGGTCGTGTATACTCATCCTAATGGCGGAACGTGCATCCTGCCTGGAGATGTATACACGTCCATGGTCATTAAGGTGTTAATGATAACAGCTATTGTTTATTTATTTTATATATATCTTTCAGATTTTTTATTTTTTTTTCCTCAGCCATGTAGACTATGGGGGAGTTTTATCAAAACCTGTGCAGGGAAAATTTGTCCAGTTCCCCATAACCAATCAGATGGCTTCTTTCATTTAGCAGAGGCCTTGTTAAAAATGAAAGAGGCAAGCTGATTGGTTGCTAGGGGCAACTGGGCAACTTTTCCTCTGGACAGGTTTTCATAAATCTCCTTTTAACAGTTTATTTCTTCTTCCTTCATGCTGCATTTTTATTTTATTTACTCATTCGTTCAGCCTCAGGGCGTACCTGAGCAGGCATTCAGCAGGCATGCCTTGACAACACCTGGGGGGTCCTGAGACCCCACCATGTCGGTGATTGCCGCAAATAACTGATCAATTCAGATCAGCGATTTGCGGCAATTCCGGGTCAATCGGGCCCCGGTGACCCGGAAAAAAAAGGATGATAGGTGCCGTCCGAGATGGCACCTATCATCCCTTAGAAGCATGAGTGAAGTGGCACTGGTGCCACCTCACGATCGTCCTGCTTCTTCGGCTGTTATTGTCCAACGAATTTGGACACCTGCAGTGGGGGTGTCCCTAATGGCACCCGCTCCGCCCCTGTTCTGAAGGGCGAGAGCGGGTGCCAGGAGCCCTCACCTGAGGCTGGGGCCCCCGATCCCTGGCATCGGCGGTGGGATTGGGGCCCCAGCAGAGGAGGAGGCGGCAGCGACGGCATGCTGGGGGTTGTAGTTATGCAACAGTTGGAGGCACACTGGTTGCAAAACACTGAGAGTTTGTTACCAGTGTGCCTCCAGCTGATGCAAAACTACAACTCCCAACATGTACAATCTATCAGTGCATGCTGGGAGTTCTAGTTTGCAAAAGATGGAGGGACACTGGTTGCGAAACACTGATTTAGGTAACAAACTCAGTGTTTTGCAACTAGTGAGCCTTCAGCTGTTGCAAAATGCTACAACTCTCAGCATGCAGTGACAGCTGACGGCCATGCTGGGACTTCTAGTTATGCAACAGCCGGAGGCATACTACTAAAACTCCCAGAATGCCCTTTGGTTGCCCGTGCATGCTGGGGGTTGTAGTTATGCAACAACTAAAGGCATACTGGTTGCAAAACACTGATAGTTTGTTACTTAACTCAGTGTTTCACAACCAGTGGGCCTGCAACTGTTGCAAAACTACAACTCCCAGCATGTACAGTCCATCAGTGCATGCTGGGAGTTGTAGTTTGCAACAACTGGAGGCACATTGGTTGTGAAACGCTGAGTTAGGTACCAAACTCAGTGTTTTGCAACCAGTGTGCCTTCAGCTGTTGTAAAACTACAATTCTCAGCATGCACTTACTGCTGAAGGGCATGCTGGGAGTTGTTGTTATGCAACAGCAGAAGGCACAAATACAACTCCCAGCATGCCCTTTAGTAGTGTGTGCATGCTGGGGGTTGTAGTTATACAACAGCTGGAGGCATGTTTGTGCCTCCAGATGTTGCATAACTACATCCCCCAGCATGCACGGACAGTCAAAGGGCATGCTGGGAGTTGCAGTAGTGTGCCTCCAGCTGTTGCATAACTACAAGTCCCAGTAAGTGCATGCTGAGAATTGTAGTTTTGCAACAGCTGAAGGCACACTGGTTGCAAAACACTGAGTTTGGTACCTAACTCAGTGTTTCACAACCAATGTGCTTCCAGCTGTTGCAAACTACAACTCCCATGTACAACCGTTGTAGTTTTGCAACAGTTGCAAGCACACTGGTTGCAAAACACTGAGTTAAGTAACAAACTATCAGTGTTTTGAAACCAGTATGCCTCCAGCTGTTGCATAACTACAACCCCCATCATGCACGGGCAACCAAAAGGCATGCTGGGACTTTTAGTAGTATGCCTCTGGCTGTTGCATAACTAGAAGTCCCAGCATGGCCTTCCGCTGTCACTGCATGCGGAGAGTTGTAGCTTTTTGCAACAGCTGAAGGCTCACTAGTTGCAAAACACTGAGTTTGTTACCCAAATCAGTGTTTCGCAACCAGTGTCGCTCCAGCTGTTGCAAACTACAACTCCCAGCATGCACTGATAGATTGTACATGTTGGGAGTTGTAGTTTTGCATCAGCTGGAGGCACACTGGTTGCAAAACACTGAGTTAAGTAACAAACTCTCAGTGTTTTGCAACCAGTGTGCCTCCAGCTGTTGCATAACAGCAACCCCCAGCATGCACGACAGCCAAATGGCATGCTGGGAGTTGTAGTTTTGCAACAGCTGGAGGTTTGCCCCCCCCCCCCCACCATGGGAATGTACAGGGTACATTCACACAGGCGGGTTTACAGTGAGTTTCTCGCTGCAAGTTTGAGATATAGCAAATTTTCCGCTGAAGCTCAAACTCCCAGCGGGAAACTCGCTGTAAACCTCTGCCAGTGTGAATGTACCCTAAAAACACTACACTACACTACACTGCACTAACACATAATAAAGAGTAAAACACTACACTACACTACAAAGTAAAAAGTAAAACACTACAAAACAGAGCCTCCAGCTGTTGCAAAACAACAACTCCCACTATTGCCGGACAGCCATTGACTGTCCTGGCAGGCTGGGAGTTTTACAACAGCTGGAGGCTCCCTGTTTGGGAAACACTGCCGTAGGGTAATTTTGGAGCGGAGGCAAGTTTAATTCTTGCATCTGGGTCTGTCCCCATGCAAATCCCTAACATAGGCCTCAAATGCGCATGGCGCTCTCTCACTTCATAGCCCTGTCGGATTTCAAGAAAACAATTTAGTGACACATATTTCCGTACTCGGGAGAAATTGCCTAACAAATTTTGGGGGGCTTTTTCTCCTTTTACCCCTTATGAAATAACATGCAAGTGTTGGGGTCTACACTTGCATGTTATTGTAAAAAAAAAATGTTTTATACTTTACATTTTCACAAGAGGTAAAAGGAAAAAAAGACCCCCAAAATTTGTAACGCAATTTCTCCTGAAAATACAACATATGTGGGCGTAAAATGCTCTGCGGGCGCACAACAGGGCTCAGAAGTGAGAGCACAAAATGAAAAAAAAATGCTGATGTTACCCTAAATTTTTTTTTCACAAGGGAAAATAGGGGAAAAAAAGCCCCCCAAAATGTGTATCACCATTTCTTCTATATAATAGTATAAGTATAAAAATATCCCATGTGTGGATCTAAAGTGCTCTGCAGGTGAACTACAAGGCTCAGAAGAGAAGGAGTGCCATTGGGCTTTTGGAGAGAAAATTTGTCCGGTATTGAAGGCCATACAAATACTGAATAAACCACTTTACACAGAAGTTAGTGCCTCAGCTCTACACAGGCTCTACACACCATATAAGATATTACATACAGTTACATCAGGTGACGTCTTCTCTGATCGGTGTCAGTCAATTTCCTTTTCTTATCCATCTGGCCCAGACCGTCATGACTATTTCTTCCAGCCACAACTCCACAGAACCTGCCCAACAAACATTTAAGGCTCTGCACTTTTCAAGCACTTATAGCGCTCAGTATAGTGGGTAGAAAAGTGGGTAAGGGGAAGAGTAGGTAGCCCCCCCCCCCTTTAGGCAGTTGGTCACTAAAGGGGGTATACAGGTCCCTTTACATCGTTTCCCCCATCACACAAGTTAAGACCACAGTGGGTAGGTAGGGAATCCCCCTATAAGATAGAACACCCCAGTAGGTCGATAATGTCCCTAGTAGATGATGCCTCCAGGTAGGTAATTTCCCCAGTAGGTAGGTAGTAGTTGATGCCCCCAGTAGGTAGTAGGTAATGCCTCCAGGTAGGTCGTATTTATTGCCCCCAGTAAGCATGTAGTAGGTAATGCCCCCAGTAGGCATGTAGAAGGTAGTGCCCCCAGATAGGTAATGCCGCCAGTAGGTAGTTTCATCAGGTAGTTAATGCCTCCATTAGGTAACGTCCCCAGTTGATAGTGCTCCTCAGGTAGGTAATGCACCTAGTTGGTAGTACCATCAGTAGGAAGTTCCCCCAGGTAGGTAATGCCCCAGTAGATACTGTCCTCAGTATATAGTAGGCAACCCTGTAGTTGCTGCCCCTGTACTGATATTAATGGACCTGCAGCCCATCTTGGCATCTAGGGTGACCGGCCCACCGGGAATTTTTCCAATATCTTGGTAGGCCAGTCCAGCCCTGGTGGTCAAAATTGCAAAAAAAGGGCTGAGTCCTTAAGGTGAAAATGGGCTGAGTCCCTAAAGGGTTAAAAGGGCAAATGGCTACGTCCTGATAGTTTAGATTCAAATACAGATTGTTCTGATTTATTGTTTTAAACTTGCATGATACTACATATTGTTCACACAGAGTACCTGACCTGGGCTGGTTTACTGATTGCAATTCACATAGAGTTCATGAGCAAATTGTGCAGGTCTGTTTATGTATGTGTGCATGCAAGCAAGAGTGTATTTATTTGTGTGTGTGTGTGTATATATATATATATACATGTATATATATATATATATATATATATATATATATATATATATCTCTATGAGTGTGGTTTTCCCCTTTGATTTTGAGTGGGACTCCATATCCAGACCTCCATGGGTTGAAATATTTGATTTGTGTGATTTTGTTGTCAGCACATTCAACTATATAAAGACAAAAGTATTTCATATGATTAGTTCATTCATTCAGATCTAGGATGTGTTATCTTAGAGTTCCCTTTATTTTTTTTGAGCAATATATATATATATATATATATATATATATATATATATACACATATACATGCCTTGTCCTGAAGACATTTGGTATGGAGCATTGTCTTCTGTGCAATCTATTGATCATGGCAGTCATGTGATCGCTGAGACAGGTATCGGAATATGTTGGAGGTATTAGTTACAGCTACTATGGACACACGGCAGTGTGAACAGAGTTTTACTCTCCAACATGTGGCTCTTCATCATGCCAGTGCAGCTATAAGCCGTCCAAGAACCAAGAGTTACTGAACTTGTAGTTCTACAAGAGTTGGGGGGGGGGGGGGTAAACTGCCTTCAGCTCTGGAGAGCACCATGGAGAGGCCTTGGGGGGCGGAGAACACATAGTTAAAGTGCACAGTACTTACACGTCACATTACAATGAAGTACAAAGCAAAGTACTCACCTGAATCCTGTCCCTCTTGGCAGCTATGAGGCTGAACTGCTGATCCATGAAAAAAGGGGTTAGGCTGGGTTCATGCCTGTGCTGTTTATTCTGTTGTTCTGCTCAGTCATTGGAGCATAACAACAGAAACAAATGTGCCTGATCTGTTGCATGACAAAGACCAAGAGTGCCCCACGGACCCAATAAACACACAGGGGAAGATTTATCAAAACCTGCGTAGAGGGGAAAAATGCAGTTGCCCATAGCAACTAATAAAACTGATTCTTTAATTTTTTAAAATGCCTTTGAAAAATTAAAGAAGGCATTTGATTGGTTGCTATGGGCAACTGCACCACTCTTCAATTTTGATAAATGTCCGCCATACTCCTTATTCTCCCCTTTCCTCACACACATTGGTATGTACTTTATAGTTCTGTTGTGAGTGTCCTGTAGGTAGATCCAGCAGAAACAGATTGACACCGGGCAGCCATTCCTCTCTCACCGCTTTTGATTGACACTTAGTGCTACCCAGCTGGTGACTTTGGTAAAGTTTGTCACTATAAAATACCATATTTCTTTTTTTTTTTTCAAATTTAAAAAGAAATAATAAAAAAAATGCTTTACCCCAAAGTTTTTTTTCCAGGCCTATCTATCTCTGCCCAGCTCATAGGCTGCAAACGTGCCAATCTGAAGTGTACTAGATTCATACGTATTGAATTTCTTTTTTGTTTTTTTCATACTTTTTATGATAAATTTTTTTTAAATTCGTTTTTTTTTCACAATAGATTTTTTATCCTTTCGTAGGAATACAAGGTTCTTTACAAAAAATCAACCAGATATGTCCAACTCCAAGTACCTGATGCAGCCACCTGACAGTATGACACATTGTGATGAGAATTACAACAGCCTTCCTCTCAGAGTGTGGATTCAGCTTGGTTATGTATACTTTGCACCAAGGTGGATGCCAAGCTAGTACCATCTCCGACTACACTCATAAAAAGACACCAGCTAAGAATTGAGGAACAAAAGCACTGATGTTGCAACCTGCTGTGTCTCCAAAATGCCAACGACCGTGAAGGACCATAGACTACAACAGTCTTCCTATCTACACCTGGATCCAGCATGGCATGTGTACTTGGCATTCCAGTGGACAACAGGCAAATAACACTTCAAAGGCTGTTTGTGCACAGAAACAACCTGAGAAGACCGCCCATACACCTGGTGATAGCAGAAGACCAAGATCAGCTCAGAGCAGCAACCCCACGAAGACCATCAATTACAACAGTCTTCCTCTGCATGAGCGCATTCTACATGGTGTTTATATATGACATTCTGGTGGACAGCAGAGAAATAACATCTGAAAAGTCCCTGCCAGTGCAGAAACCACCTGGGGCATGTACACCTAAGAAGTCCACCCATACACCTGCTGATGGCAGAAAACCACAAGCCAGTCAGAACTATGGCTCAGCAAAGAAGATCGACTAAAACAGTCTCTCTCTCCTTTAACTTATCCACTATGGTGTCTTTACATAGCGGTCAGGTGAACATGAGGAGGCTAGGAGTAGAAAATTAGAACATTGTATCTACAAAGCGGTGAACCTGGCGATACTATACACCATCACCCATCAATAAAATGCTATTATTTTTAAGGTAAATATAACATAGAGATAAGTACAATCACAACCAGGTCCGGCGGGGTTCACATCACAATTATGTCTTCTGAGAATAGTATACATTGGCAACCTGTCAAAATGGGATTGTGACGTACACAAACAAGATCAGGCAAAGCCCCATTGATTTCAATGTTCCAAACATAGCCAGCTACTGACCATGTTTGAGTAACTTGTTTCTGACTACATTTGGGCCATTGAAGTCAGTGAGGCATGTGCCTGTTCATTCCATACACTTATATACGCTGGTATCTCATTTCAATAGGTCGTCAATGTATACGTGTCTCAGGTGGCACAATTGTGATGTGAACCCACCCTAACATCATCAGTGGCCTTGATCCAAGGTTCTCAAACCAGTTGCCTTTTTCCGAGTTCGAGAAGGAATTTTTTCCTGCAACACAAAATTGGCTGAACATGTGCTGTTTTTTTTATTTTTTTTAAATTTTAACGTTTTATTAATTTTATTCAAAGTACAAAATTCAAGTAAAGTACAAAAACACCATCAATAAACAGGCATCGTAAGAAACGCGGTTGTCAATAGGGTATACACATATGATGCGTACCATCACTATATAAAGTCAGGTATTCAGTAACAAGACAGCATGTTGAATACATTAAAGTGAATAGTTAAAGACATGACAATTCAAACATCAGTCAACTCAAGGTACATGGTCCGAGCTTCTATGCGATCAGGATAGGTACAATCAACAACAATGTGGTTGGTGTAAGCAACATATGGGAAGAAGAGGAGATGAGGACAGAAAGAAGGAGGAAGAAGAGACAGGAAAGGGTTCCAAAGGGACAGAAGGGAATGGGAACGAGGAAGACTACTAGGTTAATAAGAAAGAGGTTGTAAGACTTACCCAGCGGGTCAGGAGGGCTTCAGAACAACATGGCAAAGCAACGAGGCATGGTGGCTATTTGTGAAAAATGGGCTGTTTAGGTAGAGGGAGCACCGGAAACTGGGCGTGCTGTAGGGCTTGGGGGACATATGTTTCCGAGTGAAAGATGCATGGATGTATAGTCCCTAGAGGATGTAAAATGTGTCCAAGGGTGCCAGACGGTGTTGTATTTGTCTATCTGATTTTTGGAGTCGGCTAGCAATTCTTCCATCCTGTGTAGATGGAAGGATTCTTGGAGCCAAGAGGTATTGGATGGGGGAAGTTGCGATTTCCAAAGTCTTGGAATTACCGTTCTGGCCGCAAGCAACAGAAACAATATTAGTTTGCCCGTATGCTTGGGTATGTGAGCAGGAAGGATGGTGAGTAGGATGACTTCTGGCGTGGGGGGGAGCTGGGTCAATGTGATACGATGTATTATATCTATAACTTGAGTCCAGTATGTAGATAAGTGGGGGCAGGTCAGCCAAACATGAAGCATATTGCCACCTACACCTCCACATCTCCAGCACGTATCTGGAACATCGGGATAGAATTTGGCGAGTAGGGATGGCACTCTGTACCATCTCGTTAGAACTTTATAGTTGATTTCTTGTGCTTTACAAGAGATAGAGGTGTGGTGGCATTGATTCAGAGCCCTGGTTCAGTCTTCCTCCGTGAATTGATGTCCTATTTCTTTTTCCCAGCCTAACCGGAAAGGGAGCGGATCGGTTGTAAATTCATGTATGAGGAGAGAGTAAAGGACACTGATTTTATGGTTGATTTTATGCAAGGAAACACAGAGGTTTTCAAAGTTGGTGAGTGGACGATGAAGTGATATGTGCTGGGTTTTTGCCTTCTTCTGGATCAATGAATTTAGTTCTAGAATCTCTATATCATTATTTTCCAACCAGGGTGCTGTAGTTTTGCAACAGCTGGAGGCACCCTGGTTGGGAAACACTGCTCTATAGTCACTCTCAGTACATACTCCACACAGCTATCCTGAGTACACAGTATATTAGGTTCTTATTCACACATAGAGCACATTGCTATTATTACCATGGCATGTACCAACACTGGACACATATGCTCTTGTATAGCTATTTTGATTTGTCACATGCTGTAGGTAACATCACAGTTCAATTATTTTACATGCACTACTCATAGTACCAGTAGCTGGGGTCAAGAAGGAATTTTTCCCTGTAACACAAATTGTCTGAAAGTGTGCAGGGTTTTCGCCTTCCTTTGGGTCAATGGCTTTACCTATAGGTACTGTATATTGTCCTCTCTAGAGCAAACACCACATGGCTATCCTGAGTACTTATTCTACAAAAAGCACGCAGAGCACACTGCTAGTAATACCGTGGCAGTAATCTATAGACACGTAAACACGCACATACATTCACCGCATAGTGTAGATTATCGTACTGCTTATTATCCAGTGACTTCACCTCTATATATGAAATGTATTATTATTACCTTATATGATCCTAAAATCCCATCAGTCCCTCCCAGTATTGATACAGGGTTTCTATAACCGATATTTTTTCCTGTGACACAAATTGGCCCAACGTGTCCAGGTTTTCGCCTTCTTTTGAATCTACTGGGACTTTATTCTAATAAATTATTTTTAAATGTATAATTTTCTCCTGTGTGTATTTCTATACGTCATGGGGTTCATAGTAAACTACTTGGTGTTTTAAGATCGCTTAACCGCTAAAGGACATAGGACGTTCTCTAACGTCCCCGCTACCTGGGCTTTAATTCCCAAGGACGTTAGAGAACGTCCTGTTGTATTTCCGGTCTCTGCCGCTCGCCGGGCAGAGATCGGAACCGGATGCCTGCTGAAATGCTTCAGCAGGCATCCAGGGCAAACGCCAAGGGGGGGCCATGTAGGCCCCCTATGTCAGCGATCGCCGCAAATCGCAAGGGAAATCACCCTTGCGATCTGCGGCGATACCAGGCTGATCGGGTCTCTGGGACCCGACCACCCGGTAATTTTGCATGATCCCGGCAGTCACAGACAGCTAGGACCATGCTGAAGGCTAGGAGCGAGGTGGCAAGCCTGCCACCTCCTCCTATTCCCTGCGATCCGTCGGTTAACTAACCGACCAATCGCAAGGGGGGGGGGGGGGGGCGGTTACTTCCTCCCGCCCTGCCCGGCCCCTTGAAGTTCGGAGAGGACGGGAGGAAGACCGGAGGACGCAGCGGGGGACTGGGGAGTGCTTGGGACTGGCCCCGGTACTTACCTCGTCCCTGAAGACCCGGATCCCGGTGATGAAGACGGCGGCGGCGACAGGTGAGTTCCTCTTCAGCCGCGGTCGGGCCCTTTACAGCAATGTACGTCGCCGTAAAGCGACATGCATTGCATTAATGGGACCCTGTATACTACAACTCCCAGCATGCCCAGACAGCCCTTGGCGTCTGGGCATTCTGGGAGTTGCAGTTTTGCAACATCTGGAGGTCCACAGTTTGGAGACCACTGTGCCCTTCCAGATGTTGCAAAACTACACATCCTCAGCATGCCCTTACTGTCCAGGCAGGCTGGGGATTGTAGTTCTGTAATATCTGGCCCTTCAGATGTTGCAGAACTACAACTCCCAGCATGCCTGGACAGTTTTGGCATACTGGGAGTTGTAGTTTTGCAACATCTGGAAGGGCACAGATTGGAAACCACTATATTAGTGGTCTGCAAACTGTAGTCCTCCAGATGTTGCAAAACTACAACTCCAAGCATGCTGGGAGTTGTAGTTCGGCAACATCTGGCTCTAAAGATGTTTCCGAACTACTACTTCCAGCATGCCTGAGAATGTTTGGGAGTTGTGGTGTTGCAACAACTGGAGGCACACTGGTTGGGAAACATTGTCTGTTTCCTAACTCAGTGTTTCCCAACCTGTGTGCCTCCAGCTGTTGCAAAACTATAACTACCAGCATACACTGATAGACTGTGCATGCTGGGAGTTGTAGTTTTGCAACAGCTGGAGGTCGTCCCCCCCTGTGAATGTACAGGGTACATTCACATGGGCAGGGGGCTTACAGTAAGTATCAGGCTGCAAGTTTGCGATACAGCAAATCTTGCGCGGCAGCTCAAACTCGCAGCGGGAAACTCGCTGTAATCCCCCGCCCGTGTGACTGTACCCTAAAAACACTACACTACACTAACACAAAATAAAATTAAAATTAAAAAACACTACATATACACATACCCCTACACAGCCCCCCTCCCCTCCCCAATAAAAATGAAAAACGTCTAGTACGCCACTGTTTCCAAAATGGAGCCTCCAGCTGTTGCAAAACAACAACTCCCAGTATTGCCGGACAGCCGTTGACTGTCCAAGCATGCTGGGAGTTTTGCAACAGCTGGAGGCACCCTGTTTGGGAATCACTGGCGTAGAATACCCCTATGTCCACCCCTATGCAAATCCCTAATTCAGACCTCAAATGCACATGGCGCTCTCACTTTGGAGCCCTGTCGTATTTCAAGGCAACAGTTTAGGGTCCCATATGGGGTATCGCCATACTTGGGAGAAATTGTGTTACAAATTTTGGGGGGCTTTTTCTCCTTTAACCCCTTATGAAAAGGTGAAGATGGGGTCTACAACAGCATGTTAGTGTAAAAAAATAAATTTTTTACACTAACACGCTGGTGTTGCCCTATACTGTTCATTTTGACAAGAGGTAAAAGGGAAAAACGCCCCCCAAAATTTGTAATGCAACTTCTACCGACTACGGAGATACCACATATGTGGGCGCAAAGTGCTCTGGGGGCGCACAACAAGGCCCAGAAGGGAGAGTGCACCATGTACATTTGAGGTGATTTGCACAGGGGTGGCTGATTGCTACAGTGGTTTTGACAAACGCAAAAATAAAAACCACATGTGACCCCATTTCGGAAACTACACCCCACACGGAATGTAATGAGGGGTGCAGTGATAATTTACACCCCACTGGTGTCTGACAGATCTTTGGAACAGTGGGCTGTGCAAATGAAAAATTTTGTACAGCTCACTTTTCCAAAGATCTGACAGACACCAGTGGGGGATAAATGCTCACTGTACCCCTTGTTACGTTCCTCAAGGGGTCTAGTTTTCAAAATGGTATGCCATGTGGGGGTTATTTTGCTTTCCTGGCACCATAGGGGCTTCCTAAATGCAACATGCCCCCCCCCCGAGCAAAATTTGCTCTCCAAAAGCCAAATATGACTCCTCTTCTGAGCAATGTAGTTCGCCCGTAGTGCACTTCAGGTCCACTTATGGGGTACCTTCATACTCAGAAGAGATGGAATTACAAATTTTTGGGGGGTCTTTTCTGCTATTAACCCTTGCAAAAATGTGAAATTTGGGGGGAAACACACATTTTAGTAAAAAAAAATATTATTTTTTTTACATATACAAAAGTCGTGAAACCCCTGTGGGGTATTAAGGCTCACTTTATTCCTTGTTACGTTCCTCAAGGGGTCTAGTTTCCAAAATGGTATGCCATGTGTTTTTTTTTGCTGTTCTGGCACCATAGGGGCTTCCTAAATGCGACATGCCCCCCGACCAAAATTTGCTCTCAAAAAGCCAAATATGACTCATTCTCTTCTGAGCATTGTAGTTCGCCCGTAGTGCACTTCAGGTCCACTTATGGGGTACCTTCATACTCAGAAGAGATGGGATTACAAATTTTGGGGGGGTCTTTTCTGCTATTAACACTTGCAAAAATGTGAAATTTGGGGGGAATCACACATTTTAGTGAAAAAATATATATTTTTTTTTACATATGCAAAAGTCGTGAAACACCTGTGGGGTATTTAGGTTCACTTTACCCTTTGTTACATTCCCCAAGGGGTCTAGTTTCCAAAATGGTATGCCATGTGGGAATTTTTTGCTGTTCTGGTAGTGGCTTCCTAAATGCAACATGCCCCCCAAAAACCATTTCAGAAAAACGTACTCTCCAAAATCCCCTTGTCGCTCCTTCGCTTCTGAGCCCTCTACTGCGCCCGCCGAACACTTTACATAGACATATGAGGTATGTGCTTACTCGAGAGAAATTGGGCTACAATTATAAGTATACAGTTTCTCCTTCTACCCCTTGTAAAAATACAAAAATTGGGTCTACAAGAACATAGGAGTGTAAAAAACGAAGATTGTGAATTTTCTCCTTCACTTTGCTGCTATTCCTGTGAAACACCTAAAGGGTTAAAAAGCTGACTGAATGTCATTTTGAATACGTGGGGGTTGCAGTTTTTATAATGGGGTCATTTGTGGGGTATTTCTAATATGAAGACCCTTCAAATCCACTTCAAACCTAAACTGGTTCCTGAAAAATAGTGGGTTTGAAAATTTTGTGAAAAATTGGAAAATTGCTGCTGAACTTTGAAGCCCTCTGGTGTCTTCCAAAAGTAAAATCACATCAATTTTATGATGCAAACATAAAGTAGACATATTGTTTATGTGAATAAAATTTTTTTTAATTTGAAATATCCATTTTCCTTACAAGCAGAGAGCTTCAAAGTCAGAAAAATGCAAAATTTTCAATTTTTTCATCAAATTTTGGAATTTTTCACTAAGAAACAATGCAAGTATCGACAAAATTTTACCAATAACATAAAGTAGAATTAGTCACGAAAAGACAGTCTAGGAATCAGAATGATAGGTAAAAGCATCCCAGAGTTATTAATGTTTAAAGTGACAGTGGTCAGATGTTCAAAAAATGCTCCGGTCCTAAGGTGTAAAATGGTCTGTTTCTTAAGGGATTAAATGGAAGCAAGTTGAGGCCTTAAAGGGGTTATCAATCTTTTTTTTTTTTTTTTTTTCATTCTGCCTGGGCTGCAATTCTTCTCCAATACTGCCAATGTCGGTCTCCCGTCCTTCCACCCCAGTCTTCCCGAAGGACAGGAGACAGATATCGGCAACATCGGGAGAAAGGCGGGAGGTAAGTTAAAGGTTATTATTTTTGTTATTGCAAATTAAGAAGAATGGAGAAAAAAAGGTGGATAACCCCTTTAATAGGCAATTAAAATTGGTTAACAGGTTGGCTGACATCATCCCTCATGTATAAGCCTGAAACATGTATTTAGACTGAGAAAAATGTTTATTCAGAAAAAAAATTGCGCTGTCAGGGGTTATGCAGGAATAGAAAAACATAGTTAAAGGGGTATTCCAGGCCAAATTTTTTTTTATATATATCATCTGGCTCCGGAAAGTTAAACAGATTTGTAAATTACTTCTATTAAAAAATCTTAATCCTTCCAATAGTTATTAGCTTCTGAAGTTGAGTTGTTGTTTTCTGTCTAACTGCTCAATGATGATGTCACGTCTCGGGAGCTGTGCAGTTCCTATGGGGATATTCTCCCATCATGCACAGCTCCCGGGACGTGAAATAATCATTGCGCAGTTAGACAGAAAACTTCAGAAGCTAATAACTATTGGAAGGATTAATATTTTTTAATAGAAGTAATTTACAAATCTGTTTAACTTTCTGGAGCCAGTTGATATATAAAAAATAGTTTTTGCCTGGAATACCCCTTTAAGTTCTTTCATAAACAAATGGATGCAGTGGAGAAGTGGAGCCGGCACGTACGGAAATATGCGTGGAGAGGAACACGGAAATGCACCGAGGGATGTATTGACAACACAAGCCTGTAGCGGTGGTGCTCAACGCAGCATAAGATAAATGACCAGCAAATGAAGAAACAGAGAATGTTGCCTTCTCTGTTTCTTCATTTGCTGGTTCTTTCATAAACAGCATCACACCTCTCCTCAGGTTGTGCATGGTATTACAAATTGGATAATTTACTTCAAAGGAACTGAGCTGTAATATCGCACACAACCCGAGGACAGGCGTGGTGCTGTTTTTGGAAGAAATCAGCTCTGTTTTTCTAATCGAGGACAACCCTCTTAAAGGAGTACTCTGCCCCTAGACATCTTATCCCCTATCTTATACCCAGCGGCGGGACCCCCTCGGTCTTCCTGCTGCACCCGGCGCTCAAGCCTCCGCCCCGCATCGCAGTCATGCAGTCATCCGACATGGAGCTAAGTTTACTTCGTGTACTGGATGTCTGGGGTGCTGCAGCCAAGATCGCGGGGGTCCCAAGTGGTGGGACCCCCGCGATCAGACACCTTATTCCTTATCCTTTGGATAGGGGATAAGATGTCTAGGGGCAGAGTACCCCTTTAACCTGTTAAAGACACATGGCAAACATTTATGCCCTTGACAAATGGATCTTAATGCCCCAGGGCATAAATGTACAGTATGTCCTGGATCGTTAAGTAACTTTGAAGCAAGCAGGATCTGCACATGCTTTATAGCAGTGAGTGTCAGATCAGTAGTTGGACCCTCTCAACTACTGACAGGGACTGACAATCACTCCACTTCTTGTCATTAACACTTAAGACGCCATGATCAATGCTGATCATGGTGTCTAAAGTATTAAATCATACATCCCGGATAGCTTAGTTGGCTCATTGGACCCCTCAGAGGATCCTCTCAGGGTATGTTCAGACTGCGGCATCTCCACACGCGGAATACCGCTTGCGGAGATTCCATCTGGCGAAAATACTTTGGCGGTAGCCATTGAAGGCTATGCAGTGCTCGTGGAATTCTGCGTGAAGAAAGAACATGTTCTTTCTTTGAGTGGAACAAATTCTGCAGTGTGAACGGGTCTGGCGGAAGACCCATTCACACTGATGGCAATGTTCACAGCACGGAATTCTTCTCGCGGAATTCTGTCACGGTGCAGAGTGAACATACCCCAACATGCCACCTGCTGCTGGATCACTGATACTCAACCTTGCTTAGCCAGGCTGTATCAGTGAAGCACCCACCAGAATGTATAATGCAATGTAACAGGGATAGCATTATACAGTGAATGCAATTTACTGATTGCACATAAATGTCTCCTATGGGACATTTTATATAATATAAACTCCCACAATAAAAAATAAAATTACCTTTCTTTTTCCATTTACCCCTCCCTCCCCCCCCCAAAAAAAATTAAGAAAAATTATTAACATGATTATTATTGCTGCATGCTTAATTATCAAAACTATTCGACTGAATTATAATGTTTTTGATCCCGCATGGTAAATTAAGTAAAGATAAAAAGAAAAAAAAATACCAAATGCTCAAAATGCAGATTTTTGGTGACATCATAATTCAGAAAAAAAAAATAATAAAAACAGATCAAAAAATCTCTTTAAAACAAAAATGGTACCAATAAAAAACTACAGATTACAGTGCAAAAAAAATGAGCCCTCATACAGCTTCGTATAGAGAAAATCAAAATAGGACAATTTTAGGCATACTAGTTTTGCAAAAAAAAAAAAGTTACACTTTTTTTAAGTAGTAGAATAATAATAATATATATATATATATATATATATATATATATATATATATATATATATATATATATACATAAATAGGGTATCGTTTAAATCGCATTGACCTAGAAAAATTAAAATAATGTGTTATTTTTTCCATAAAGTGCACTGTGTAAAAACCACCCCCCCCAAAAGTTTACAAAATTGTTTTCTCATCAATGTCCCCAAAAAAATAATAATTGTTTCTGTTACTTCATTATTTTAAGTAAAACAAAAGGTGTCATTAGAAGGTACAATTGGTCTCCCCAAAAAAACAAGCCCGCATATGGGTCTGTAGATGGAAAAATAAAATAGTTATTCCTCTTAAAAGGAGAGAAGGAAAAAACATAAACACAAACATTTTATTTAGCTCTGTGCTTAAAATGGGCTTTGACCTTAAAGGGGTACTCCGTCCCAAGACATCTTATCACCTATCCAAGGGTTAAGAAAAGAGAGAAACAAAGGTACTCCTTGTGGAGTATTGCTTGCAACAAGGATACCGGGGAGGGGGAGGGTAAATCACTACTTACCAATAGAAGTTGTGTACCAACATACACAACAATGGGGATTGTAGGTAGGTATTATATGGCCCATCTGCAGCCTTCCTGGAGTGTAGATTAGCAAGGTAGAATATTACTTTGAGGCTGCAGGAATTTCGGCACTGATCAAGGCAAGGAGTCGCAGAGGTAAAATTATTCAGCTGGGAGTTTATTAACGACAATGCAATGCGTTTCGCTGCGAAGGATAGAATGTCTGATCGCAGAGGTCCTGCCACTGGGGGCCCCACGATCTCCGTGCAGCACCCGGCGTTCTGAAAGTTATTTTCAGAATGCTGAATTTGGATGGCCATGGTTGTGACATCACGCCATGATTCCTTCTATAGACATAAATGGATGGGGTGTGACATCAAGAGGGGGCATGGCGTCAAGACCACAACCGTCCAAACCCAGTGTTCTGAAAATAACTTTGAGAATGCTGGGTGCTACACAGAGATCGTGCGGGTCCAAGCGGTGGGACCTCTGTGATCAGACATCTTATCCCCTGTTCTTTGGATATCTAAGAGGGAAGTACCCCCTTAAGGGCTTAAATGCCCTGCAAGTGTCATGATTTCCTGTTAACCCATTAGTTTACACTACCACAGCCAAGACAAGTCATCCCAACTTGAGACAAGCAGCCGATCACTGAGTACACTGGTGCTCATGTTCACTGCCTGATCCCATCACTGAGGCCTTGGATTGGCTACAACAGTAATTCATGAAATGAAAATGGTTATTTTCTGAAAAGCAGGTTAACACTAAACACTCTGAAGTGAATGGGAGCTGAGCTGCAGTAACCAAATGCAGCCACTACACAATGTATGGAGCTGTCTGCTTTTGACTTTGATTATCATGTATTGTGGACGGGAGGACAGAACATTGATAAATAAAAGTTCTAGAAAAACCTCTTTAAGTATGAATATAAAGGGGTAAGACCAGCGACTGCTGTCTACAAACCAAATCTCTAATGTAGCAGCTGCTATAGAGGAGATGTAGTAGTACAGGTTATCTATGTGATATGTGGATGGACTGGGTCTGGATTGAAGCTCTCATTCATAGAGGGGTCCAAAATGGGGGATATTTCCCTATGCTGTCCATATGTCTAAATATGACACACAAAATGGAACTCTTAAGTTGAGCTGAGTACATTTTCGATAAAACTACAAAACATGATGTCTAAAAAATAGTAAAATTTTTCATATATAATAATATTCTCAGTAAAAGTCTTTGAAAAAAGCAGCCATTAGTGAACACACTGGCCAGATTTATTTAAACTATTGAATCTGATTTTGTGATGGTCATACCTCAAATTCACCAGAATTATCCTAGTGTATCAGGCTGATTGACTAATCCGGTGCATCTGAACACTCAAGTTTAGGTTTACACCAACTATTAGGGTACACTCAGATGAGCGGATCCACATCGTATTTTACGCTGCAGATCCGCCGCTGAAGGACCCCTACAGGGTGCCTTTAGATGTGCCTGCTTGGAGCGGCAATACGCCGCTACAAGCAGACACACTGCTGCCATGTGTGAGTACTCGCATACATCGCGGCTACTCCCCCTGCTGCCTGAGCTAGGCCGAGAGCAACCGTAATGTGCAAGTATACTGTACATGCGCGGTGACTCGCACATCGCAGTGTGTCTGCTCGTAGCGGCGGATTTCAGGCACCTGTAAGGGCAACATACATCGGTCCTTCAGTGGCGGATACCCAGCATAATACGCACTGGGGATCCGCTCGTGTGAACGTACCCTTAGCAAGAGTTTGCACCAGAATTTGGCACATCTATAACCATGCCCCTTTTCAGTGAAGCCAATTCCCTTTTACAGAAGACATGTCTCTTTTGATGGACCAGGTGGAAAAGTCACTAAAAAGAGTGCAAAATGCATAATAAATGTGGCAGCTTTCATCAGTGTTAGCTGAACCCCTGTAAGATCCAGATGGAACACAGAGAGACCAAGCATTGCAAATGTAAAATGTTTGTACACTTGAGAAAGGAGGGGGAGAGGATAGGGGGGAGTTTGCCATGGTCCCGCAGAAACACCACCAGCCTTCAGGAGAAATGCAAGCAGAACAAGCAAAGTAATAAAAAAGGTATTTTTACATATATTACATGCATATTGTTATGCATACAGATCTGTGGGCACATTACTACACTGACTTTATTTTTACTATTGACAGCAACACTTAAAATATTTTTTTTATACCTATTTTATAGTTTTACTTTTTTTGTAAGTTTGGACCCAGCCTTAAAGGGGTAGTCCAGTGGTGAAAAACGTATCCCCTATCCTAAGGATAGGGGATAAGTTTGAGATCGCGGGGGGTCCGACCGCTGGGGTCCCCTGCGATCTCTCTGTACAGGGGCCAGGCTCTCCGGCCAGATAGCGGGTGTCGACCTCCGCACGAAGCGGCGGCCGACACGCCCCCTCAATACATCTCTATGGCAGAGCCGGAGATTCCCGCGGGCTGTCGGGGCTCCGTACAGGAGATCGCAGGGGGCCCCAGCGGTCGGACCCTCGCGATCTCAAACTTATCCCCTATCCTTAGGATAGGGGATAAGTTGTTCACCACTGGGTCACCACTGGACTATTCCTTTAAAGGGACTTTACTATGAAATGAATTGATCGCCTGGACAGTTGACTGCAATACATGTGTATTGCAGTGAAATGTCAATAGCAGATGTCTTATTACAACCAACCAGAGGCCTCATGGTTTTAACAGAGGCTTTCAGAAGGCCCCCAGTTGCTAGGAATATCTATTATTATTATTAATAATAATAATAATAATAATATATTTTTTTACATACCTCACTCTCAGCATGTAATAATAACTAACTAAAATTGAATAAAATAAAAAATTATGTGTAAAATATACATTGTTCGAATTGAAAATGTTATAGTATATGGTTGCTAGAGATGGCAACCAATCCAATAAGATGTAGATGGATTAAGTCAATATTTATCCACCAGTATATACAATAATGAGTAACTGGAAATGAAACTTGCCTAAAATACTAATGTGTCCAAAAATAATTAAAAATAAATAGGATTTTCTGAAAGAAGAAAAAATACAATATTAATGTACAAATGATTGAAAACCAGCAGATTAATTGTTTTAACATAATTAATTATCTAGAAACCACAGGAGGATGTTTTGTCATTTTCTTCCACAGTTTCCCATTTACTATAAAGGTTGTTTCCAGCATGAAGTACATTGAATGTCACATGTCTCAGTGCTGAAATATTGCCAAGCTGATGACATTCTTAAGAAAACTCACTCTAGACAAAAGCAAAACAGTCTCCTACCCTTTACCTGCTATGGATGATGTGTTTTATTTAAGCTCAAGAGAGAATAATTGGCGAAACCTGTTTGAGTTATTAATACAGGTATAGTAAATTTTATTTAAGAAAAAATTCAAACAAATTAAATTAGCGTATTACATACCGTATTTATATATATATATATATATATATATATATATATATATATATATAGAGAGAGAGAGAGAGAGAGAGAGAGATTTTCCTTCAAAGAATAGATGATAAGCTTGCTTAATGTTTCTGTAAGGATTCATAAAGAGTTTGGCCATATTTGGGATCCGTATCATGTGGATCTCGAATACTCTGCTCCATCCTACGATCTATATCAGCAAAAGTTCTTTTCTAGAAGAAATCATATTCACTTCTATGGTAAAATTAAGCTATGATGTAGCTTTTTATGTGGAACTGTGCAAGTCGCATTATAGTGCATATTATGAACATAAGTATAATAGAGAATATGCCAACCGCCAGACCTTCGTGGTGCTCAGCGACTTGTTAAAGCCAAAGCTCCAACGTCCATAGAAAGCAAAGAAAGCTTGCAGAACACAGCTACGGATCCAACACTATTTATTTACCAACTGCAGCCCGCCAAACAGAGCATTAGGATCTCTCGCAATGACAAAGCAGCGCCAAACTGTTAAACGGCTGTGTCCTAACGTTCTGTATCCCAAGCCACAATTGCCAAATAAATAGTGTTGGATCCATAGCTGTGTGCCTCAAGCTTTCTATGATCCATATGGACATTGGACAGTGCATATTGCTTATATAGAAAAACAGATTCTTATTTTATTTTCTCTTATGGGGGTATTCCAGGATTTATAATTTTTTTTTACTATGCTACAGGGGCGTTAACCCCTTAACGACAATGGACATAAATGACGTGGTACTTAGCGCATCATGACGTACATTTATGCGCCACCATGATCGCGAGCATCAGAGCGGTGCTCGCATCATGCCCGGCAGGTCCTGGCTGCTATCAGCAGCTAGAGACCCGCCGGTAATGGCAGACATCCGCCATTAATCCCTCAGATGCCGTGATCAATACAGATCACGGCATCTGCAGCAGTGCGGTACTTTGAATGGATGATCGGATCACCCGCAGCGCTGCCGCGGGGATCCAATCATCCAGCATCGTGGCCGGAGGTCACCTCACCTGGCTCCGGCCGTCTCCCGGGGTCTTCTGCTCTTGTTTGAATAGTTATTGTGTAATATTATGTCTGATACTTGTCTTTGTTTTTACCCCATAATTGTAAGCGCTGAGGAATCTGTAGGTGCTATGTAAATAAATAAATAAATAAATACATAGCACTGAACAGTATTAACAATCAACTGATTGCTATGAATAGTCCCCTATGGGGACATAAAAAGTTAAAAAAAAAAAGTAAAAAAAAAATGTAAAGTAAAAAAGTTAAAAAAATTAAAAAATCCCCTCCCCCAATAAAAAAGTAAAACGTCCGTTTTTCCCATTTTACCCCCCAAAAAAGCATTAAAAAAATGAATGCACCTATTTGATATTGCCGCGTGCGTAAAAGTCTGAACTATTAAAATATATTGTTAATCATCCCGTATGGTGAACGGCGTAAACGTAAAAAAAAATTAAAAAAGTCAAAAATGTATGCTTTTTTGTCACATCTTATTCCCAAAAAAACTTATAAAAAATTTATAAAAAGTAAAACCTAAACAACAGTGTTAATGATCAAAACTACAGATCATGGTGCAAAAAATGAGCCCGCATATCGCCCCATATACGGAAAAATGAGAAAGTTATAGGTGGTCAAAATAGGGCAATTTCAAACATATTAATTTTGTTAAAATGGTTTGAGATTTTTTTAAGCGGAACAATTATTGAAAAGCATATAAAATGGGTATCATTTTAATCATATTGACCCACAGAATAAAGAAAACATGTCATTTTTACCAGAAAGTGTACAGCGTGAAAACAAAACCTTCCAAAATTTGCTAAATTGCGGTTTTCTTTTCAATTTTCCCAATTAAATAATAATTGTTTGGTTGCGCCGTACATTTTATGGTAAAATAAGTGATATAATTACAAAGTACAATTGGTGACGCAAAAAACAAGCCCTCATATGGGTCTGTGGATGGAAATATAAGAGAGTTATGATTTTTAGAATGCAAGGAGGAAAAAACGAAAATGCAAAAATAAAATTGGTCTGGTACTTAAGGCCAAAATGGGCCTGGTCCTTAAGGTGTTAAAGTTAGTGTAGTTTATAATATAGGGTCTGTACCTGTCTATGATGGCTGGTTTCACATTTTTATGTGATCTTTGCTCTGGATGTTCATTTTTAACAGCATACAAAATTACTCCTGTCTCAGTCTCTTGGCCGCCCTGCATCCTGGGAATACCTATCTCAATAGTCAGGTGATGACAGGGAGCCTGTTATGCTTCAATGGGTGGAGCGACCACAGGGAATTTACAACAGCTGGAGGCACCCTGGTTGTAAAGCACTGGTCAGCTCATTTGTGGTTCAATGGGTGGGGTGGCTAATGTGTGGGAAGAAGAAAAGTGGAATTGTGGGATTGTAGTAAAAGAGAACTCCAACAGGAAATACCTAGTTCACAAAAATAAAACCACAGCTTTATGATAATCTCACAACACAACCATTTAACCCAAAGACAAGCGCAGATCTTTTCTAAGCATGTCCATTACTTTCTGGCAGGTAAGTGCTAAAATCACCTTATAGTGGATAGCCCCTTTAAGGGTAGGGAGATATAGTATCATATTTTACAACACGTTTTTCTTTGCAAAAATACTGTGACTAGATGTCTGATGAAAGCAAGCATTGAAATACTTTTTTGCTGGTGGCATTACTTCCTCACTTTTAGTTCATTGTTTGGATTTCTGCCATATTTAAAGAAAAACAGCATTCTCAAGGTATTTTTTGCATTCTGTTCTGGCATTTCTCAAAGCTTTTCCATAGGACATAAAAGGCCATAAGAAGGTAAGATAAAATGTATGCATTAAAATAAATGTTAAATTGTGACATGCATTTTTTACAAGCTAAAGAAAATTCGGAGAATATATCCAGGGTTTTTTAGGGTGGTTCCTCCCCTTGACTCAAATCAATTTCTTGCTCTGACCGTGAGGGTTTTCCGCCTCCTTACCCTGGAGGGACCGTGATTCTCATCGCGGGACATGCCCGCATGCGAATCACCTGTTCGTTCCCTGCGTGCGTGCACCCGCCTCCTAGGGCACGCGCGCACAGGTTTCTCCAAATTTAATGGGGTATGCTGGCCCATTGGTGCCTGGTCCTTCCCATATGTTATTTAAGCCTGCTCCTCCCCCTCTTACCTGCCGGATCTTCAGTGCCCCTAGTCTGAGATTAAGCTTTCCTTATTGTCTGTTTGCCTTACCCGTATGTTTGACCCTTCCGCTACGTTATTTGACTACGCACCTTTACCGCCTGCCTTGACCTTCTGCTAAGTCCTACTACGCCTCTGCCTCATCCATCTGTACCTCGTCTTGCCCAGCTACCTGTGTGGTTGAGTCGTATCGGAGGTAGCGACCTGGGTGTCACTTGCTGCAACAAGTTATCTTGAAGCAAGGAAGCTCTTTGTGCCACTTTCAAGAGAGGATTTTCTAATCATATAAAGGATGTCATTGCTACTCGGGAATTGCCATCTACCCTAAATGAACTCAAACGATGGCATCTCGGATTGATATCTGTTTCTCTGAACGACATGAGGTACTATGTCAAGAAACGGAGTCTGCACGACCTCAGCGTTTTCCTCGCCTGGCACCTGTCTTCCAACAACCTTCTATGTTGCCTCCTGCAGTGGAGGCTATGCAGGTGGACCGGTCTGGCCTGACCCTGCAGGAAAGAACTTGCTGACGAGCTGAGAATCTTTGCCTCTACTGTGTCAGTGCAGATCAATTCCTCAGAGATTGTCCTCTGCATCCACAGTCACAAGGAAACGCTCACACCTAGGGTTTGTGGGAGAGGCCTCCCTAGGTGTGAATACCACCTCTCCACTCTTGAATTTGAAAGTCCAGTTTTCTTTACTCTCCAAAGAGACTATTTCCATTCTTGCCTTCCTGGACTCTGGTTCCGCTGGATATTTTATCGATGCCTCCCCAGTACATAGGTATCCTCTGCCAGTATCCCGCCTTGTGAAGCCGGGAAGTCAACGGAGAAGAACCCTTATCTATGCAAGTTGGAGTTCTGCATAAGGAAAAATTGTCCTTCTATGTACTTCCTCATTGTACCTCCACTCTTCTACTTGGCCTTCCTTGGTTGCATCTACATTCTCCACATCTTGATTGGAAAACGGGAGAAGTACTACGTTGGGGAACCTACTGCTATAACAACTGTTTTCATACCCATCCGTCCAAGTTGGTGTCTCCTTCTACTCTGTCCGGTTTGCCATCGTTCCTTCTGTACTTTGCTGATGTCTTCAGTGAAAAGCAAGCTGAAGTTTTACCACCACATCATCCCTACGATTGTCCTATCGATTTATTGCCCAGTACCACACCTCCTCAGGGCAGAATTTACCCTTTGTCTGTTCCTGAAACTCATGCCATGTCTTCTTACATCCAAGAAAATGTTCAGAAAGGATTAATCAGGAAATTGTTCTCCCCTGCCAGAGCCAGATTTTATTCGTGGAAAAAAAAGGTGGCTTGAATAAAATTACTGTCAAGAAGCACTATCCACTTCCATTGATCTCGGAATTGTTTGATCATTTGCATGGTGCCAGGATTTTCTCTGCGTGACCTTCGTGGGGTCCATCATTTGATCCGTATACGTGAAGGCGAAGAATGGAAGACGGCGTTTAATATTCGTGATGGACATTTCAAGTATCTTGCGATGCTATTTGGACTCTGCTCTGTCTTACAGGAGTTCGTCAATGATCTGCAATTGTTAACCTTAGTTTAATTGTTCCCCTTTCCCTATATCAAGCCAGTGCACTTTATTTCACTCCTCTTTATGCAGCAGTGATCCCATTCAGTGTATATAGACCTTTTTGGCTATATATTTTACTCGGCAATTGTCTGGACTCCCCTCCTGCTCCTTGTGATTTTAGCCATTTATACACACATACATACATATATATTTTTTTATACTATCTTTTTATCATTTTTATTCTGTCCTTGTGTGTAATATACTGATGTAATGATCATTTAATACAAATATATATCTTTTTTCCACATGGATTTACTCATTTATTCTATTTCTGATTTTATTTGGGGTTAATTGTGTGCGCATGTAGTGCATATATTGGTGTCAATAGTTTGTTTTCTTAACCCCTACTACTTTATTTATTTTATTGAGCCGGTTGCGGGTAGTGCTATTTCGGTCTCTTTAGAAAAAAGAAGTAACACTGCCCTTGACAAAGTTTGTTCAATTTTGCTATTTCATATAATTTTGAACCATATGTTTAAAATGTTTAGTGAGCTTAGTCTACTATTATTTTCCTTTATAATTTGATAATGCCTTTTGCAGTTGCCTTTTTTGCTCAACTGGGTCTTTTTGCTAAATCTGTCCCTGTTACATCAATAACCTCATGCAGTGAAGGGTTAACAGTCTTGACATTCCAAAAGCATCTGCTTGAGATTACAATAATTGGGATTCTGTTAAAATAAAATAAAAATAAAAAATGTTTTTAACAAAATATCTCTAGGCCCATTCGCTTGGCTATAGCTCTCATTTAAGTATTTTATCCCAACTTAATATATCATCTTTAATCACTACTCTTTGTACTGCTGGAACTGTGACCTATGACATTCACCCAAATGGAGGCTTCGGCAGCGCACTCCCTGTCCAGATGCCAAGAGATACTTCTTCATTAGCAAGATCTACTTCACCTTTAAAAAATCCTTTGCTTCCTGTTTGTATCCAACGAGATAGAGACGTCTTGGGTCATAATGACATTTTGGAGTAAGCCTTTGACTAAAAAGAAAGTCAATTACATCCTCAGGTCTTCTGCAAAAGAGATGTCATCATGGTGAGAGGAGCAAATGAACTAGTGTCAACTTGTTAGGTCTGCAAAGGTAATGCAGCCATCGGATCTTGAGACGGGTAGGATGGAGAATCCTATCATTACTGACACCAAAGAGCTTACCAGTGTCAAAGGTTTCCCTTGTCACAAAAGTTCAGGTGTTGCTAAATTCATTAGTGTGTCATTTTCTGGAGACATGATGTCATTTCTGTTGTCTGTGGGGAAGGGAACCACTGTAGCCTCCCTGCTCCTGTCAACACCCTGTCATCTTGATATCTTTTCTTGTATCTTCCTTCATTGGCATCTGTGGGAAGAAAAGGGAATATAATAAATTAGCTTAAAAAGAAAAGAAAAAAAGAAATTCCAACTTGACATTTATCTTTTTCATACTAGCTCTGTTTGAAGAAAAATTATTTTCAAATTGACATTATTATCTGCTACTATATTGTTTTTTGTTTTTCTTTTACTAGTATAAAGATTTCTACAAATATGTGTAGATATAAAACAGATATAAAAAGTGTGTAATTGGTGGAAATTATGATACAGCATTAAAGACAACTTTCCCCTTATTATTGTGTTATGGGACAAGTTCACATAGTATCACTGTGTATTAATGGCTGTCATGTGTCACGCTCCAGTCGGGCTTTCCGGCTGGGAGCATTCTCTCCTATCTCCTTCTGTCCCTGGCAGTGCCGCGGTTTGCCTCGCAAGACGTGACCGCATGCGAACCCCGAACTGCCGCTCACCTGCTTCTGCCTTCTCCGGTCATGTCCCTCGGTCCTGTGCGGGGCACGCTCGCTTGCGAGTCCCGCTCTGTCCTCCTCCTGCCCGTTCCTGTCAGCACGCGCGACACCGCCTCCTAGGGCACGTACGTGCCGACTCTTTTAAAGGTAAAGGGCCAGTGCACCAATAATTGGCAGAATTAGTCCCTATTTAGTTCCGGCACTTCCTGCGGCTCGCTGCCGGATCTTTGTGCCCTAGTTGCCAAGAAAAAGTGTATTTTGTGTCTAGTCTTGCCTTGTATCTGATCCCCTGCTATGCATACTGACATTGCTCCTGTTTCGTGACATACTGACATTACCTCCTGCTTCGTGACCTGACCTTGCTGCATTGCTGCCTGTCCTGACCTACTGCCTGTCCTGACTACATTTGAGTCTCATCCTACCTGTGCCACGTTATACCTCGGCTGCCTGTGGGGACGAGACGTATCAGAGGTAGTGACCTGGGGGCTGACTGCCGCAGCAAGTCCTTCCTGCTTTGCGGCAGGCTTTGGTGAAAACCAGCGGCACCTTAGACTCTGCTCCTTCGTACGGCCCAAGCCATCTTCCTCAACAGCTCAGTGGATCCACCTACCACAGCCATTACAATGGCTTTCGGTTTCATATTACCATCAACTTACATATAGGGGGCCTGCTTATTTTAGGGCATTGTTTAAAACTTTAATTATCTTTTTTATTTTATTTTTTTATAAATATGAGAACCTATGAGTCTGGTCTAACAGAGAACATCCACCTTTTTGCCAGCAATGTTGTTTCTTTAATCTAAAATTTTTAGTACTTGGATTTTGCAATTTCTGTATCAATGTTTCAACCTAGCAATTCTGATATAGAGCTCCATTCTTGGCTCTACATCACATTGTCATAGATTAAAATAACATTCTGCAGCAGCCATTAGGAGTTTACTGTAAAGTACAGTGGTCCCTCAACATACGATGGTAATCCGTTCCAAATGAACCATCGTTTGTTGAAACCATCGTATGTTGAGGGATGCGTGCAATGTAAAGTATAGGAAGCTGTACTCACCTGTCCCTGCCACTCCGGATCGTCACCGCTCGTCACCGCTGCCCTTGAGAGGCCATCGCATGTTGAAATTATCGCATGTCGGGACCATCGCAGGTCTGGGGGTCACTGTATATGGTTCTCCTGTTGCATGCAATGTGCAAGTTGTATGCAGAAAAACTCCATAGCTCTCCCTAGTTGTGACTTCAAGAAGCCAGAATATTTAAAGCTCCATATGGGACAAACTGAACACCAACCACTATAAAGATGCATTAAACAAATAACTAAGACATACTTTATCATTCTGTTTATATACAAAATGGGGTTTACCAGCCCAAATTCCAAGAAATATTACAAAGTTCTCTTTTGGCAGGAGCTGTCCAAGGCTTGGATTTGTTTCTCTTATTTAAACAGCCGTTTAAAACATAGCAAATGTCGCTAAATCCTTATATCCAGCACTGGACCCCTGGAACACAGCGGAAATATAAATGCTTCTAGTCTATCACTGCAATAATAATGGGGCAGCACCCCTGAGGAAGTCAACTTGGGAGCGATGGAACGCGTGGGGTCTCTAGTAGCCCCGTCCCCATTATTATGCTAATACTCTTTGGTCTCTCCACCCAGTCTGGGATGCTCGTTCTTTATCATCTGCAGTTTGCAAGTATATAGGGATTGCATAACTTGAATATAATAAGACATTATTAATTATTGTGATATTTTGCTATACCTTCATCTTGTGTGTATACTTTACATTCTATATACATTATCTGGGTGGAGTTTGTTAACCTTCTACTGTGTGGGACAGTTGCCAATCTCTAGGTGAGGGGGTTCATGGCCCTTCCCTAGATCTTTGCTTGGGCTTCATTTTGTAAAGGATTTTATCTTTTTCCTTTGTTACCATCCAAGTGTGGTTGTTTACAGGGTTGTGTATGTCATTAATAAAGATTTTTCATACTTTGCATTACATGTTTGGTGTGCTGACATTTTTCAGTGTTACGCTTTTTCTGTGTTGGTGTTTCATGTGTATTGTACACTGATGAGCACCCATCTTATTATCATTGATTGAGCCCCCTATATTCTTGGTTTTTAGTTGGGTAATGGAGGCGTATGGTTCCATTTAACATAAGATCCAGGACCTATTTGGCTCTTACTTTAAATAAATAAATACAAATATACTGCATATCATAGAGCAATAAATAGTAAAAAAAATTAAACAATCCATATTTGCACCCCAATGCAGTTATAAAATAATGGTCATTCACACTGTGTTTAGTTATTATATGCTCATTGACTGCAATCATAGAAGCTATGATCTCACATGCCTAGAAATGTTTCTTATACACGTGGAATAAAAAGCTTGTCCATTAGGCCTAACCTTTCAAAATTACAAACAACCAAATACTGAGGAAGAAACAAAAAGACATACTTGAAGGGGTACTCCACTGGCCAGCATTCAAAACATTTAATGCTTTGTGCATGCTGCGGGGGTCGGTCATGCCCCTCATGAGGTTACCCCATGCCCTCTCAATGCAAGTCTAACAAGTAATGTCATCACACCCCCTCCCATAGACTTGCACTGAGGGAGTGTGGCATGACATTACAAGGGGGCGTGACCAACCCGCACAGCACACACAAAGTGTTTGGAACAAAATGCTCTGAAGGCTGGCCAGTGGAGTACCCCTTTAAGGTGCATAGAGTGGAGCAAATCTTTCCCTACTGAAAATATGACAGCTCTCTTGATCAACAGTCTACATTGGCCTTACTAGTTGCACTATCTGTGGAGAAGGGAAGCACTGTAGCATATTTTTCCGCAAACTCCAGAAATGCAGACAAAAGAAGCCATATTTTAAAAATGCAGGGCCGATCTTTTAGGGATATAATAATGAATACATTTTATATTCAACAATTATATCTGGAAAGAGTATATTCATACTTCAGCAAACACATTATACCGCTACCAACTCCTCCATCATCAGTCTACAGCACTTCATGACTACAGAGGAGTATATATAGCCAAGCATATTGCTTAGTGATATATACAAAGGGCAAAGCAATGTTAATTAGTTAATTACAAGTTAAATGGAGACATTCTTAAGCACCGGCAGGTCAGTGGACTTTAAGGACTGAGTCACACAGTCCTGCACTAAGCAATAGTGACATATGGGTAAATTTATTGAAGTAAGAGCCATCATTGCTCTTTACAGGTCATTCAGACAGACAGCTATTTAGGGTGCCATTAAAAATCTCTGGACCTTGGAAAAGCAAAGGCCACTCACTCCATAAAATGTATTATGATAATGTTTATGTGTGAAGTATCCTGAATGTGTATAGCTAAGGCCCTGAATGAAGACACATTTATATACAGATATGCACATGCTTTAACTAAATGCTGATATGACACAATAACTCAGAGAAAAGCCACTCACATAACATTTTTGTTATGTGCACTAATAAGCAATTTATAAAACACAATCGTTTAGATAGATTTATTGGGGCAGATTTAGTAATACTGGCCTAAACTTAGATTGGATACAACTAGACCAGACAGGCAGAAGCTGAGACAGATTTATCACAATAACTCATACTATATGAATAATTTGGCGTAACTCTCCCTGTCACTTTTTCACAGTGGTTAAGGGAAGGAAAAACGTATCTAAAACAAATAAATCAGCATGCACCATGTAGTACACCTCTATCTTGGTGCAAGAAGTGCCAGAAATCTAGAGCATTTCCCCCAGTATGTCCACATGTAGTAAGCATTAACGCCTTAACAACAATGGATGTAAATGTACGTCATGGTGCCGTGGTACTTAACACACCATGGCGTACATTTACGCTCCATCATGACCGCGAGAACCGGACCGGTGCTCACGTCATGCGCTGCAGGTCCCGGCTGCTATCAGCAGACAGAGACCCGCCGGTATTGGCGGACATCTGCGATTGCGTGGATGTCTACCATTAACCCCTCAAATGCTCTGATCAATACAGATCAGCATCTGCGGCAGTGTGTTACTTTAAATGGATGATCGGAACGCCCACAGCGCTGCCATGGGGATCCTCCAGCATGGCAGCCGGAGGTCCCCTCATGGCTTACCCTCACCTGGCTGCAGCCATCTCCCGGGGTCTTCTGCTCTGGTCTGAGATCGAGCAGACCAGAGCAGAAGATCACTAATAACACTGATCAGTGCTATGCCCTATGCATAACACTGAACAGTATTAGCAATCAAAGGATTGCTATAGTTTAAAGAAAGTTTAAAAAAATTGAAAATTCCCCTCCCCCAATAAAAATGTTAAATGTCCGTTTTTCCCATTAAAATTTTTCCCATAGAGTGAAAAAAAAATAATTAAGACACATATTTGGTATCGCCGCATGCATAAATGTCCGAACTATTAAAATATAATGTTACTGATCCTGTACGGTGAACGGTGTGAACGTAAAAAAAAAAAAACGCAAAATTGCTGCTTTTTTTTGTCACATTTAAAAAAAAAATAATTAATAAAAAAATTAGGGAGCATTCACACGGCCATCTGTCCCCATTCTTTTATCCCCATTTCAGTTCCGTTTTTGCAGACTGTAAACGGATTGAAAACGGTTTTTGAAAAATCCCATTCATGTCAATGAGACTTTTTTACAATCCGTTTACATCCCTGTGCACCCGTTTGCAACCGTCTGCACTCCTTTCCATTTTTTTCATGGAAGCAAAAAACGGCACATGAAGTATTTTTTCTTCCGTGAAAAAAAATGAAGAAAACACTGACATCATAATTTTAACATTGAAGTCTATGGCAAAAGAATGAACCTTTAATGTCATCCGTTTGCACCCAGGTTTAAAATATCCGTAATTACATCTGTGCATGCTCAGAAGAGGTGACATCAGCAGACTCCTACAGTGTTGTGGGACTACTACTACTCTCATCATGGAAACAAGTCTGTTCCATGATGGGAGTAGTAATTCCCCAGCTGCGGGAGTCTGCCGGTGGCAGGGGGGACTACATTAGTGTTTGTACTACTATCCCCATCATGGATCAGACTATGTTCCATGATGGGGGTAGTAGTACAGGGGCTGAGGGATTGATCGCACCGGGTCTCAATTCTGAGACCCGATCCAATCAGAAGTTATTAAGCAGGGGAGTGGGCAGCATGGTCCGCAACCCTGCGATGTACAGGATGTATTTTACTTTCATTTTTAAATTCCCCGCAGGGAGCTCTGAATGGCCCGTCCTATATCTAGCCCCCCAGCGCATTTATAAAGAAATAACCCCCGCTAGCGCAAAAATATATACCCTACATAATATATATGTGACCCCCCCAGCGCATTTATGTGACCCCCGCCAGCGCATTTATGTGACCCCCCGCCAGCGCATATGTCATTAATACATCGCTATCTGTGAACAGTATTTTACTCGCAGAGCATCGCACCAGCCGCCGCTGCGATGCTGCTGATAGAATACTATTCATACATAGCGCTGCAGGGGCATATTATATAGAAGTGCTGTGGGGGCCAGATATATAGTATTATCTGGCCCCCACAGCACTTCTATACAAATGCCCCTGCAGCGCTATGTATGAATAGTATTCTATCAGCAGCATTGCGGTGGCTGGTGCGATGCTCTGCGAGTAAAATACTATTCACAGATAGCGCTGCATCATAAATGCGTTGGTGGGGGTCACATAAATGCGCTGGCGGGGGGGTCACATAAATGGATCATTAAAGTAAATGGAGTCACGGGCTGATCCAGCTGGGGTACGGGAGCGCCCGGTTTGCCCCTCCCCCCGCCGGATCTGGCATCTGTATGTACAAAAAGTGGTGTGAATGCACCCTAAGAGTTAATGCATACAGCTGCACTGCAACTCTGTGCTCCTTCTTACTACAGCAGCTATAGAGGTCTATGAGCTCATATTGCACCTCTGTATGCCCTGAGTTTCTACAAGGATATGAGAAAAAATATGTACCCTGTTCCATTTGTTCCACTGGAATTTGCAGAACCGATTGTCTTTGCCTTTATGTTCTAAGCATGCTCTTTTAGACTGAAACGTGCCAAGTTTTGAAGTGATATAATAATTATTTTATTTATATAGCACCAACATATTCTGCAGCACTGTACAGAGATGACCATCACTCACTCCAGTCCCTGTCCCTTTGAAGCTCACAATCTAGATTACAAATTCACATCACCAGTATGTTTTGAGAGGAAACCTTTTTGCTGTCCGGGCATGCTGGTAGTTGTAGGTTAGCAACAGCTGGAGGCACACTGGTTGGGAAACACTGCTATAGAGGACAGAGCGATTCCTATCTTTTGTACTCACTAGTTGTTTTGGCTTAAAGGGTACATCTCATCAAAAAAACTTTTGATATATTATAGATTAATGTATGCAGAATAACTTTACAATTGCATGTTATTAAAAAATATGCTTCTTTCTATTTAATTTTCCACTTTGAAGAAATGACCACTAGGGGTCTCCCTACCAGTCCTGGTAGCAAGCATTTCGGACTCATGCTGGAGTCCTAAACACTACGAGCTGCCAGCCTGCTTTGTTCACAGCCTGTTTGGCTGTGAACAAAGCAGGCTGGCAGCTCTGAGTGTTTAGGACTCCAGCATGAGTCAGAAATGCTTGCTGACAGAACTGATCTGGAAAAATACAATAGAAAGAAGCATATTTTTCATTAACATGCTATTGGAAAGTTATTCAACATTCATTAATCTAAAATATATCAAAAGTTTATTCGATGAGAGGTACCCTTTAAGAAACTGCATGCAGCTCAAAAAAATGAATATGAATCCATTCTAACACACATTTCCTCCTTTTTTAGATAAATCCTTTAGACTTAAAGGGGTACTCCACTGGGCAGCGTGGAACTAAATGTCACGCCCCCTCCCATAGACTTGCATTGAGGGTGTGTGGCCGTGACCTCACGAGGGGGTGTGGCCGACCCCCACGGCGTGAAAACAGCGCTCGGAACATTTAGTTCCACGCTGGCCAGTGAAGTACCTCTTTAAACAATGACATAAAAAACTGTCAAAAAAACTACATACCAACATTATAGTAGCAACCTTCCCTAAAACACATATACCTGACAGAGGTGGGCAAATCATTGACATATAGGGGTCTATAGTATTTTTAATAGTTGCCATAGGACAATGATATATTGTACATTTATAGGGGTTTTAGATTGCATTGAAGCTGCTGCCAATAGTTTTTAAATTCCTCCAATTGTGCTTTTCATATTGTATCTGCAAGAATGCAAACTGAGTATGAGATATATAAGACATGCAAATCATAGACAAAAGTAAGTAATAAAAAAAAAACTATTTCACATTTTTTATTTTTATTCAAATGATTGTGTAAAACTATGAGGGTAAAATTATGATTTCCCATCCATGGAGGGTCTTTTTTTCTTGTATTTCTGTATTTATACGTGACACTATCCCACTTTCGTCAAGTGTTTAATTTTTAATGAAGATTTTGAAATGTTCACTGGAAAGAAAACACCACTTAAAAAGATATCTTACATAAAGCAACAAATGAGTTCTGCACGCATACGTTTCAAGATTTGCACATTACTGGGATTCTCCATTTCTTGCTTTCAGAATTAACAGGGTGAAAGGTGCCGACATGGTAAATTTATTGTCAGCATCTCTCAGTCCGTTAGAGCAGGAGCACTAATGGTTGACCTTGAGATTCGACCATTGGAGCCTGATGAAGGTCAGGTCCTGGCTTCTCCAGAGTATTATGACCCTTCCATTCTTGCTCTCATGGGCCTAAACTCTAACTGGCTGATCTTTGACCAATTTATTAAGCGAACACCTGCTTTGGTCTGTGACCGAGGGGCTTTCCATTGGCATTTACCATAACGTCTTGTTTATTATTAGCAGAAGAAATTGCAAAATATCAATTAGGTTATAAGAAAGCGGCTTCTAGAAAGTGATTTCACAGACCCAAAATATGAATCAATCCTCTCAGCTTCATCAATCAGACAAGTGGAGCAGATGTATTATTCCTGGGGCTGAATAATAAAAAAAAAAAATGATTCAATGCAAGAAAGAGAGAGGCAAGGTTGAATTATAGCCCTGTGATGTCAGCCGCTGGAAGAGTCTCTGGCGCCAACAAATATCTCCTAAATTCTTAGTTATTTATTGTGCTAATTGTTCCCTTTTGCCTCCCACAATCACAAGTAATATGTGATAGGACATTACTAAAGAAATAAACTTTGCAGTTTTTGTATATGGCCTAGTGGAGCTGATGAATTGTAGTGCTTCACGAACAGACATAACAAATGTCCCATAGACGTGAAAAAAATCCATTGCTAATAATTGGGATATATAAATGTGTAAGAGATATTCTCCCAATGTAATGCTATCTTTCAGATATCCTTAAAAAAATAATGCAGCAGACATTAATGGAAAATTGCAAGCTCTTGAGACAAGAGACTCAATAGTGTAAGGCTCCTTTTAGAATAACATTAAACCATGTAGCTAAAAATTCACAATTTTATTAAATCCTCGTAAAAAACCCAATGACAATAGTATAAATAATTAGTATTAATGCATAAGAAAGAAGAAGCTCTCCTATGATGAACAACCGTATATCCCAACGCGTTTCTCCGTGTATCTTGTGATATACAACGGTTCATCAGGGGATGACAACAACAGTATACAAATATATACCTAGTAAGCACCGAGATATGAAGGAACAATATATATAGATAGCGTGCAACACATGGACAAAGGCACAGCTTAATGTACAATAGATGAAAGGACAATTAGAACTATACATATATTATAATACATCAAAGCAGACATATATACAGTACAAAGCACGTGAATGCAGACAGGCTATAGCAAGGCTTATTTGTGGCTTCATTTAAATATCCTCCGACTGATGTAACAACCTGTAGCAGGAGGCAAAAAAAGAAGGGAGAACAAAAAAGGATAGAAAGAAGACACAACATACCACATAAAACATAGCATTAGCTTTAGTACACAAATATTCCATTCTACATATATTTGCAAAGCAAGACAAAAAAATAAATAATAAAAAATATAATAACATCACATGCCAAAAGATATTAAGACATGAAAAGTGTAAAGATTATAGTGTAGATAATGGATGTGTTGAAGATAATGACAGAGGTAAGTAAAGAAGAAAATAGATAAATACTGTGTTATTGACAGGCCAGGTGCCAAAAAGGAAAAGGAAAGTAGATACAGTCCTTAAATTACACCAGATGTGGTCTCAAAAAAATCCCAAAGAAAAAACAGAGACATATATATATATGTGTCATTACCTCTAGGTAGTTGGATAGCAGAAAACAAGGTCACTGATAAAGTGAGGACCCTAAGATAAGGGCTCCTCCACAGAAAAAGGAAAAATAGGCTTAATAAATGGCCCCCTAAGGATAAAATGGCAAATAATAATAATCATGATAAGCCATACCAAATCTACCATATATATATATGGACCATTTCAATAGTAGTAAAGCCTATACCTGGAATAAAGACCTGAAAATAGTTGCTTCCTTACTACAGATCACTCCAGACCACATTTGTCCAATCACCAGGATCTTGTTTGACCCTCCAGATTATTAGATAAAGAGTTCAGATAATAATGCCACCTATACACAGACAGGGGAGGGGGAGGGAGGAGGGGAGTAGCATCAGTACATATGGTATATGCAAATAGTCCAAGGTTTCAACCCCAGCACCCTAATCCTCACCTAGGTAAAAAAACAACCTCTATGATGTCCACATAACCACAGTATAGTCCAAAAGATGTCCAGCCATTATCCATGTGTAGTTACTACAATAAATAACTAAACTGATTAACCTAATTCCTAACGCCACAATAATTCATGCACAGTCCACTGCTTACCCCCATATCAGAATGCCATAGGCATGATACGTCCGTCTGCGGCTGGCGATCCACGTCGCAGATAGCTAAACATATCCCAGCCTCTGTCTTAAATACCTCCATACTCGCGCGCATATCCGGGACGCCAAATGCGTCACTTCCGGTAGCCGCGCATCATGTGATAGCATTTCCAAGGACGCCGCAACCAAATTGGATCACGTGATGATAAATCACGTGACCCATTGCATCCATCACTGCACTGCACGTCCAAGGTAGTTAGTGAAGATAGGAGTGGGAGGAGAATTGAAAAGAGGGCTGGAAAAAGATAGTGCTGTATGACAGATAAGCGCAGCACAGAAGAACTTAAATAAGGTATTGTATATATAAATGAACATAAAAAAAAAGGAGAGAGAGTACCAATATAAATGTAGAATATTGTGTAACCAAATAAAGACTACATATTTTATTACAAAAATACAGGGAATCATAAATGCTTGAGAACAAATGATACATTCATATTATGTGTCAATTGTTACTACATAAATGGTATAATAACTTTTAAAGCCTAACTGCTCAACCGAGCCAATAGAGTTAGGGGCATTTCTCGCAGTTTCATATAGTTTTCAGGTCCATTTTATATTTTCTCACCAAAAACAAAGTGATTACGATATTATGGGTAATGTCTTTACTAAATGATAATGATTTTTGAAAAATATAAAAAGTGAGCAAAGAAGAAATCCCGTACCAATTGGGACCTCCTCCAAGACAAAAGTTAAATAAATTACAGTGAGAGTTAATAAATAGTGACAATGCTGTAATGAGCTACAGAAAGCAGCTATAAGTTAGACGTTCGTTTAGGCCAAGTGGTGATACAGATCGCATCCTAAAGATCCACTCGGATTCTTTTTGTAGGATGCGTCTGTCCCATTCTCCACCCCTAGGGGATTTCCGAATTACTTCCATAACACAAAAGGAGATACATTTAGTGTCACCACCATGCTTTGCCCTGTCACGATGCCGGCTGGCAGGAGGTGGATCCTCTGTGCCAGAGAGGGATTGGCGTGGACCGTGCTAGTGGACCGGTTCTAAGTCACTACTGGTTTTCACCAGAGCCCGCCGCAAAGCGGGATGGACTTGCTGCGGCGGTAGTGACCAGGTCGTATCCACTAGCAATGGCTCAACCTCTCTGGCTGCTGAAGATAGGCGCGGTACAAGGGAGTAGACAGAAGCAAGGTCGGACGTAGCAGAAGGTCGGGGGCAGGCGGCAAGGTTCGTAGTCAGGGTGGATAGCAGAAGTACTGGTACACAGGCTTTGGACACACAAAACTCTTTCACTGGCACAAGGCAACAAGATTCGGCAAGGGAGTGCATGGGAGGAGGTCAGATAAAGGCAGGGAGCAGATGGAAGCCAATTAAGCTAATTGGGCCAGGCACCAATCATTGGTGCACTGGCCCTTTAAGTCTCAGGGAGCTGGCGCGCGCGCGCCCTAGAGAGCGGAGCCGCGCGCGCCAGCACATGACAGCAGGGGACGGGAACGGGTAAGTGATCTGGGATGCGATTCGCGAGCGGGCGCGTCCCGCTGTGCGAATCGCATCCCCGACGGCCATGACAGTGCAGCGCTCCCGGTCAGCGGGACCGACCGGGGCGCTGCGGAGAGAGAGACGCCGTACGCGCTCCGGGGAGGAGCGGGGACCCGGAGCGCTAGGCGTAACATGCCCACATGTGTAGTGACACCGGAGTGTCTCTTCGATTTTGAATGTCACAGATATGTTCCCTAATTCTTTTCTTAAAGGACCTCTTAGTTTTGCCTATATACTGAAGGGGGCATGTGCAGGTCCCTACATATATCACCCCTTCAGTATCACAATTGGCAAAATCTCTGATTGTGTACTCCCTTCCAGTCACTACACTAGTGAAGGACTTACATTGTTGGATGTTGCTACATGCCCTACATCGGCCACAACGAAAGGTGCCAAGTGGTTTCCTATCCAGCCATGTCCCTTTCCTAGTCGGTTCAACAAAATGACTATGTACCAACCTATCTCTTATGGACCTACCCCTGCGAAATGTAATCATGGGGTAAGGAGAAACAATATCGTTAAGATCTTGATCACTCCGTAGGAGAGGCCAATAACTTTTCAGTATATTCTTTACCCTTTCTGATTGGTTATCATAGGTACCAATTAATCTAACAGAATTGTCCTCAATAGTCCTATTCTTCGGGGTTAGCAGCTCTCTACGTTCTGATGTTAATGCCCTCCTGAAGGATGTAAACAACACATCTGAGGGGTAGCCCCGTTCAGCGAACCTATCCCTCAGATCTCTTGCTTGATTATTGAAACCTTGTGTCGACGAACAGTTCCTACGTATCCGCAGGAATTGTCCAGTGGGGATACCTTTGCAGTTTTTGTATATGGCCTAGTGGAGCTGATGAATTGTAGTGCTTCACGAACAGACATAACAAATGTCCCATAGACGTGAAAAAAATCCATTGCTAATAATTGGGATATATAAATGTGTAAGAGATATTCTCCCAATGTAATGCTATCTTTCAGATATCCTTAAAAAAATAATGCAGCAGACATTAATGGAAAATTGCAAGCTCTTGAGACAAGAGACTCAATAGTGTAAGGCTCCTTTTACACTACCGTTCAGTCCAGGTGGTGTGCTGTCCGTTATGAAGAAAGCGTGAGAAAAATTTATGCTTGCGCAGTCTTTTTCTCCCACTATCTTTGGCTGCAATAACGGGAGTTAGAGGAATCCCATTCAAGTGAATGGGATCCTCTTTGCCCGTTATAACTCTCGTTATACTCCGTTACAATAACGGACGTTAATGACTCACAAAGTTGAAAAAAGATCCATTAATGTCCGTTTGTAAAGAAGCAATTACACAATGTGAAAGGAGTTTAAGATCATAGGGGTTGATTTATCAAAACCTGTCCAGAGGAAAAGTTGCTGAGTTGCCCATAGCAACTAATCAGATTGCTTCTTTCATTTTTGAAAAGGCCTCTGGAAAATGAAAGAAGAAATCTGATTGGTTGCTATGGGCAACTCAGCAGCTTTTGCTTTGGAAAGGTTTTGATAAATCTCCCCCATGGTGATTCAGCAACACTGGGTAAAGAAAGAAGAAACCCAGCTATTTTTCTTACTTATTCTCATCATCTATCAGGGTCTGAGACTGAGTGATAAAAACTTTTGGCGTATCTCTAATAAATAAATACATTGATAACTGGGTGTTATGATCCCTTTGGTAAATGGGATATATTCCTACACAGACACTGGCTGACAGTATCAGGTTCTGTAAAAAATAACTCATAGACAAGGGGAATGGTAACACCCAGTTGTCAATTTGTAAATACATTTCGAGGAGGAATAGCATAGGAATTTCACAACTCTTAGCTTCAGGAAATGGTTCTCAAAAATCGTTGATTCAAAGGCAATACTTATTTTTATGAACAGTAAGTATTAACTAAAACAGACATGTCAGGTCTGGAGAGGTGACAGGTCCTCTTTAACCAAACCATTATCATACTAGGAATCTTGCTGTGTGAGTTAGACTTCTGTCCACTATGCAGGAATGGCCTTTGTAATAGATACTGTGCTTGTGGTCAAGAGGGCAGATTATGTCATGGCATTGGAAACAGCTGCAAGGCATGAGTATTAGTTAACAAAAACCTAATTTACTGGAAAGTAGGGTCACATTGGGGCAAACTCTAGGGACAAAAGATGTATCTCGGGTGTTGAATAACTTGAACCAGTAACCTGTGTAGCTTTACACCTAACACAGTGAACATAACTTAAATTAAATTGTAACATATGCCTGAGAAAAGGCTGGAAATTTCACATATAAATAATTAAACACTCTGAATACTCAGTAGCGAAACAGTAGTACTGGGATGTTTTATCGTGTTTTCCCTGCTAATGGATCAGATACGCCAAGATGTTGACTCAGTAGAAGACAAGAAGCTGATGTATTTTACCGCAATGAACATGGTCCACTTAGCGATTCAAGAGAGCTCAGGCGTCTCAATATGCACAGCAATAAAAATGGCACAAAGGTATATGAAAATGAAGAGCAAGAGCAACAAAATGTTAAACTTAGAGGTAGGTGGACTCAGCAGCAGATGACCTAATTGAATTAAAATCTTGTTAACTAAGATTAAGACACCAAGACTATAGCTGGCACAAATTTAACAAACCTGGACTCCAGTATTCGAAAAGCTTGCTTATTGTTTTTTAATTTTGCCATGTTAAAAAATGTGTTTGACAAAAGCCCCATCATCAATTCCAAACATTTGAACAACTAATTTGAGAATGAGCAGATTCAATAAAAAATGCTATATAAATAAAATACAATATGCAGTGTAAACAATGGAAAAGGTATTGATATTGAGAAAAATGTAGTGTTAGGGTACGTTGACACGTACAGGATCCTGCGCAGATTTGATGCGCAGGATTTGTAACTGACGATTAGGAGCTGTGCTCAGTCATATAGTTGAAATTTGCAGCAGAAAATTTGGTGCATCAAATTCTGCACATCAAATCTGCGTACGTGTGAACAAACACTTATAAGAAGTATTTTAGGTATTCACCTAGTTAGTCCTTCGAGCCAAGCTTCCAGTCTAGTCAGCCTTGGTTGTTTAACATGAATCTCCTAGCATTGTGTGAAGTAGAATTACACCTAAAGCTGGGATCAGTCTATAATCCATTTTCCGCTTCTGAGAACTACCTGAAGTCAGAAGGGAGAAGAATAAACAAGTGCGTACCTGTAACTACTAGACTGACTCCTAGTACACTACCTAGTGACTTCCATCCTACAAACCTTACTGGCCTACATCGTGCTTAGTTTATTGTAGCTCACAAAACTGTGAGTAACATAAATCTACTAAACAATTTCTCTTCCTTTAGTAAAAAAACAATAGATATATTTTGACTTTGTCTTTTTGATAGCTCTTCAAAGTTCTAGAGAAACTGTTAAATAATAAGTATGAAGAAGCTCCATAGTAAGGAGTTAGGGACAATCACATATTATTGACCTCGGGAAAGGTCATACAGTAGAGAAAAATGTGCATCTCCCCTCACCATTCCACCAATTAAATAACCATGGGATATTTACCAACACAGATACCAATTTGCTGGATAATATGATTCCTCTGCAGGAGCTCCAGCTTGTGCAACTCTCTACATAGCTCTCACATAGATACTCTTAATGGTAACCTGATGCAGAGTGCTCTGGATCTCAGACTGGGTTGCAGATTCACCTTCCAACAATACAATGACCCCAAGCACACAGCTAAGACAAAACAGGAGTGGTTGAGGGACAACTCTGTGAATGTCCTTGAGTGCCTCAGCCAGAGCCCTGACTTAACAGATCAAACATCTCTGGAGAGAGGTAGTATCATCTCCAAGAATACTGGAGGTTGTAACCGCTGCCAAAGGTGCCTCAGCTAAGTACTAAATAAAGGGTCTGCTTACTTATGTCGGTGCAATGTTTTTTTTTTTTTATTTATTTTTTTTTATAAATCAGCAAATATTTCTAACATTCTGTTGTCACTTCGTCATTTTGGGCTATTGAGTGCAGAATGATGGGGCAATTATTGATATATATGTATATATATATATATATATATATATATATATATATATATATATATATATATATATATACTGGCTGTGCCCAAGAAAAGACACACATATTTAATGTCAACTGTGAATGAAATTTTCTTAATTTTATTGTAATGCTAACTGATACACAATATTTTTGGTGGTTTCATTTTGTGTATAAATGTATACATTTTTTGGTGTGCCAACTAGCGAGCAAGCAACATACAACTGGCCATTTTCCAAAATCAATGCAGCAATAATGTCACACACTGCGCACCGGGTGTTTCCCCGACCCCAGCCCGTCACACACCTAGTCCCGCTACTGCAGCTTCCTTTCTCTCTCAGCTCCGGTGTGCACGTCCCCGTCCCTTAGGGCGTGAGCACGCCGGAGCTTTGAAATTTAAAGGGCCAGTACGCCCATAATTAGTAAATGCACCTGACAGCATATTATAAGTTGTTGCACCTCCCACACCTCCCTGCCAGATCTTCAGTGCCATTTGCCTGAGAGAAAGCGTTCCCATTGCCTGTTTTGCCATTCCCGTGTATTCAGACCTTCCTGCTCCTTTTTTTGACTACAAACATTTGCCGCCTGCCTTGACCTTCTGCTACGTTGACTACGCTACAGCCTCATCCTACGGTACCTCGCCTTGCCAGTTACCTGCGTGGTCAAGCTGTGTCGGGGGTAGTGACCTTGGTGTCGCCTGTCGCAGCAAGCCCATCCTGCCTTGCGGTGGGCTTTGGTGATCACCTGCGGCACCTTAAACTCCGCTTCCCGATACGGTCCGAGTCATCTGCCACACAGGTGGAGGATCCTCTTCCAGCTTCGTGACAGCCTACATCCAGGTGCGTGACTAATAATTAATGATTGCCCTTGTGCTTTATGCTCTATCACAGTTTTGTTTAAGCCGAGATTCGCATTGTTCCTCCGTTTCATCAGCTCCTTTTTTTCCTTAATTCTCGCTGCTTTGGATGTTTCTCGTCCAATTGATGCTTTTTTTCGGTGGAATTGTGGCATTGTTGAGTATATTGTGACTTCACCCAAACACCGTCTGTCTCACCGCACAGCACGTATGTCTCAAAATTTCATCATAATCGGTCTAGTAGTTGTTCTCTTTTATGACCATTGTTGCAAACTTCACAGAAACAATCCTCAGACTATACTATAGTTTCCCTTATAATTTGATCAAAATCGGTTGAGCGGTTTAGAAGTCCACAGGGAACATACATACATTCATACATTTTTATAGACTCACATCACTGACTTCCCCTGTAAATTTTGTTGCTAATAGCAACCAATCACAGCGCAGCTTTAACTTCTCACACTGCTTATGTAAAATAAAGCTGCACTGTGATTGGTTGCTATTTATTATACTGCTGAGGTAAAATAAAAGATGCACTGTGATAGGTTGCTAGAGCTCAGCTTTTATTTCATACTAGCTGAGTACCCGTCATTGCCCGATTTTTCGTTCCTAATCCTTGTTGGGGAGAAAAATCAACAAAGGAGGTAGCTTTTGACTTCATATATTGTTGTCATATCCCAACCCCATATCTGTCCCCATATCCCATCCTCATATCTCAACCTCCTATCCCTTCCTCAAATCCCGACCTCATATCCCATCCTCATATCCCGACCTCATATCCTGACCTCATATCCCGACCTCCAATCCCGTCCTCATATCCCATCCTCATATCCTGTCCTCATATCCTGACCTCCTATCCTGACTTCCTATCTCGACCTCATATCCCGTTCTCGTATCCCATCCTCCTATCCCATCCTCCTATCTCGACCTCATATCCCAAACTCATATCCCATCCTCCTATCCAGACCTCCTATCCTGTCCTCCTATCTCAACCCCATATCCCATCCCCATATCTCAACCTCATATCCCGTGCTCATATCTCAACCTCATATCCCATCCTCATATCCTGTCCTCGTATCCTGACCTCATATCCCGACATCATATACCGTCCTCATATGCTGTCCTCATATCCCGTCCTTATGTCCCATCCTCATATCCTGTCATTTCCATATATTTCCCATAAATCTTTAAACAAAAAACTTTAAACAAAAAGCCTGACCCTCACAAATGTGGGTAGTTAAGGGTTAATTCAAAAATGGGCGTGTTCCCGACAAAAAACATTCTGAGTACTTCCAAAATCACTCGAGAAAAAGTGTGTGTTTGCCTCACACAATAACCGACAGCCAAGAGGCCGAGTTAAATTCAAACAATGGAGTGATTTCTAACAAGGGACTGTTTGCCATTGTATTTTGTGTGAAAGTAACTTGTTTTATAACCTGAAAACATTTTGTACAGTTAAACACTTTTATGAATAAAATATTGAATGCTTTTGTGATAGTTAATGTTTCTTTTTTTCTTTTTAACACATTTGCAATATTAGGTTTAAATGAATTTAACACCCAAGCTGATAAACAAGGATAATTGTTGTAATGTTTGAAAAATCATAACACATGAATACTTTTGATTCATAAAAACATTTTAAAAAAATGAGTCTAAACCATTTTGACTCACACAACTAATTTCTTTAGCTCGGAGTTTGTGCGACACAATTGACTGGTGCGACACGAAAAAATGTGCGACAGAAAAAAAACGAAATGTGCAACAGAATAGTAAATAAGCTTGAAAAAAAGACGAGTGATATTGAAATCACTCCAGAATAAACACTCGACTCTTAGTAAATCAGGGCCATTGAGTTTTATATCTATACTAGCTGAGTACCCAGCGCTGCCCGTTTTTTCCTACCATATCCTTGTGGGGGAGGAAGAGCAACAAAGGAGGAAACTTTATCCCGTCCTGAAATCCTGACTCCATATCCCCTCCTCATATTCCGACCTCATATCCTGTCTTCATATCCCCTCCTCATATTCCGTCCTCATATCCCGTCCCCATATCCCATCCCTATATCCCATCCCTATATCCCGTCCTTAAATCCCGACCTCATCTCCTGTTCTCATATCCCATCCCCTTATCCCATCCTCATATCCCTTCCTCATATCCCGTCCCCATATCCCGACCTCATATCCCGTCCTTATAGTCCATCCTCATATCCCGCCCTCATCTCCCATCCTCATATCCCATCCCCATATGTAATCCTCATTTCTAATCCTCATATCCCGTCCTCAGGTAGGGATGCGTTGTGGTAAAGATATTGTAAACTGAAAATAAAATGGGTGTGGCTTAAAGGGTGGGTGTGTCTTTGAAATATTGGTACATGGAATGCGGGGATTGTGTGGCTTGCCAGCAAGACTTACATTTTCACCAAGAGATGCAAAGCAGAGCTTCTGGAGTAAGGCACCAAAAGTCCTATATACTTGCATGGGACTTAAAACAAAAACTCCATCCTTCACATAAGGGGGTAGGTTAGGGGTTAATTTAACTATTATATATTTTTGTTTGACATATAAGTAACATGTGACCAAGTATTATTGAACTATCTCCAGCCATACGGAAGTTATGCTGAAACACACATTTCCCAAAGATTTGCATTGGACTTTAATCAAAAATCCCAACCTTTGCATATAAGTAACATGTGCCAAGTTTCATGTTACTATCTTTAGCCGTATGGAAGTGATGCTGAAACATACACACACACACACACACACACAGACACATTGGGGGAAATGTATCAATGTTGGTGTAAGTAGAAGTTTTTTGGAGATCGTTTTGGTTGGTCTAAATTTGGAGCAATTGCATCAAATTTACCATACTTGTGCAAGGCAAATGATAAATTTTGTGCAAAGTTCTAAATCTCCACTCAGTTCTTTTTGTACACCTGAGCTGCACCTCACAGGAAAAGTGGACACAGGGATTTTGTTCTATTGCTTTGCGGCCAGGATTCCATTGAGGTTTTTTGTCCACCAGCAAAAACACTAGAAAAACTGTCACAGTTTTTTCCTGCATTTTGTCAGTTTTTCTTGCGTTTTTGCTGGTGTGTGGAAACAGTCATTTTTGGACCCTGTGGCAATTTTTTTTTACTGCCTTCAGGGTATCACTCCATGGGTCGGATGCAGAGCGCCCGGTCCACAGAGTGTAAGTGTAACAATTTTGGATGTGGATCCACTGACCTGAGTGGCTGATGACACAGGCCGTATCAGACACCAGAGCCCGCCACAAGGCCGGATGGATTTGCTGCGGCAAGTGACACCCAGATCGCTACCCCCGATACGACTCGACCACACGGGTTGCTGGGCAGGGCAAAGTACAGTAGAATGAGGCAGAGCCGTAGTCGGACTTAGCAGAAATTCAAAGCAGGCAACAAAGGTACATAGTCAAACAATGTAGCGGAAAGGACAGAACACGGGCAAGGCAAACAGACAGTATGGAACGCTTAATCTCAGGCAAATAGCACTGAAGATCCAGCAGGGAAGAGTGGGAGGTGCAGGGACTTATGGAATAGTATCAGGTGTTTCATATAATTATGGGCGTACTGGCACTTTAAATTTCAGAGCTCTGGCACGTGCACGCGCGCGCTTTAGGAGATGAGGACGAGCATGCCGAAGCTGAGAGGCAGAGGAAGAAGCAGCAGAGGAGCGTGGTAAGTGACGGGCTGGGATTCGCATGCAGGCATGTCACGCAATGCGAATCTCAGCCCCGCTGGCAGCAGGGGAGAGGGGGCAAGTGCGCTCACGGTCAGGGGAAGTGGCTGGAGCGCAAGGTGTCACAGTAAGGAGTGATGTATAGCATATACATATACAGGGTGCGGAGCATCACTACTTACCTCCGCCGACTGTATAGTATACAGCGGTGCATAGTGTACCCATGCATATTATACAGGAGCCCAGCAAGGAAAGAGTTAACCCACACTGCTGCTGAGCAGTTATGGGTTAAGTCATTGTGCACTGTATATACAGCTGTTTATAGATGACTGTGTATACAGGATAGAGTAGGCAGACATCAACAATTGGAGGCTCCCTGTTTAGGAACACCCCAGGGGAGAGCACCAAAAATGTACTAACCATCTTAGTTTCTACTCATTTTAGATACGTGAATGCGGAGGACTACATCAGATTCGGTGAATTGCGACGATGAACAGCGTTTTTTTAAAATGTCAATAAAAGGGTTAACCCCTTAAGGACCAGGGGTTTTTCCGTTTTTGCATTTTCGTTTTTTGCTCCTTACCTTTAAAAAATCCTACCTTTAAAAAATCCTAACTTTTGGGGGCTTCCGTTTCTACACAGTACATTTTTCGGTAAAAATGACACATTGTCTTTATTCTGTAGGTCCATACGGTTAAAATGATACCCTACTTATATAGGTTTGATTTTGTCGTACTTCTAGAAAAAATCATAACTACATGCATGAAAATTTATACGTTTAAAATTGTCATCTTCTGACCCCTATAACTTTTTTATTTTTACGTGTATGGGGAGGTATGAGGGCTCATTTTTTGCGCTGTGATCTGAAATTTTTTGCGGTACCATTTTTGCATTGATCGGATTTATTGATCGCTTTTTATTCATTTTTACATGATATAAAAAGTGACCAAAAATACACTATTTTGGACTTTGGAATTTTTTTGCGCGTACGCCATTGTCCGTGCGGTTTAATCAATGATATATTTTTATAGTTCCGACATTTACGCACGCGGGGAAACCACATATGTTTATTTTTATTTGTATTTACACTGGTTTTTTTTAAGTGGGAAAAGGGGGGTGATTCAAACTTTTAATAGGGAAGGGGTTAAATGATCTTTATTCACTTTTTTTCACTTTTTTTTGCAATGTTATAGCTTCCATAGGGAGCTATAACACTGCACACACTGATCTTTTACATTGCTCAATGCTTTCTCATAGGAAAGCATTGATCAATGATTCTGCCGCTTGACTGCTCATGCCTGGATCTCAGGCACTGAGTTGTCATTCGGCGATCAGACACCAGGGGGCAAGGTAGGAGACCCTCCTCGTGTCCTGCAGCTGTTCGGGATGCCGCGATTACGCAGCGGCGATGCCGCACAGCTCCCTGAGCTAACCAGCATGGACGTTGTTAGAGGCTGGGCCCGACCCGGCCGTGGCCCCGCGTTATAGATCGGGAGCGGACTCGTGACGTAACGTTATGTCATGGGTCCTTAACAGGTTAACGAGGGTTGTGGGGGATTGTTTTTTTAAGTAATTTTTTTAATGTGTTGTGTTTTTTATAATTGAATTTTCAGGCTTAGTAGTGGAAGCCATTTTGTAGACAGAATCCATCACTAGGCCAGGGCTCAGTTAGCGCGTACCCCCAATTATTACCTCTTTACCACAGGGGTTCTGGGAAGAGCCGGTACCAATAGGCCCGGAGCGTCAAAAAACGCGCTCCTAGGCCTAGGTGGTAACAGGTTGGCGTTATTTAGGCTGGGGAGGGCCAGAAACAATGGTCCTTGCCCACCCTGGTAATGTCAGGCTGTTGTTGCTTGGTTGGTATCTATCTGATACTGAAAAAATGAGGGAACAACACATGTTTTTTAATTTATTTATTTAAGTATTATTTAGCTTCCCCCTATTTTCAGTATCAGCCAGATACCAACCAAGCAGCAACAGCCTGACGTTACCAGGGTGGGAAAGGACCATTGTTACTGGCCCTCCCCAGCCTAAATAACGACAGCCTGTTACCACCTAGGTCCAGGAGCGCCATTTTTGATACTCTGGGCCAGTTGGTACCGACTCCTGTCGCGGTGGGTACCGGGGAAATAATTGGAGGTTAGCGCTAGCTGATTTTGGGGCTAACGCTAAGCTTCGGCTTAGTAATTAATTATGTGCATAAGACAGCTTCCACTACTAAGCCTGAAATTCAATTATAAAAAACGTGACACATTGAAAAAATATTTCAATAAAAAAAAAACACTCCCCCACAGCCCTCGTTAACCATTTTATTGAAATAAAACAAAATGCTGGTCATCGCCGCAGTCCACCGTATCTGACGTAGTCCTCCGCATTCACATATCTGAAATGAGAAGAACAAGAAATATGGGTTAGTACATTTTTTGCCCTCTCCCCTGGGGAGAGAGCACCTAATGCATCATGTTCCTAAACAGGGAGCCTCCAGTTGTTGCCAAACTACAACTACCATCATGGGCGCTCTAGTTAAGCAACAGCTGGAGTCTCTCTTTTTGGGAACACACTACCAGAAAGGCTTTGTTCCCATTATGCACAACCCATAATGAGAACAGAGCCAGGCCTGGACTGTGCAGCTCCGCCCCCTAATGACATCATCCCTAAGGGCAGAGCAGAAAAGGTTGAAAGGGGTTCTCACTCCTGAGAACCCCTTTCGATCTGTCCCTCTGTCCTTGGACTACTACTCCCATCATGGGACAGAGTCTGTCCCATGATGGGAGAAGTTGTAGTATCGCAGCGCCGAGGGATGGCACTTGCACATTCCTCGGCTGCAGGACTTTTAGGGCTACTATTCCCATCATGGACAGACTCTGTCCATGATGGAAGTTATAGTCCAGTGGCTGAGGTGCAGATTTCAGCAGGTCATTCTGCTGAGAACAGCTGCAATCTGCTACACTGCGCTCCGCACCGCCTCCTGTTTACGGCTCTCACAATTCATCATCCCCACCGCTGGGAGACAGGATTGGTGAATAGCTTTTGACCAATCAGAGCTCACATCTCCCGGCAGCGGGGATTATGAATTGTGACAGCATATACAGTATTCCCCGCCGGGAGCCGACGGCGAGCGTAGTGTAGCCGCATGTGCCTCCGGCTTTTACAGTTAATAAATGCGGATCCCAGTGGGTCTCTGTCCCAAAATAGTCCCGCAGCCGGGGAGTTGTGCAAGTGCCGTCTCTTAGCGCTGCGGTACTACAACTACTCCCATCATGGACAGACTCTCTCCCATGATGGTAGTAGTTGTAGTTTAGTAGTGTTGAGGGACAGCTCCTGCATCCCCTGGCTGTCTCGGTAGAACACTTCCCTACGTGTCCTTTTTGATGGTGTATTTTTACAGTAAAAAAACATGTATTTGCGCAAAAAAATGCTTCTAAACAAAAAAATGCTCATGATAAATTAGTATCCACTGTAAAATGCATTCCACAATACACAAAAAAATAGAGTACTTGCTTTTTGCTCTATCAAGAGCAAAGACGCACAAAAAAGACACAATGAAAGTAACTGAGCAAATTTTTGCACAAAAAAATACACAAGAAAAAGCTGTAAACTTGATGATTAATCTCCCCCAATGTGTGTATCTATGTGTTTATGTATGTGTGTATGTATGTGTGTATGTTCTAGCATCACGTGCAAACGGCTAAAGATATTAACATGGCACACACATTACTTATATATCAACAACAAACATAGGATAGGTAATTTAACCCTTATTCACCCCCATCTCACAAGCCACACCCCATCTCACAAAGACACACCCACTGTACGACCCACCCCTTTTATTATCTACCCTTTTTGTGCATCGGTCTGGCTTGCAAATGACGCCCAGTCCCAAAAAGCCACGTCCCCTTCTATTTTCAGCTTCCAATATCTTCATCACAAATCAGTCCCGCCTGAGGACAGGATATGAGGATGGGACATGAGGACAGGATATGAGGACGGTATGTGAGGATATGACATAAGGATGGGATGTGAGGACAGCATATGAAGACGGGATATGAGGTCGGGATATGAGGACAGGATATGAGAACGGGATATGAGGTCGGGCTATGAGGTCGGGATATGAGGTCAGGATATGAGGACAGGATATGAGGTCGGGATATGAGGACGGGATATGAGTACGGCATATGAGAATGGGATATGAGGACGGGATATGAAAATGAGATAGGAGGAGGATTGTATAGGAGGATGGGATATGGGGTCGGGCTATAAGGACAGGATATGAGGACGGGATATGAGGTTGGGATATGAGGACGGGATATGAGGTCGGGATATGAGGATGGGATATGAGGTTGGGCTATGAGGACGGGATATAAGGATGGGATAGGAGGTTGAGATATGAGGACAGGATATAGGGACGGGATATGGGGTTGGGATTTGACAACAATATATGAGGATGGGATATAAAGTCAAAAGCTACCTCATTTGTTGATTTTTCTCCCCACCAAGTATTAGGAAGAAAAAAACAGGCAACGCCGGGTACTCAGCTAGTAAGAAATAAAAGCTGAGCTCTAGCAACCAATCACAGTGCATCTTTTATTTTACCTCATCAGTATAAGAAATAGCAACCAATCACAGTGTAGCTTTTATTTTACCTAAGCAGTGTGAGAAATTAAAGCTGTGCTTGGTTGCTATTAGCAACAAAAATTACAGGGGAAGTCAGTGATGTGAGTCTATATAAAAAGGGATGTCTGCATGTATGTTCCCTATGGACTTCTAAACTGCTCAACTGATTTTGATCAAATTTTCAGGGAAACTATAGTATAGTCTGAGGATTGTTTCTGTGAAGTTTGATGGGGCGACAATGGTCACTTCAAAGAGACACTGAAGGGATAGCTCCATAGCATGTCTGACAAGCACCAATTCCCTGCTATTAAGAGGCAAAAAAATAAACTGTCAAGTAAATGACAAGTAAGAACCTATCTACATGATAGACCGTGTGGGGTCATATCGCCTGTTGACCAAAAACAAGGCTCATGAAGCACCTTACCTGAAGACAGACAGTATAGTCAGACATACCCAAACTCCCAACATTCTGACCCAACAGGTCTCAGGAGTGATGACCCATTGCCGATGACAGTTCCCTGTGTAACCAATGTACCTGTAGACATGACAGGTGTTTGTGAAACCAACATGTCTGTAGATGTGAAAATATTTTACATTTTCATATGACAACACCAATGAAATGACCCTGCTACACTGTAGTGAGTTCACAGCCTGTATAACAGTGTTTAATGTTGTGTCCCCTCAAAATAACTCAACACACTTATCATTAAAGGGGTACTCCACCCCTAGACATCTTATCCCTTATACAAAGGATAGAGGATAACATGTCTGATCATGGGGATCCCGCCACTGTGGACCCCGCAATATCGGCTGCAGCACCCTAGTCATCCGGTGCACGGAGCAAACTTTACTCCATGCCGGATGACTGGCGATGCAGGGCCAGAGGCTTGTGACGTCACGGTCATGCCCCTTGTGATGTCACAACCACGCCTCCTTAATGCATGTCTATGGGAGGGGGCGTGATGGCTGCCACGCCCTCTTCCATAGACTTGCATTGAGGGGGAGTAATCGTGACATCACAAAGGAGCCTGGTCGTGATGTCACAAGCCTCCAACGCTGCATCCGATGCTTTAAATGAACGCCGGGTGCAGCAGGGAGATCGCTGGGGGCCTCAGCAGCTGGACCCCCATGATCAGACATCTTATCCCCTTTCCTTTGGAGTACGGTTTTAATGTTTAAACTCTAATAGTGAACTCCATGCCCAAGAGGCTTAAGACAGTGCTGGAAAATGATGGTTGCCTCACAAAATATGTAACACTTTGGGCCCAATTTGGACATTTCCACTTAGGGGTGTACTCACTTTTGTTGCCAAGGTTTAGACATTAATGGCTGTGTGTTGAGTTATTTTGAGGGGACACAACATTAAACACTGTTATCCAGGCTGTGAACTCACTACTTTGCATTGTAGCAGAGCGTAATTTCTTCAGTGTTGTCACATGAAAATAAGGAATACATTATTTACAAAATGTGAGGAGTATACTCACTTATGTGAGATACTACATATGAATCTACTCAGCTCTATAGCATGCTGCCAGCAGAATAAACAGTATTTCCAATGTGTTAAGTTCTTCTTAAAGGGGTACTCCGCACCCCTAGACATCTTATCCCCTATCCAAAGGATAGGGGATAAGATGTCAGATCGCTGGGGTCCCACTGCTGAGGATGCCCAGGATTTTGGCTGCAGCACCCACCTGTACGGCTTCCACATCACACCGGCATCACTGGAGGCTTCGGATCCCGACCACAATGGCGGACGAGTGTGACGTCACGACTCCACCCTGTATGAAGTCACACACCGCCCCCTCAATGCAAGTCTATGGGTGGGGGCGTGACGGACCTCCCATAGACTTGCATTGAGGGGGCAGGGCGTGACATCACACGGGGCGGAGTGGTGACGTCACGCTCATCCGCCATTGTGGTCGGGATCCGAAGCCTCCAGCGATGCCGGTGTGATGTGGAAGCCGTACAGGTGGGTGCTGCAGCCGAGATCCCGGGGGTCCCCAGCAGTGGGACCCCGGCGATCCGACATCTTATCCCCTATCCTTTGGATAGGGGATAAGATGTCTAGGGTGCGGAGTACCCCTTAAAGAAATGTTTGCAAACCATAAGCTTACACTCTTTTAGTGGGTGTTCTGATTAAGTTAGATATCCTTATACTATTTATTTGCTGTTTTTTCTACATCATGGAAGCATTTTTAAACACATATAAATAGTAAAACTAGATGAATACTGGGATATGAGTGATCATAACGCCATCTCTAATTAATTCTAAATTAGGATATCTTTGATTTGCTGGCTGGCACCGGGTACTCAGAGCTCAGGTTACATTAGCATTTATCAGCTCAGCTTTCACTTTTGAAAAGGTTGTTGTAAATGAGTAGAATGCCATTATAAAGGCCCAGGTTCACTAGAAGTGTTCATGAGTCATGTTAGATTTACTTATATGTGTTGACACTCTTGGTATAATGAGGATGTCTCAGTTCTATCTTTTTCGTTATTAAGACTTCATTCACACCACTGCATTAGCCCATGAACATCTAGGTTACCTGATTTTAACAGAAAAAGGTATGGTTAACATTGAAGGATATGAGGGATCACTTTTGAGCTATGTTTTGCTTTGCCATAGATCCATACAAAAATATTTTTATGCCGCTCGAAATTCAATGACGGTAAAATGCTTTAAATGGTTTTCGGTTAAACAAAAATAAAGGTCAATTAAAAAATCAGACACATTTTTAATACAGATAGTGCTTAATTTCTTCCCCATTTTCAAAACCTACACTTTCATGCAATGAATATAACCATTCTTGTATATGTAAAAAAGATGAAAACCTTTCTATGATAATGTTTTGCCTGCACACATTGGGGGAGATTTATAAAAACCTGTACAGTGGAAAATTTGCTGAGTGGCCCATAGCAACCAATCAGATCACTTCTTATATTTTTGACATGGCCTCTGCAAAATGAAAGAAGCGATCTGATTGGTTGCTATGGGCAACTCAGCAACTTTTCCACTGCACAGGTTTTGATAAATCTCCCCCATTGTTCCTTATTATTGGTGTATTAAATGTCTGTTCACCTTCTTAAAGCTTAAATGGTCCTGTTTTTTTTTTACACATAAGTTCATAAAAAAAAAAAAAAATAACAGTCGCTATTAGATGCTAGTCTTAATAAATCCCCAAGGCAGAGGCAAGTGAATGTGCATAGTCTCTTTGCGACCCAAGTGGTCCCTATAACTCCATGTATTTCCTACGTGGAACATTTTTTTTTTAGATCCCCCCCAATCTGTCCAGGAACTCCAACATAATCTTTAAGAAACGTCCTCTCTGGGACACGATTACACACAGAAAAAATTAATAAATAGGATAGATGGCAGGTCTCAGTTCTTCATGTGTAAGAGAAACTCGTCTTTTAGATTAAAAGTAAGTTATGATGCAGTTGTAGATGAACAGAATAACTTTATTTTAAAAACAGCAGCACTGTGCTCGGGGTCCTAACCCTATTCCAGAGTTTTCACCAAGTCAGGTTGTGCTAAATTGATGCGCTGCTATGGTTTTCTCACAGGGTCCTCTCTGCCATAACTAGAGATGGGCGAATCGAAAGTGACAAAGTCGAATTTGTTCAGAATTTTATGAAAAATTTGATTCAGAATGAATTCGCATTTCTTCGCACTTCTTGGTAATGAATCGCTTCATTCACTATATTTTGTGCAGGCCTGGGGCTAAATTGGCTGCGCGAGAGGCTAAAATGGTGGCTACATGTGTGAGGACATGGGACAAGAAACTTTGGGAAGGCAGGTAGGCGGGATCACCCTAAATCACATGGTGGCATGAAGCCTATGAGCAGCCAGCCAGTCCTGTGGTTTCACAGCCTTATATATTTGGCAGCCATTGCTGAAGACGGGCATTTTGCAGAGAGAGAGCAGAGACTGTGTGTACACACTGACAATACAGATCTTTACAGCGGCAAATCCTTTCACCTCAAGCCCGTATTCTTTCTGGCTAGACAGAGAGCAGGCACTGTGTGGTCACTAATCAGCGTTAGTGCTGACAATACAGGCCTGCACAGGGGAAATCCATTGACCTCAAGCCCGCATCACTGCAGGCAGGCAGGAAGGGAGAGTTTTAAAGTCGTTTCATAGTCTGCCAATTGAGTTCAAAACTTGGAGCAATCCCCATTCAAAGACTGTAAGCAACTGTAGTGCAGGCAGGGACAGTTCAGAGGGAGAGAGTGCGCTTTTTTCTGTTGCAACCATAAAGGGGCGTATTACTCTAAAAAAGTTAAATATATACGCACTCCGCAATTCTAAGTTTTTTCTGGTTAAAGCTAATAGGGTGCAGTAAGTGTAAAAGCACTAAAATATTTACGCACTAGATTGTTACACTTATTTCTGGTACAACCATACTGGGGCGTATTACTCTTAAAAAAGTGAAATATATACGCACTCCGCAGTTCTACGTTTTTTTCTGGTTAAAGCTAATAGGGTGCAGTAAGTGTAAAAGCACTAAAATACTTACGCACTAGATTGTTACGCTTATTTCTGGTACAACCGTACTGGGGCGTATTTATCTAAAATAAAGTGAAATATATACCCACTCTGCAGTTCTACACTTTTTCTGGTTAAAGCTAATAGGTTCAGTAAGTGTAAAAGCACTAAAATACGCACTAGATTGTTACGCTTATTTCTGGTGCAACCGTACTGGGGCATATTACTCTAACAAAAGTTAAATATATACGCACTCCGCAGTTCTACGTTTTTTTTTCCTGGTTAAAGCTAAGAGGGTGCGCTAAAATACTTATGCACTAGATTGTTATGCTTATTTCTGGTGCAACTGTACTGGGGCGTTTTACTAAAAAATAAATGAAATATATACGCACTCCGCTGTTGTACGTGTTCTCTGTTTCAAGCGTATAGTGGCCTGTTAGTATGTATACAAAGGCAAATTCTTGGTATTCGAACAATTTATATCAGCACGTGCACAAAAGCATAGGACCTATTGTGTACTTCTACAAGATTATTGATTACAAAAAAAAGAGTAATGGAGCCACTTATTTCAATATAAAATATATATATATATATATATATATATATATATATATATATATATATATATATATATATTGTTGGTATGCATTAAAATGACAAAAAAAGCATTAAATACATAGTAAGAGAAAATTAAATTCCACTGGGTGAGAATAAATGAGTGTCACTCCAGGTCAGACCCACATCACAATAAAAAGGAAATCACAAGGTAAGTATTTCACATATGCATACACTATATATGGTGAAGGGTGGAAAATTCTCCCATTCTATCCATGGTAGAGAAATTGGGAGTACATACATACCAAAATTATATACAGAGTATTATGTGGAGGTCTACTGGAGCGACACCAGAATGCACTATTTATATCAGAGCAGACCAATCATATCATGATTATAGGAAAAACCCACCTGGGTTTAGCTGCACTGTTTGGTGCATGAGTCACGGACACATCCAGCTTCCGCCACTTCTGGGAACCGTGTCACCAGCCCGCTCACGCGATGCTGTCACATCACAGACACAGACCCCGAAGAGCGGTGGCCGGCAGACCCGCTCATGCATACAGCAGGCTGTTGATGTCAGCGCAGCATCAGAAGTTAACCCCAGTGATCCCATGCCCTATGTGGCTGGGAGCGCTGTGTATAGTTCCGACACTGGGCTGATCTAAATACATAAGGAACATGAGTAATTCAATCCTATAGCGAGTAAGAGAGAGAGAGGGGACTGTCATAGATAATAATTGGGACTAGAATGAATGATTAATTTCCTCATACTATTGTATATATATATCCAACATTTTGTGCATATTATAAATTAAATAGATGGCATGTATAAGTTACATGATTAAATAATGTAGTTCTAAATTAAAACAAAGTGTAGTTATATATGTTCATATAGTAAATAAATAAATAATAAATACAAACAACAAACATTTGTGTCTGTATATTAATAATAAAGTGTATAAATATTCTATAATTATGGTGTATAAATAATTTATGTGCATAAATTAATGGTGTATATAAATATAAAATACTGCTGACAAAAATACATAAACACTAATATACTATATATATATATATATATATATATATATATATATATATATATACATCTACAGAATACAGATATAAAAGATCATAAAATTGTGAAGGTGCAAAAAGTGCAGTGCATAAATACCATTTTGTGCACACAATAAATAAATAATAAATAATTAAAAGGAAAAAAATCAGAACACAACGTGCATAGTACATTTATATGTGTATGTGTATATATTAAAAACATAACACATAAAAAATGAAATGCAAAATGAAAGTGACACACAAAGAGAAAAAGAAAAGAGAAGGGGAAAAGAAAGAGGGGGGAAGTTTTCTGTCAAGCATCCAGAGGAGGTTAACATGGCCACATGTAAGATATGTCGGCAGAAGGTGAAGCGTGGCCAGGGTCCGAATGTTGGCACAACGGCCCTGCATCAACATATGCAGCGTTATCATAAAGTGGCCTGGGAGAACCATGCCTCCGATGTGGTGGTCCAGCCTGCTGCAGCAACCACTGCATCACCCAGTGGAACGCTGCAACCTGTTTAAGTCAGCCAAGGCTCCACCACCTCAGCCGAAGGGAGCTGTTTTTTATTCCCATCTTCTGTTGGTCCAGATGCTCCTGCTCCTCCTACTTCTCGTCAGTCATTCCGGCAACAATCCATCACGGAAGCGATTTCCAAGAGACAGCGCCCACTCATCCAATGGCGCAGAAGCTGAATGTGCTCCTGTCCAAGTAGCTGGTGCTGCAGTCCCTCCTTTTTCAAGTGGTGGACTCTGCACGTTTTAGAGAACTGATGGCTTGTGCCGAGCCGAGGTGAAGAGCCCCAAGCCGTAATTTATTTTCGAAAAAGGCAGTACCAGCCCTGCACAATTATGTAAAACAGAAGGTGGGCCAGTCATTGAGCCTGTCTTTGGGTGAATGTGGTTCCTGCACAGCCACACCAGCAACTTGGCTACATCACGCTGCTTCTGCCTCCACCCTCTCACGCCGTTGGTCCTGCGACAATGTCCGACTCTGCCTCCTCATCCTTTGCCATGTCCTCAGCCTCCATACCAAGTTTGCAGGGCACGGCGGTGTCACGCTGTTCTTCACCTGGCTTACCTTGGCGAACGGAGTCACACAGGGGAGAAACTGCTCAAAGTTATTCATGAAAAAATGAAATCATTGCTTTCTCCGTGAAAACTAAAAATGGGAACCATGGTGACCGACAACAGGAAGAACATCTTGTCTGCGCTGCGACAAGGAAGCCTGAGACATGCACCCTGCATGGCACAAGTGTTCAATCTGGTTGTCAAGCGGTTCCTAAAGTGTTCCCCCCATCTGCAAGACATCCTAAAAATGGCCAGGAAACTTTGCATGCACTTCAGCCACTCGTACAGCGCAGACCCCCCCCCCCTTCTTGAGCTGCAGCGTCAGAACGGTATCCCACAACACAGTCTGATTTGTGCTGTTTCCCCCCTCCATATGTTGGACCAACTATTTAAACAGAGAAAGGCCATTAACAATTACTTGATGATCCAAGCAGATAGGGGGACTCCCCTGTGTAACTTCAATGTCAACCAGTGTCATACGTGACACCTGTCGTTTTGTTCAGGCTTTTATTGTGCCACCATATGATCTTGTCATACTGCTGCTGCCACCTCCATGCTCTGTCATTGTGCCACTCTGCAGCCTACATAGGCTGCCACCACCTCCAGGCTGTGTCATTGTACGGCCATATGATCTCCTTATGCTGCTGCCACCTCCAGGCTGTGTCATTGTGCGGCCATATGGTCTCCTCATGCTGCTGCCCCCTCCAGGCTTTGTCATTGTGCCGCTTTGTGGCCTACATAGGCTGCCACCACTTTGAGGCTCTGTTGTTCTGCCGCCATATGGTCTCCTCATGCTGCTGTCACCACTAGGCTGTGTCATTGTGCCGCCATATGGTCTCCTCATGCTGCTGCCACCTCCAGGCTCTGTCATTGTGACGTTCTGTAGCCTACATAGGCTGCCACCACCTTCATGCTGTGTCATTGTGCCGCTATGTGATCTCCTCATGCTTCTGCTCCTCCAGGCTCTGTCATTGTGCCGCTCTACGGCCTACATAGGCTGCCACCACCTCTAGGCTGTGACATTGTGCCACCATGTGATCTCCTCATGCTTCTGCCACCTCCAGGCTCTGTCATTGTGCTGCTCTGTGGCCTACAAAGGCTGCTGCCACCTCCAGGCTGTGTCATTGTGCTGCACTATAGTCTCCACATGCTGCTGCCACCTCCAGGCTCTGTCATTGTTCTGCCATATGATCTTCTCATGATGCTGCTTCCACCTCCAGGCTCTGTCATTGTGCAGCTCTGTGGCCTACATAGGCTGCTGCCCCCTCCAGACTGCGTCATTGTGCCGCCATATGGTCTCCTCATACTGCTGACACATCCAGGCTCTATCATAGCGCCACCCTAAGGTCTCAACATATGATCTCCTTGTTACATTGGTTTTGGGGCAATACAATATTATCTCTAAGTCTCTGCACCAGCTTTCTTGCTTAAAGGGGTACTCGGGGGGGGGGCAAAAAACATCTTATCCCCTTTTGAAAGGACACGGCATAAGATGTCTGATCGCGCGGGGGGGGGGGGGGGGGCGGTGCCACTGGGACCCCCGCGATCTCCCTGCAGCAGCCCGCAGCATTCTATGCGTAGCTGCATCTGAAGTTTTGGAAACCTCCAGGCTTCCGAGACGGGGACATGACGTCACGCCACGCCCCCTCCATTCATGTCTATGGGAGGAGTTGTTGCGGCCTTTACTCCCCCTCCCATAGAAATGAATGGAGGGGGCTTGGCCTCACGTCCCCGTCTTAGAAGCCTGGTAGGTTTCCAAAACTTCAGATGCAGCTATGCATAGAATGCAGGCTGCTGCAGGGAGATCACGGGGGTCCCAGCGGCGGGCCCCCAGCGATCAGACATCTTATCCCCTGTCCTTTCGATAGGGGATAAGATGTTTTTGACCGGAATACCCCTTTAATTATTTCAGTACTTATCCGCTGCTGTATGCTTCAGAGGAAGCTGAGTTGTTCTTTTCTGTCTGAAAAAACCCCATAGCAAACCTCTCCGGCATCGGACAGTTCCTGACTGAGATGTCAGCGGAGAGCACTGTGGTCAGACAGAAAATAACTTCCACTGGAGCATACAGCAGCTGGAAGAATTGAGATTTTTAATAAAAGTAATAAAAAAATCTGTTCAACTTTCTGGGAACCAGTTGATTTGAAAAAAAAAATTGTTTTCTATAGGAGTACCCCTTTAACTCACAGTGGCTGCACTTAGGCCTTGCTTCAAAGCATTTCTAAAGCTAATGGAGTTCTCTACTTTCTGTTTCTAGCCCATTAGCTGAATATGCACCAGCAGCTATACTGTGGCCTTGCTGCTCAACATGCTGGTCCCTTATGCACTACACACAATTATTTCCACACTCTGACTAATAGTGACAAGCTTCCTTCCTAAGGCCTTCCAATGGTTCTTTCTTAAAAAGCAATGTGATGGCACAATACTCTTACATTTCCCCCAGCATCAGCAATGAACCCTAAGTGTGGGTGTGTGGTATGGCACTCGGTCCAAAGTGGTGCTTAATGGACACAAGACACACATTTTGTTTCAATTTTTATTTAATACTAGCTTCATACCTGGCGTTGCCCAGTTTTTACTTCCTAATCCTTGTTGGGGAGGAAAATAAACAAAGGAGGAAGCTTTTGACTTCATATCCTGACCTCCTATCCCGACCTCCTATCCCGACCTCCTATCCCAACCTCCTACCCCGTCCTCCTATCCTGTCCTCCTATCCCGTCCTCCTATCTCGTCTTCCTATCCCGTCCTCCTTTCCCGACCTTCTATCCCGTCCTCCTATCCCATCCTCCTATCCCGTCCTCCTATTCAGACCTCCTATCCCGACCTCCTATCCCATCCTCATATCCCGACCCGTAATATGTGTACTGGTACAGGTATTGAAATATCTCCAGCCTTACGGAAGTTATGTGGAACATACATTTTCCATTGATTTGCATGGGACTTTAAACAAAAACCTCAACACTCACAAATGGGAGTAGTTAAGGGTTAAATTAACTATCCTATATTTTAAGTGGACATATAAGTCACATGTGACCAAGTATTATGGAAATATCTCCAGCCGTTTGGAAGTTATGCAGTAACATATTTTTCCCATTGACTTGTATGGGACTTTAAACATAAACCCCGCCCCTGGCAAATGGGGGTAAGTAAGGGTTAAATCACCTATCATATGTTTGTTGTTGACATATAAGTAACATGTGTGCCAAGTTTCATGTTAATATCTATAGCCGTTTGGATGTGATGCTGGAACATACACACACACATACACACGTTGAGTTTTATATATATAGATAATGTACTTGCCTTTATGCCTTTGCCAGCTGCTTATGACAAAGGTATAATGCCGAAGCGCATTCTGTGTTTTCATGTATCCTATGTTTGTGGATAAAACTTAAAAACATTTGATTGAAGAGTGTGCCAGGACCTTCTCTGGTATAATGAACCTAAGGTGGGCCTGTACTGCCACCATATTCCTTCTTCTCCAAGCTGGCCATCTGATGATTGCCTCCAATTGATCAGCAACAATGGGAGGGTTTGAGGGCAACCCCACTGTGTCAGTCTTTTACAACGGACACTCCATACAAGTCAGGGAAGATTGGAGACACAGCAAACACAATAACATATAAAATTACAAAGGAATATACACAGTTACTGTAAAGGGTAATGTGAGGGTTACTCTACTCCCCCCTTATATATGTCACCCTATGGTGCTTCCATATAACACCCTATGACAAGGATATTCTAGCTTAAAAGAATCTCTTTGATACGCGTTAAGATGAAGAATGCCAAGCTGGTGATTGATCATTCTCATGAGTCCAACAAAAAATACTGCATGCCTCCATATAAAAATCAAAGAAATTGGCAGATACAATGGGGCCAAGTCAATATCTAAATAAATGTTTTCTGTACCCATTATTTATTCAAATGATATATAGTATATTTATATAAAAACTGCAAAAAAAAAAAAAAAAAAAGAATGAAAGAACTTTTGATTTGCCCCACAAGGTCAGAGCAGCATTTCATGATATTACCAAGCACCTTCCTACCATTGGTGGCCCAGTCTAATAAATCCATGGAAGCTTTTTTCTTGTTGCCTCCTTTTTGCACTGACTGATTGTATTGAGCTCATTTTACTGGAAGAAAATGTCTACACAGGCACAAGACTCGTGTGAAAATCGGAACTGATAATTTTCTTCAGCGGGCTCAACAGAGAAGCAGCTTCAAGAATGAGATTTCCTGCACTTTATGATAAAAATTAAGCTGTTATGTTAAAAAAAAAAAGCAGTATTCCAGAAAGCAGAGAATACAATCCGTCAAAAGCATCAATAAAACGGGTCTTTTTTCATATGCAAATGCAGATTTAGAAAGAAAGCATTGTTTTTTCAATGAGAGATAATATTCAGGAAAAAAGGTTAGCAGAATTTCTATAACTTATCTTCATCAGGGAGAAATTTGGAGTTTACAGTTGCTCTTTCATTAAAAAGGGGCTTTTCATCTAGAATCATCTAAGGAGGCAAACTTTGCATTTTAATTAGAGATATTTAACCCTTGCTGTCCGGAAAGATGTGGCTGTGCTGCTTGAACAATGACGGGGACCTGCGTGGCCTAGAAGAAAGGGGTTAAATAGTTTTAGCTCTGTGAAACGCAAATCAAAAAGGGCCTTTTTAATAAAGGCAACTAACATTTCAGCTTCTTTCAGTGATCATGCGAGAAATGATGAGAATTATCTTATTAGGCGGCGTTGTCAGAGCATTGTCTGTAATTGCCAGGTCTGCCGCTAAAAATAAATCGATATAGTGGAGAAACAACGGCAATAAATAGCAACATAGTATTCATGACGTAAATAGCAAGAAATGCCAAAGATAGGATTACATAAAGTGGCTCTAGGAAAAAAACAAAAAAAACATCAGTGCTGACACTATGTTACAGGCTACTATATTGTAGCTGTGGAACAATGCTATTTTGCCTTTAGGCAGAACATGCCAGCGCTAGGACCGTCAGAAATGCACTCATAGATGGGAATGCATTTCCATGCAGAGTTCACAGTAAGAATAGACATGTTCACTCTTTCCGCGGATACCTGAATTTGAATTTCCACGCCAGATGTTTCCTGCACGAAAATTCTGCTATGTGAACAGTGCAGCAGAATCCCATTGGCAGCATGAATCTGTGTAGAGACACATCCCCTGACAAAGGAAAAAATAACAAACTGTTGTCAGGCCTGAGTAGACAACTCCTAAATCCAGTGACTCACAGATGACATCTTCACCAACTCTAGATGTTCTCTATCCAACCAGCCCAGGCTGCCATAATGATGTCTCTCTCTACTGCTTACACATCGCTGACCACTTACTTCTGCAGCCATTCCCAGCCCCTATGGTTACAAAAAATGAATGCAGACCAAAGACCTTACCCCAAATTTGATGCAGACCCCACACCAGATACCTCAAACAATTCAGACCCCAGATCAGACTTTGAAATGAATGCAGACCCATAAATTATTGAAAGCTCCGGTCCAAGCCACTAAATCCAGACCAAACAAAACAACTCCAAAATCCAGTGATTCAGATATGACATCTTCACTAGTTGTAGATGTTCTCTTTCCTTTTCTTCTCCAAACAACCCAGACTGCATAATGACTTCTCTCTTTTCTACTTATACATTGATGGCTCCTCACTTCAGCAGCCATTTCCAGCCTCTTCAGTGACACAAATGAACATAGACCCCAGACTATACCCCTAATTTAATGTAGACCCTAGACCAGACACCAAAATAAATGCAGACCCCAGACCCCCATTCTAATACAGACCCCAGTCCAAGCCACTAATTTCAGACCCCAGACGAAACAAGAAAAAAATATTCATACCCCAAGCCAGGCTTACATACTATACTTACCATCCTTTCTGGCCCAGACACTGCAGCACTGGGTCCTAATCTGTCCACAGTCAGGATGTTGCACACGCTGTCTTGATATTGGACAGAATCATGACTTAAATCAGCAGCACTCAAATCTGATCTAGAATTTGGGAGTGAGAAGGGTAAGTACTTATTTTTTTTTCTTTGCTACAGTCATCTTGGTGAGATCCTGTCCTGAAGGGTTCACTGTCTTTGTTCTCTATGTTTGTTCTCTGGAAGAGCAAGGGCCAGGCAGAGAAGCACTCAGCTGCGTTCTTCTCCAAGCTCCTTTAATGAGTGGATGGAGTCTGAACCCTCGGACCCCGACCGATCAAAACTATTGGTGTGCCTATGTGACATTTCAAAAGTTTTTGTAAATGGTAGCGATACTTTAAAGTGATGGTGTCTCTTAAATGGCTCTCTGACAGGAGCACATGCGGCCCCTATTGCTATATCACTAGCTGCAAACCTTTGATTTTCAGTATCAGTGGGGGTGCAAAATTCCTTTAACATAGCCTTTATGAATATTTTTCAACCATTTTGGACCCTATTAGGGCCCATATATTAACCCCTTCCCGCAAATGGACATATATATTTACATCCTCTGCGGTCTCCTGGTGTATGACGCATGCTCAACAGCTGGGTGCATGTCAAAGCCAGTGGGTCCCCATTTCTATAAATAATAAAAGCTTGAATCACCCCCCTTTTCCTTTTTTCAAATAAAATAATGTAAAAAAAAAAAAAAACATATGTTGTATCATCACATGCATAAATGTCCAAACTATTAAAATATAATGTTAATTAAATCATACATTCAAAGGCACAAGCGTAAAAAAAAATAAAAAAAAATCCAGAATTGCATATTTTTGGTCACTTCATATACTAGAATTTTTTTTTATAAAATGCACTCAAAAGGCGCCATCAAAATGCCATCTAGATAAAAACGACCACAGAGCAAAAAATGAGTCCTCATGCATCCCTGTATGCAGAAAAATAAAAAAGTTTGGAGTCAGTAGATGACAATTTTAAGCATACTAATTTGTCGAACAAAAAGTTACATAAAAGTTGTAAAATAAAACAAAACCTACCGTATATACTCGAGTATAAGCCGAGTTTTTCAGCACTATTTTTCGTGCTGAAAACACCCCCCTCGGCTTATACTCGAGTGAACTCTCCACCCGCAGTGGTCTTCAACCTGCGGACCTCCAGAGGTTTCAAAACTACAACTCCCAGCAAGCCCGGGCAGCCATCGGCTGTCCGGGCTTGCTGGGAGTTGTAATTTTGAAACCTCCGGAGGTCCGCAGGTTGAAGACCACTGCGGCCTTCGACATCATCCAGCCCCCTCTCACCCCCTTTAGTTCTGTACAGTACTCGCCTCCGCTCGGCGCTGGTCCGGTGCTGCAGGACTGTCCGGAGAGGAGGTCGTCCGGTGGGATAGTGGTTCCGGGCTGCCATCTTCACCGGGGAGGCCTCTTCTAAGCGCTTCGGGCCCGGCCCCAGAATAGTCACGTTGCCTTGACGACGACGCAGAGGTACGTTCATTACCAACGTACTTCTGCGTCATCGTCAAGGCAACGCCTCTATTCTGGGCCCGAAGCGCGGAGAAGAGGCGCCCCCGGTGAAGATAGCAGCCCGGAACCACTATCCCACCGGATGACCTCCTCACCGGACAGCCCTGCAGCACCGGACCAGCGTCGAGCGGAGGCGAGTACTGTACAGAACTAAAGGGGGTGAGAGGGGGCTGGATGATGTCGAAGGCCGCAGTGGTCTTCAACCTGCGGACCTCCAGAGGTTTCAAAACTACAACTCCCAATAAGCCCGGACAGCCGGTGGCTGCCCGGGCTTGCTGGGAGTTGTAGTTTTGAAACCTCTGGAGGTCCGCAGGTTGAAGACCACTGAGGGCGGATGATGACAAGAGGATAATGAAGGGGGGGGTGTGGGATGATGACAAGAGGATGATGAAGGGGGGGTGTGGGATGATGAAGGGGGGTGGGGATGATGACAAGGGGATGATGAAGGGGGGTGTGTGGGATGATTACAAGGGGATGATGAAGGGGGGTGGGGATGATGACAAGGGGATGATGACAGGTGATGATGATGAGGGTCTGGATGATGACAGGCGGTGATGATGATGAGAATGTTAATGACGGGGGTCTGGATGATGACAGGGGGGGGATGATGTATTTCCCACCCTAGGCTTATACTCGAGTCAATAACTTTTCCTGGGATTTTGGGTTGAAATTAGGGGCCTCGGCTTATACTCGGGTCGGCTTATACTCGAGTATATACGGTATGTAAATTGGGTATCATTTTAATTGTATGGACCTACAGAATAAAGATAATGTGTCATTGTTTCCAAAAGGTGAAGTGAAACGGAAGCCCCCAAAATTAGCAAAATTGTGTTTTTTTTCTATTTTGTCCTACAATTTTTTTTTTTGTTTTACTGTACATTTAGAGATAAAATGATTGATGTCATTACAAAGTACAATTGGTGATGCAAAAAACAAGTCCTCACATGGGTTTTTAGATGGAAAAATAAAAGAGTTAACCTCAAAAAAAAAAATGGCTATTGTAGACTTTATAAAATGATTAGTCTTGGTAGATATTAGAAACCATACAAAGCTTGTGTATTTGCTTATTTATTTTATATCAATTTCTATTGTACTGTGTTATACAGTGTCCTTGACTTGTGGCTTCTTTCTTAAAAATAACTTGTATTTCTGATGGTAGATTTCAGTAAATAGCAAATATGATATGAAAGCTCCACAGGAAACAGAAGGGCCTGTTGACTCTGATTTAACATAGAAAAAAATGTTCTTCTCTTTCTGTTTGCTGTTTAGGTGTTCTAAGAACAGTTTCTTCCCAGTCAAGGGCATAGAGAGACAGAAGTCCACAGTGGGCAAATGTCTGTATCCACAGCCCAGAGGGAACAGCTGAGGTTGCACGAGCAGAGATAGGAACCATTAAAGTGTGGCCTGAGATTGACACTGACCTAGCTCACTCATTCCTCATTGTCCCACCATCTGCACAACCATGAACTTTGCCTTCAAAACGTCTTCCTAATTAACATGTCCAGCTGGGGGACAATTGCGTAATATCGCTGTCACCAATGTGGCGAGTGGACTGTTGTTTTAACCCTTTGGCTTCTAGAGGAGGGTAACCCTATATATAAACTGTAGTGATCCAGTAACTGAATGAAACAATTTTCTAATACAAGAAGTCTATTATGAAATCAATACTGAATGACAAAACTATCTATCATTTTTACTGTTGACATTTTATATGTTTAACAAACCACATGTATCAATATTGGTTTATCCTGTGCCAGCCTCTTTTGATTGTTTGCAGATTTTTAACATTTATATTTCGACACACGTATCAGATGTCGTAAGCCATTTGCTTAGCTTGGGACACTGAAGAAGGTGATGCTATCAGTTTAATTTTGTGCCTAACATTTTACAGCAACCTGTCTGTATCATGCAATGTGATATTTGATAATTTTTTTTAAAGATGCATTTTATATATATTGTTAAAAAAAAAGAAAAATTACTTCACACATTAATCACACCCATTTGGTTTAACATGCATCATACACCAAAAAGTTGAAAAAGTGTTCCTTGGCAATAGTACCTGACTGCCGCAGATTCCAGAAAATAAAATACCTCTCTTTTTATGATGGTATTCCATTCTAAACTAATGCCGTTAAACCTGTAGGTCATGTCAAGTTAAATATTTTTCAAAAACATTTGTTTAGCAAATTTGCTGCTTTCTCCTGATATTCCTGCTCCTTTCCTCCCATTGTTGACCACTCATTGTCTAGGTTACAGACCCCCCCCCCCCCCCTTAAGAAGAGATGGTCAGGCTGGTATGTGTGTGTGTAAAAAAAAAAAAAAATATATATATATATATATATATATATATATATGTATATTCCGGCTTGTTCAAGAGTTGAGCAGTGGTCTGTAACCTAGGCAATGAGCTGTTAACAAGGGAGGGAAAGGAATATCAGAATATTTGCGAAATAAATGTATTTGCAGAAATGTTTAACCTGACATGCCTTACAGGTTTAAATATGTTAGTTACATAGTTACATAGTTACATAGTTAGTACGGTCGAAAAAAGACATATGTCCATCAAGTTCAACCAGGGAATTAAGGGGTAGGGGTGTGGCGCGATATTGGGGAAGGGATGAGATTTTATATTTCTTCATAAGCATTAATCTTATTTTGTTCCAGGAATGTATCTAATCCTGTTTTAAAGCTGTTAATTGTTCCTGCTGTGACCAGTTCCTGAGGTAGACCGTTCCATAAATTCACAGTCCTCACGGTAAAGAAGGCGTGTCGCCCCTTGAGGCTAAACTTTTTCTTCTCCAGACGGAGGGAGTGCCCCCTCGTCCTTTGGGGGGGTTTAACCTGGAACAGTTTTTCTCCATATTTTTTGCATGGGCCATTAATATACTTATATACGTTTATCATATCCCCCCTTAAACGTCTCTTCTCAAGACTAAACAATTGTAACTCCTTTAATCGCTCCTCATAGCTAAGATGTTCCATGCCCCATATTAGTTTAGTCGCGCGTCTCTGCACCCTTTCCAACTCCGCAGTGTCCCTTTTATGGACAGGTGCCCAAAACTGAACAGCATATTCCAGGTAAGGCCGTACCAATGATTTATAAAGGGGGAGTATTATGTCCCTGTCCCTTGAGTCCATGCCTCTTTTGATACATGACAATATCCTGCCGGCTTTGGAAGCAGCAGCCTGACATTGCATGCTATTCTGTAGTCTGTGATCTACAAGTACACCCAGATCCTTCTCTACCAGTGACTCTGCCAGTTTAATCCCCCCTAAGACATACGATGCATGCAGGTTATTAGTACCCAGATGCATAACTTTACATTTATCCACATTGAACCTCATTTGCCAAGTGGATGCCCAGACACTTAGTCTATTCAAGTCATCTTGTAACTTATGCACATCCTCTATAGACTGTACTGTGCTACAAAGCTTGGTGTCGTCTGCAAAGATAGAAACAGAGCCGTTAATACCATCCTCTATATCATTGATAAATAAATTAAACAACAGCGGTCCCAGTACTGAACCTTGGGGTACACCACTAATAACCGGGGACCAATCAGAGTACGAATCATTGACCACCACTCTCTGGGTACGATCCATGAGCCAGTGTTCAATCCAGTTACAAACTAAAATTTCCAAACCCAAAGACCTTAACTTACCTGTCAGACGTCTATGAGGGACAGTATCAAACGCTTTAGCAAAATCCAGAAACACTATATCCACAGACATTCCTCTGTCAAGGCTTCTACTCACCTCTTCATAAAAGCAAATTAGATTGGTTTGACAACTTCTATCCTTAGTAAACCCATGCTGGCTATCACTTATAATACAATTATCCCCTATGTATTCCTGTATGTAATCCCTTATAAGTCCTTCAAACAATTTACCCACAATGCACGTTAAACTTACCGGTCTATAGTTTCCTGGGGAAGACCTAAAGCCCTTTTTGAAGATTGGCACCACATTCGCCTTGCGCCAGTCCCTTGGCTCAATACCAGACACCAGAGAATCTCTAAATATCATGAACAGGGGTACAAATATTACTGAACTTACCTCTCTAAGAACTCTTGGGTGTAGTCCATCCGGTCCTGGGGATTTGCTTACATTTATATCACTTAACTTACCTTGTACCATCTCTACATTAAGCCAGTTCAGTACATTACATGATGTGTTATCAGCACTGACCTGGCCAATGTCAGCTCCTTCTTCCATAGTGTATACAGAACTAAAGAACCCATTCAGTAGCTCCGCCTTCTCTTGATCGCCTGTGACAACCTCCCCATTATCATTATTAAGGGGTCCTACATGCTCTGTCCTTGGTTTTTTTGCATTTATATATCTAAAAAAATATTTAGGATTAGTTTTGCTTTCTTTGGCCACCTGTCTCTCATTTTGAATTTTTGCTGTTTTTATTACATTTTTACAGATTTTATTAAGCTCCTTGTACTGTTTAAATGTTATAGCTGACCCATCAGATTTGTATTTTTTGAAGGCAATTTTTTTTGTTGTTTATTGCTCTTTTAACATCATGTGTCAGCCATGTAGGATTTAGTTTTAATCGTTTATATTTGTTACCCTTTGGTATATATTTAGCTGTATAGTTATTTAGAGTTGATTTAAAGATGTCCCATTTACCTTCTGTATCAGTATTTGACAACACCTCCCCCCAGTTGAGTTGTTAATCCCCCTTTTATACACAGAGACATGACAGGTTCTCCAGTGTGAGAAATGCTTTGAAATTTTTCTCATATCTTTCATCTAATATATGAGAGACCCAGAGCTGTCACTAATATTGGGCATCTAGGACACAATTTCAGGAATTTTGGTCCATTGTTATCTATTTTCTGGAGACTGCCACCCTTTACCGCATTTTCATTGTTCACATGCTAATGGAGTTGAAAGGAATGGCAGGGCAGGGAGCAGTCATCTTCCTGCTTCCCCATTCAACTCACATTGGTTGCATACACTTCAGACCTGAAGTTTTTGAGCCACTAGGACAGGATTTGAGCCACTGGGACAGGACAGTTGTGTAGTTATTTTCAATTTGACCACAGTGCTTTCTGCTGACACCCCTGTCCATGTCAGGTACTGTCCAGAGTAGAAACAAATCCCCACAGCAAACCTCTCCTGCTCTGGACAGTTCCTGACATAGTAAAAAATGTCAGGAAAGAGCACTGTGGTCAGACTGGAAAGAACTACACAACTTTCTCCGTAGCATACAGCAGCTGATAAGTACTGGAAGGATTAAGATTTTTAAATAAAGTAATTTACAAATCTGTTTAACTTTCTGGCACCAGTTGATTTGAAAACATTAGCTTTCCACCAGAATACCACTTTAGCTCCCCTTAAATGGTATTTCTATGACCATTCCTACTAGGCAACATAATAAAGAAAAAATCACAAACCAGCTCTCAGAGGGTAACCATATAGATTAGGAAGTGCATTATAGGCATGATGTTAATTTGTAATGGGATTTTGCATAATCCCCTCCAGGTTAGCATATCATATTTCTACCAATTCCAGGTAGGACATTCAAGTTGAAATAATGCTTCCAAGGCAAATATTCATATAGTTTATTGCGACGTGTTTCTGAGGTCATGTATGGCCTCTGCCACCTCCTTCATCAGGCATACTTCCTACTAGGATTTGCAGAGTATAGGTCCCAACAATTTATTATCCTTACACTTACATGTTAACCTGTAGATCTTACCAGTATTTTCCCCATTTTTTGTAGTTTTATTAATTTTAATTTCCATATTTAGCTAAGTTTCCAGTTTTAGAATATATGCGGGAATATACTGTATATATATATATATATATATATATATATATATATATATATAGTCCAATAAGAAGCTGCACATCCAGACCAAATAGAATGTTGTTTGAGTGCAGGCAAGGCACAAAAGAGCCTTGGTGCTCCGGTTACCTGGATATAAAGTTAATAATAGGCAGCACTCAAAAATTAAGTGAAGCAAAACTTAGTGGTTTATGGTTTATTCCATGATGTAGTAGACAATGTTTCAGCGGTCTCTCAAGGCCATCTTCTCATTCATATATATATATATATATATATATATATATATATAGTAGAAAAAATTGCAGCACAGCTCAGTCCCTGAAAAAACGGGTGCCAGCGTCCTAAACCTGATCAGGGTCTTCTTTAGACAACAAATTCCAATGGCGCAGCACTCCAATAAAAAAGGTGCATGTTATTCACACATATCTCAATTCAGCAACGTTTCTGCTCCTATGGAGCCATTTTCAAGCCTAGTGATACATACAGCTTTAGGGGTATTTATACCCAAACAAAGTGCAAAATGCAATCAAAGTGCCACAAGTGAATCAAATTTCAATCAATGCATAATTACATAAAAATTCATATATTAAACATCATTACAAAAAAATTAAAAATAAATAAAAAAAAATTAAAAAAAAATGTATAAAAAAAATAAGCAATAAATCTCATCCCATCCATAGGGTGATATATCCATAACAATCATATGTGGAGAGAGTTCTACCCCAACCATATTGGGGGACACTGGAACACTCTCCCCATCCGCGTCACATAATTTTATTAACAGAAAAAAGTTTTTTTTTTTTAAAGCTATGAATACAATCTATGAATATGTGGCCTCGAATTGTATTCATAGCTTTTTTTTTTTTTTTTTTTTACTTTTTTCTGTTAATAAAATTATTATTATTGTTACTTTTGATTCTTTAGTTGTTATATAGTATAAGTCTATGGTGGACAATAGGATATCTAAAATTGCACATGGGGTAATCTATCCTACACAAAGGGTTAAAGGTCTAACACAAAAAGGTTTTTTTGGGAAAGTTTTTTTCCCTAGAAAGATTCTCTCCAAAATTTTTTTTTCCTTTTCTTATTTTACTTTATTTTACTTTCAATTTTTTTTTTACATCTACCACCCTAATTTTATTTACTTATGAAGCAAAGCACCACCGAAAGAGTGGGCGCCCCATAAAAGTTTGGGGTGAGGGTGGGTCCGAGACTGGTCAAGACTTTTTTAGCTTGACAGCCACGCCCCCCCCCCCCCCCCCCGTGACACGGATCCTCTCCAACCATGAAGATGGAGAGAGTGTTCTAGTGTTCCCCAATATGGTTGGGGTAGAACTCTCTCCACATATGATTGTTATGGGTATATCTCCCTATGGATGCGATGAGATTTATTGATTATTTTTTTATAATTTTCTTTTATTATTTATTTATTTCTTTATTTTATTTATTTATTTATTTATTACTTTTTATTATTTATCGTTTTTTATTATTTATTGTTTGTCATATTATTTTTCATCATTATTTATAAATTTTTATTTTTGATTAATTGTTTATACATTTTTTATATTTTATTTAGAGATTTTTTTCTGTAAAAAAACTTTCCTGCTATATAGATTATATATATTTTTCTTATAAAAAAAACATTTTGGGTGTTCTTTCTCATTCATTTTTTTGTATATATTCATTTTTCTATAGAGGTGGATATCCCCATGTGCATATTTCCTTCGAGATGCCCCTTACTGATATTTTTCGGTCATGAACTTATACTACAGGGTCAGAACCTCTGTTATTGAGGAGCTGTCAGCTGAGCGATTTGTTTACATTGGTGGTCAGGTGATGCGGACAGGATCACGTGATCTGACCGGCCCGATTCTCCTGTTCTGACTCGCAATCATAGTAATATGACAGCTGATCTATTATCGCGGGATCATGCTCGCGTCATAAGCCATGTGACTATTGTTTACACGTGCATGCGCAGTAGAATACAGCCCATGCTATCGGCGCCATGATAGGTCCACGGAGTCGGTAGGTTGCATCACCACCTCCTAAACCTATGTAAAATCATACTTTGTACACAGATGTAAATTGTCATTAATTAGGATGTATTAATATTGTGAATTTCTGTATTGTTCCTGTGGAACAAATTTCTTTCAAGCTGGTTCACTTTTTACACTTGGGTACTCATAATGCACTTTATACACAAATATGTAATGATGTTTGATATATGAATTTTTATGTAATTTTTATGCAATTATGCATTGATTGGAATTTGATTCACTTGTGGCACTTTGATCGCATTTTGCACTTTGTTTGGGTATAAATACCCCTAAAGCTGTATGTATCACTAGGCTTGAAAATGGCTCCATAGGAGCAGAAACGTTGCTGTATTGAGATATGTGTGAATAAAATGCACCTTTTTTTTTGGAGTGCTGCGCCATTGGAATTTTTTATACACACACACACACACACACACATATATATATATATATATATATATATATATATATATATATGAAGAAGTAGTATGGAAGTGAGTTTGTACTGGCTCTCAGATAATGCATGTGTCTCTTAAAATTCACATGCGTCCCAGATCTGCAAACAAAAGTAACATAAAGCAATGATATCTTTGATCATTGGAAGAACTGAAAAACACGGGCACTGTGTCCAGTGTGGTTAACATCAACACATTTTTCCATATACTGAGTGCAGAAATTATTCAGAGCATTCTCCAACCCTAACCCCTGTGCTGGGCTTCAAAAGCAATTTCAGCAGCAAAATAATGTGCTTTTCTTCAATTTTCAAGCCATTTGTACAAGGTTAGTGTTGTTTACCCACCTGGTACACTGATATTTACATACCCCTTTAAAGAAAAATTGGTAGGTATGATTTATGGAGTACAGTAAGAGCACAATTTTCCTTGCACTGCGCCTAATCTAAAAGGGCTGCAACAAAGGTTATTCTGGCCAAACAAATACCCGGTCTTCTTTATTCGGGAGTTAGGATTTTTATTTTTGTATAAAAGTAATGTCAGTGACATATAAGTCTCAGGGTTTTTATGTAGATAAAGGTGGCCACCAGCTCATTAGCAAATTTTAGAGAAATATGTTCTTGAAAAACGTGAAAAAAGAATGAAAAGCACCAATGAGGATGCACAGTAAACAGATCATTAAACCTCTTTTAGAGAATTATATTTTGTCTAAGGCGCAATTGTGGCATACATATACGTACATATATATATATATATATATATATATATATATATATATATATATATAATTGTTTTTCTTTTTGGAATTTTTTTGCTTTAAAGGTCACACAAACATAAAGTTCGAAAAGATTATCAAGGAATAGTAGATAGTAAGGTGGTATTTTAATAGTGTCTGGAGGAAAAACACTATATTTTACAATTGCTCTTTAAAAAACACTATGATCAACTATCAGAGTAAGTATATATTGAGATTTATACAGGTGAGGACGTAGATTGACATATATTAAATTTAATTGGTAGATTTAAAAAAATATATTTTGTAAAACATTTTGATACAACTATACTACATTTCTACAAATGTTAAATTGTTAACATTTTCTGATACGAACAAACATTAGACAGCTTTTTTTGGACTATAAGATGTATTCAGCTACAGGTAACACAGAAAGAAGGCTACAAGAAAAATAAATGAACAAAATAAAACTTCTCTTGTGATCCAAGTTAGTGGAGCAATTAAAATCTTGTGTTCTAGGTAAGAACAGGGGGATGCAGGAAGTGTGTGCAGGACAAGCAGGGCTCTGTGAAGGCTTTAGCTTGTCAATCATTTTGCTGTGTGAGAGAGCCCTGCTTGTCTTCAGTGTACAGAGCCCTGCTTGTCCTCAGTGCACAGAGCCCTGCTTGTCCTCAGTGCACAGAGGCCTGCTTGTCCTCAGTGTACAGAGCCCTGCTTGTCCTCAGTGCACAGAGCCCTGCTTATCCTCAGTGCACAGAATCCTGATTGTCCTCAGTACACAGAGCCCTGCTTGTACTCAGTGTACAGAGCCCTGCTTGTCGTCAGTGTATAGAGCCCTGCTGTCCTCAGTGTACAGAGCACTGCTTGTCCTCAGTGTACAGATCCCTGCTTGCCCTCATTGTACAGAGCCCTGCTTATCATCAGTGTACAGAGCCCTGTTTGTCCTCAGTGTACAGAGCCCTGCTAGTCCTCAGTGCAAAGAGCGCTGCGTGTCCTCAGTGTACAGAGCCCTGCTTGTCCTCAGTGCACAGAGCCCAGCCTGTCCTCAGTGTATGGAGCCCCGCTTGTCTTCAGTGTACAGAGCGCTGCTTGTCCTCAGTGTACAGAGCCCTGCTTGTCCTCAGTGCACAGAGTCCTGCTTGTCCTCAGTGTACAGAGTCCTGCTTGTTTTCAGTGCACAGAGCCCCGCTAGTCCTCAGTGTACAGGGCCCTGCCTGTCCTCAGTGTACAGGGCCCTGCTTGTCCTCAGTGTACAGAGACCTGCTTGTCCTCAGTGTACAGAGCCCTGCTTGTCCTCAGTGTACAGAGCCCTGTTTGTCCTCAGTGCACAGAGCACTGCGTGTCCTTAGTGTACTGAGCCCTGCTTGTCCTCAGTGCACAGAGCCCTGTCTGTCCTCAGTGTATGGAGCCCCACTTGTCCTCAGTGTACAGAGCTCTGCTTGTCCTCAGTGTAAAGGGCCCTTCTTGTCCTCAGTGCACAGAGCACTGCATGTCCTCAGTGTACTGAGCCCTGCTTGTCCTCAGTGCACAGAGCCCTGTCTGTCCTCAGTGTATGGAGCCCCACTTGTCCTCAGTGTACAGAGCTCTGCTTGTCCTCAGTGTACAGAGCCCTGCTTGTCGTCAGTGTGTAGAGCCCTGCTGTCCTCAGTGCAGAGAGCACTGCTTGTCCTCAGTGTACAAAGCCCTGCTTGTCATCTGAGTAAAGAGTCCTGCTTGTCCTCAGTGTACAGAGCCCTGTTTGTCCTCAGTGTACAGAGCGCTTTTTGTCCTCAGTGTACAGAGCCCTGCTTGTCCTCAGTGCAGAGAGCCATGCTTGTCCTCAGCGTACAGAGCCCTGCTTGTCCTCAGTGCACAGAGCACTGCTTGTCCTCAGTGTACAGAGCCCTGCTTGTCCTCAGTGTATAGAACCCTGCTTGTCCTCAGTGTATGGAGCCCTGCTTGTCCTCAGTGTATGGAGCTCTGCTTGTCCTCAGTGTACAGAGCCCTGCTTTTTCTCAGTGCACAGAGCCATGCTTGTCCTCAGTGTACAGAGCCCTGCTTGTCCTAGGTGCACAGAGCCCTGCTTGTCCTAGGTGCACAGAGCCCTGCTTGTCCTAAGTGCACAGAGCCCTGCTTGTCCTCAGTACACAGAGCCCTGCTTGTCCTGAGTGTAGTATTTTGTCTCAGCACAAAGACACAGAGGCAATATCTGCAGGGACAAGATAGCATATTTTTACAAAAAAAATATACACAATTTTTTTTAGCAATATATATTTGTAAATAATAACAGTGCCCATTTAAACCATTGCTAAACAATGTTTGTAGTGTTAAGGGCATATTATCCTACAGAACGGGAACCCTGTTATTAGGGAATACTGTTGCCACGAAGGGCTAAAGTTTATCTCCAACACATGCCCCTACGGTTTTCAGGCAGAACATTGAGTATCACACTGTCTCTGCCAGTTTGCTTTTTACACATAGTAAATACTGGTGCCATCTTTTGCCCAGGTAAATGATGCACAAACACCATTTCCTTTAGAGGTTTTAAAAGAAAACTAGACTAGGTCCCCTTCTTCCATTGCTCCATGATGCAGCTCTGATGCTCACATGCTCATTGTAGGTACTTTTCTCTAACTGGTGTCAATGGGGAGATTGACACTATTTAGAAGAAAGGTCTCTGAAAAATTAAAGGAGCAATTTTATTGGTTGCTATGGGCATTTGCACGATCCTTCCTCTACATTGATTTTGATAAATGTTCCCCAATGTCATTAAATAATCAATTCTGGTTATGTAAGACTAGGTTCACATTTCCCTTCAGACCCTAAAAGGGGTCAGATGCAAATGGCTACTATTGGGTCCCGACGGACCCCATTCACTTGCATGAGGTCCGTCTGTGATCCTGTAATTTAACAGGAATTTAGGGTAGAAAAAAATTGTGTTTGCACATTGAACTCCAGTCCTTCTGGACGGATTTCTTACTGAACTCTGAATAGCGGAGTCCGACGGCAATGTGAATGAGGCCTTACCTATCAATGGTTTAAATGGTGTGACTGGGTACATTGGTGGATATGGGTATATATTGGTACATTGGTGTACGTCATACAGTAGAAGTTTCTTTATGGACTGTGTATCCTATTCGGTTGGCACTTAGAATTAAAGGAGCAGTGGCACTAATTTAGACCTTTCTGCTTTAAGTGTAGACAGTTTAGTCTGGGAGAAGTACCAAAGATGAACATAGACAGTAATATACAGACAATAGAGATACAAAAAAAAATTGTCTTCAGTCAGAAAATAAAAAAAATTCAAAACATTTTTTGAGTATCTGGTCTCAATCAGTAAAAACAAGAATATAATCACATTAAATGGAAACAGTTGTTTAAAAAAAATACAAAGCACAAGTGAACATAAGAAACTTTGTAATACTGTATATATTATTAGGGAAAAATGCCTTTTTCTCCTATAAAACTGCTATTCCTTTTGTGTATAAAACTTCTGAAAAGTCTCATGAAATGACAGGAACGCTATAAAAACTTATTTTTGTGAAACACACAGGGGAGATTTATCATTGAGTTTAACCCTTTTTCTTGTGTATTATTTGCGACTTTCATTGCATATTTTTTGTGCGTCTTTTTTGATGTACTGTGGAATGCATTCTACAGTGGATACTAATTTATCATGTGCCTTTTTTTGTTTAGACGCATTTTTTTGCACAAATACGTTTTTTATTGACGCAAAAATACACCATCAAAAAGGACATGTAGGAAAGTTTTCTACCCAGACAGCCGGGGGATGCAGAAACTGTCCCTCAACACTGCTAAATTACAACTACTCCCATAATGGGACAGAGCCTGTCCCATGATGGGAGTAGTTGTAGTACCGGCACTTGCATATCCCTGACTACGTCAGATTTGGTGGACTGCGACGATGACCAGTGTTTTTTTAATTTAAATAAAATGAACAAGGGCTGTGGCGGAGTGTGTTTTTTAAATACATTTTTTTTTCAATGTGTTGTGTTTTTATAATTGAATTTTCAGGCTTAGTAGTGGAAGCAGTCTTATAGACGGAATCCATTACTAAGCCGGGGCTTAGCATTAGCCCCAAATTGTGCTAACACTAACCTCCAATTATTGCCCTGGTACCCACTGCAACAGGGGTGCTGAGCCGGTACCAACAGGCCCGGAGCATCAAAAATGGCGCTCCTGGGCCTAGGCAGTAAGAGGCTGGAGTTATTTAGGCTGGGGAGGGCCAGTAACAATTGTCCTCACTTACCCTGGTAATGTCAGGCTGTTGCTGCTTTCTTGGTCTCTGGCTGATACTGAAAATAGGGGGAACCCTATGCTTTTTTTTATTTTTTATAAATAAATAAAAAAAGTGTGTGGTTCCCCCATTTTTTCATCATCAGCCAGATAATATCCAAGCAGTAACAGCATGACATTACCAGGGTGGGCGAGGACCATTGTTACCGCCTAGACGCAGGAGCTCCATTTTTGACGCTCTGGGCCTGTTGGTACCGGCTCTTCCCGGCACCCCTGTGGCAGTGTGTACCGGGGAGCAATAATTGGGGGTTAGTGCTAACTGATTTTGAAGCTAACGCTAAGCCCCAGCTTAGTAATGGATTCTGTCTACAAGCCTAAAAATTCTATTATAAAAAACACAACACATTAAAAAAGTTATATAAAAAACACTCCCCCACAGTCCTCATTAACCCTTTTATTGAAATTTAAAAAAAACGCTGTTCATCATCGCTATCCACCGAACCTGACGTAGTCCTCCGCATTCATCTAAAATGAGAAGGAAAAAAAAAAAACAATAAAACTACAACCATTTCTGTGATTTCTACACCATGTAAACTGGACTCTCACCCCTTTGAATATATCATGTAAAGCAGACAATATACGTGGACATTCCTACTTTTACAAAACTGATGTGAACAGTGTAAATCGCAGAACAAAGTTCTTAGAAAATGTGGTAGATTTATTTATTTATTTTTTGGCGCAAAATTCTTTGAGAATCTCCCCCTCTGTGTACTTTATAAATGCCACTTTATAAATGTCCCAGCTCTGTGAAGTGTGAGGTAGAGAAGGAGTCCACGGTAGAGCAAGGAGAGGGGGGGGGGTGTTTCAATATTTGCACAAAATGTATCAAAAGAGTGCATAACTTTAGTAAATCTTGAGCAAGAGTGTAAATTAGACAAGCAGTGTAAGGCTAGGTCCACACTACGTTTTGTACTTGCGGTCCCATATACGGCTGGGAGGAGAGGGGGCAGGTCTATGAGCCGACCGGAGTAAACCGCAGCCTCCGGATGGCTGCGTTTTTGGCCATATGCGGTTTCCCGACCGTAGGCAAAAACGCGGTCGACAACGTTTTTGCCTGTGGTCGGGAAACCGCATACGGCCGAAAACGCAGCCAACCAGAGGCTGCTGTTCACTCCGGTCGGCTCATAGACATGCATTAAATACGGTTCCCGAATACGGCTGAGTGCGGGCACCGCGGTTAAGCCCCGCCCCCTCCTCCCAGCCGTATACGGGACCGTAAGTACAAAACGTAGTGTGAACCCAGCCTAAGAGGGTAGATCTGTGTCTACAATAGACACCTAATGATAAATCTCCCCCATACTGTTTACTTGATCTCCACTTAATGGGATGTCCATGAGGATATGATGGTGCTGTATATTCTATAAGTAGTAAAACTGAAAAGAAAAAAAGAAAGAGGAGCGCAGCCTTAGTGCATTATCACAGGTGACAAGTAGAAAAGGAGACTGGAGATCAGTTTCGCTCACCAAAGTTGGTTATGCTGGGAGCAAAACATCTAAGATAGCATGTCGCTTGAGTGGGTCAGCAGCCTTGGAGTATTCTCAGGAAGTCGGCAAACAGCAGTAGATTAGGTGATAAATAAAAATTCTCCAATGCAGGCGCTTCTCCCATAAAGAGGTATTCTTTATTTCTTCGCCATGCACATACAAAAAGGGGTGGTAGCACTTTCAACATGTTTCTAGCTCGGACAGAGCTCTTTATGAAGATGTGCATAGTTTAACATGACCTAAACTCACTATATAAAGGCATGCAGTTAAATACCAGCTGTGGATTTGCCTGGGAAACCAGTGCACCCAGCTCCTGGTTTCACTTGTAGAAGACACAATATGGCATCTGAATAATTTCTGTGATGTACTACAGTATGCATAATAGTTGTAAAATACTTAAAAGGGTTCCAATAAAATTGCAATAACAGTATATAATTCATAAAGATACATAAACAAAATGAAGGTAAAACAGTGAATAAATAAAATCAACCTATGGCTATGTATTAATACTATGTGATAGGGGGTTGGGAACAAAATATTAATAAGTGCCCCATGATCGTCCAGTGGCAGCGACGTCTAAAAACTAGAATAAGAAAATAGGCTGTAGTTATGTTGAGTTAATATTCCTTTTCAGTGCATCCCCAGATATGGCAGTACTTGCAGTAGCGGCGGACTGAGTGCCGGCAGTTATGTCGGGGCTGTAGTTGCACGTCTAGTCATTATTGTTTGTCCTTTTCAGTGCATCCTGTAATTGCGCATAGTTGCGCATCTTGTCATTACTGATATTTATTTTCAGTGGATCCTCAGATGTGGGCGCACTTGTAGTAGCAGCAGACTAATTGCCGGCGGTTATACTGGGGCTGTAGTTACGCATCTTGTCATTGCTCTTTGATCAACGCATTGCTTGAAAGCGGCGGCGGCAGATGGTTTTGTGAGCGGACGGACTGTAGCTATAACTATATCCAGGATATGTTGCGATCAGACAATAACTGTAGCAGATATGCAGACAGGTAACATTTTAAGTAAATTGTATCCAGAAAATGTTACAGACAGACTGTAACTGTAGCTATATCCAGCGTACAATATGGTCGGACTATAGCTGTAACAATAGTGCCAAGATAAAGTATTTGCTAGCTGGTGAGCCTGAGTTAATGGACCAGGTGCATGATTCCCGGTGGTAGATAACTATTTAGAAAATGCAGATAAGTATATTGGGCTTATGATACCTGAATTGTAGGGGAAATTGCATTATAAATTGCATTATATATTGTAAACGGAAAATTCCTTGGTGTTGATGGCAGCATTAAGGTACTCTCTAAAATTGGCGTGACCAGTGGCTAACGGGCCCCAAGGGTGGACATAAACATAAAGGGTAGTACATGTGTATATATATATATATATATATATATATATATATATATATACAGCAACAGAAGAATGCAGCAGCACACTGCCAGCACAAGGATATAGGTGCAACATGAATATGCAGTTAAAACATGGAGAGCTATACAGCTATGGTGTAATAGATGCAAATGTGAAACTATGAAATAGTGAGGCACTTAGCTCGCAAATTTGTCTCCGCCGGCGGTCAAATAGCTTGGATCGTCCCACCTATATATATATATAATGTATTTATTATATATAATATATTTATTTATTTTTATGTTTGTGTGGAAGGTAGTATCTTTCATAATATTCTTAATGAGAAAATTGGATTGCCCATGTATTAGCAATGAGAGGACGGGGATATACTTGTTTTTAGCATGTTTAGTAGCACAATGCCTAGAGAACCCATATGGAAGAAAGTTGTTACTGATTTTTTGACGATGTTTGTTAATTCTGCATCTGACTGCCTGGACTGTTCTTCCTATGTATTGTTTCCCACAGCAACAGTAGATATATCACGTATAAGGTGTCACAGGTTAGGATGTATTTGATGGGAAAAGTGTTCCCATTAGTCTGGGAGACTACAGAGGTGGTTACATGGCGTATTTCCTCACAACAGAGGCACCAGGGTTTACCACATTTAAAACCCCCTTTTGTTGATCCAGTACTGGTCTTCTGCTTATGTTGTTTTAATTGGCTAGGTTCTAACATGTTTTTGAGCGTAGGGGCACTTCTAAACGTGACGGTTGGTACAGCTGGAATGGTATCCTTTCGGAACGGGTCCATTTGTAGGATGTGCCAATGGCTTCTCAGAATGTTTTTGATGTTTTTGGCATATTTATTATATACTGGGATGAAGTTGCACTGATTTAACCCCTTGGGGACGGAGCCTATTACAACCCTAAGGATGGGAGCATTTTTTGCAATTCTGACCACTGTCACTTTAAGCATTAATAACTCTGGGATGCTTTTACTTTTTTATTCTGATACCAAGATTGTTTTTTGTGACATATTCTACTTTATATTAGTGGTTAATTTGTGTCGATACTTGCATCATTTCTTGGTGAAAAATTCCAAAATGTGAAGAAAAAATTTAAAATGTAGCATTTTTCTAACTTTGAAGCTCTCTGCTTGTAAGGAAAACGTGCAAAAACAATCTCCCAGAGGTTCCGGGGTTAATATATGAACACAACTGAGGGGAAATAAAAACTCTCACACTAATATCCCCAAACTAAGATGCCCCCCAAAATGATCTCATTATTATATTTTATTAGGCTCCTTAGAGCATTAAAACCCAATATGTGCGAACTGTATTAAAAACACAGACTGCTTCTGCACTGTTAGTTTAGTGAGTGAACGTGCATCTCTGTCTGCATCACCATATGACATGCTGTATATTGTAACTGTATGATGACAGAGGTCACACAGCGAAGAGACGAGCGCTCAGCTATAGACTTATGCTTATAGTATAGAGATCGGGCACTCCGCTAATTAAAACTTCATTGATAGCCTGTCCGACGTTTCACCAACGAAGTCGGCTTTATCAAGTACACATAGCCTATGTGTCCTAAAGTACCGGGACGTGAGGGCGTATCCATATGCCCTTCGTCCCCAACAGGTTAAGAATTCTTTTTTGGGGGAATTCTCTTTGGTAACTAGACATTCAACTTCTTTGTGATTTTTTCACCTCTCATATGTATGTGTTACCAAACTTTTGGGGCATCCTTTAGCATAAGCTTGTTTAAATGTAGAATCTTCAGTGCATTTTTTTTCTGATTCGTTTCAGTTGGCTGTATGGTATATCTTTTATCCACTTACTGTAGTGTCCACTTTTATATTCCAAATAACTGTTTGTGTCAACTGTTTTAAGAAAGGTGGAGGTGATGAATTTAGTGGCATCATGTGTGATGCATTAGTCCAGAAAGTCAATCTGTAAGTCACTGGAGGTCATAGTAAATTTGATACCCCACTTGTTGTTATTTAGGGAGTCTAGCAGGCTTGTGACAGATTCGTCTGAGCTATCCCAAATGAAGATGAGTTTGTCAATATAGCGACGATATAGTCTATGTTTGCTTAAGTCTTCATTTGCAGTCCCATTTTGGTGCCCTTTATTTGTTGGTACGTGATACCGTTGTACTGAAAGTAGTTGTTGTTCAGCATGAACTCTAGCCCTTTCAACAGGAACCTCCTTTGTGTATCAGGAATAGCGGGATCTTGCATAAGGTACTTCTCTGTTGCTTTTGGGCAATATAAGTGTGAAGCAAGGTGACATCGCAAGTTATAAGCTTTAATCCGGGGGTCCAAGGTTCATCCATCAGTAGATCAATAAGCTGGTTGGAATCCCAGAGGTAATTTGGTAATTTTGTAACAAACTCCTGTAAATAAAGATCTACAAAATGTGCCAGATTGGAGGTGGCTGAGTTAACACTGGAAATAATAGGTCTCCCTGGTGGATGCGTAAGGGACTTATGCCCTTCTGCCCCCTCCCATAGACTTGCATTGAGGGGGTGTGACCATTACATCATAAGGGGCGTGGCTGACCCCCGCAGAACCAAAACAGCATTCGGAACATTTACTTTTGAACGCTGCCCAGTAAAGTACCCCTTTAATGTATATTTCAAAATATTGAAGATTTTTATAGTTGATTCATTGTTGGACTTTTTTTCTCATTGGTCTTTTCCCCGCCTGTTCCCCCCGCTCCTTCCTCATTTTCTTCTCTTTTTAGTTTCCCTTTCACCCTCTGGGGATGAAAGATTGGACATTGTGATGTTCATTGCGTGGGGGTGCGTACCCCTAAAAAAGGCTCACTGTGGGTGGTTTCAATAGTAGGGTAGGGGATCCTGTACCATAGCGATGTACAATCAGGTTGGTGCTGGTAGCCCCTTCTAGATGAAAGTCTTTGGCTGGTGTGTCATGGATACTCAACATTAAAGGGGTACTCCGGCGCTAAGACATCTTATCCCCTATCCAAAGGATAGGGGATAAGATGCCTGATCGTGGGGGTCCTGCCGCTGGGGACCCCCATGATCTTCCACGCCGCACCCCTTTAGAATCAGCCCCTGGAGCGTGCTCGCCCGGGTCTCATTACTGGCGATCACGGGGACGGAGCATAGTGACGTCACGGCTCCCCCCCCCCCCCCCCGTGTGACATCTGATTACTGGCGATCACGGGGATGGAGCATAGTGACGTCATGGCTCCCCCCCCCCCGTGTGACATCACGCTCCGCCCCCTCAATGCAAGCCCATGGAGGGGGCTTGACAATTGTCACGCTCCGGGGGCTGATTCTAAAGGGGTGCGGCATGGAAGATCACGGGGTCCCCAGCGGCGGATAGGAGATAAGATGTCTTAGCGCCGGAGTACCCCTTTAATAACTCGCATACATCTCCATTGATGTCAGTGGTATCCCATTGGTCTACTACCTGTTGAGAAGAACCATTCACTGCATAGGGTGAGAAGGATTGTAGGTTTTGTAGAATCCGCTTAGTGTTCCTTATATCCTGGATATAGTTATAGCTACAGTCCTCACAAAACCATCTGCCGCCGCCACTTTCAAGCAATGCGCTGATCAAACAGCAATGACAAGATGCGTAACTACATCCCTGGTATAACCGACGGCATTCAATCTGCTGCTACTACAAGTGCAGCCACATCAGAGGATCCACTGAAAAGAAATATCAGTAATGAGAAGACACGCAACTATGCGCAATTACAGGATGCACTAACAAGGACAAACAATAATGACTAGACACGCAACTACAGCCCCGGCATAACTGCCGGCAATTGGTCCGCCGCTACTGCCAAAATAAGAGGATGCACTGAAAAGGAATGTTAACTCAACATAACTACAGCCTATTTTCTTATTCTAGTTTTTACACATTGCTGCCACTAGACAATACACAGCAATCATGGGACACTTGTCCATAGGTTGATTTTATTTATTAATTGTTTCCCCTTCATTTTTGATGTGCCTTTATGAATTATATACTGTTATTGCAATTTTATTGGAACCATTTTAAGTACTTTACAACTATTATGTATACTGTAGTACATCACAGGAAGTATTCAAATGCCATATTGTAAGTCCTACTAGTGAAGCCAGGAGCTGGGAAAACTGGTTTCCCAGGCAAATCCCCAGCGGTATTTTAACTGCATATATATATATATATATATATATATATATATATATATATATATATAGTGAGTTTATGTCATGTTAAACTATGCACGTCTTGGTAAAGAGCTCTGTCCGAGCTAGAAAAGCTTTGAAAGTGCTGCCACCCCTCTTTTTATCTGTATGACGAAGAAATAAAGAATACCTCTTTATGGGAGAAGCTCCTGCATTGGAGAATTTATTTCTCACGTAATCTACTGTATTCTATAAATTACCATCCACCTAACAATAGACAGTTATTTGTCAATAAAAAATATTCTCTCTGAGAGTATTGTGCTTCTTATTCTTCCTAAAAAACTAAATGTTTTGCAAAATCTAGGGCTTTATTGAAGTGGCTCTTCTTATCCAAGGTTGAACATTGTAACATGGATTTTAAAAAGATATTAAGCTAAATCCTTTATAGCTAAAGATCTCGTAATGGTGATCAAACTTATAGTTTCTTAAAAACCAACAAGGTCAAGTAATATTTTACACTAACAAAATATCACATATTGGCCCTGATTTACTATGTTTACATGTTTTATCGGGTTGTGCGCCAGATTCTGGCACATTGACATTTTGTCTGCACCAGAATTTGCACCAGAATTGAAAAAAAATAAATAAATACTAACTCTCCATTTTACTGAGAAAAACCCAAAAGGGGCATGGTCACTGGGAAACGGGGGCATTGCCACCAAAAAGGGACATGTCCCCAACATTTAAAAAAAAAAAAACAACATATTTACTAAGGTTTCCACAGAAAGGATAGTGGATTTGAGCTTCGGAAAACCCAACATCTCACAGCATGTGTAAAAAAGCAAAACGTAGGGAAAAATGCTAAATGTAGGGAAACATTAGTAAATATCTTGGAAAAAAAATGTAGGGAATTAAAACCCACAAAGAAAACTACACACCACTCTTAGTAAAGTAAAGCCATTTTCTCCTAGTACATTCTCTGTCTGTCAACTCTGTAAAATGACCACATAGGTTAAACATTTACTTACACTCTTGCATAATGTCTACCCTTTCTTTTTTATATAACTGTTTATTTATGATTTTACAATTTTACAGTTTAAAGACAGTAAACAAGAAAAAAAGTAGCAAATAAAAGGAACACAGGTATCTATGGATTTCACATTTCTTTCCCTTTCTAGTAAAGCCATTGGTTACACAGTTGCAAAAAGACACACATCCATTCAGTTAGGCTATAGTAGGGGAAAAAAGAAATGGGGAAGGGTTAAAGGCTGTAATTGGTGAAACAGCACTGTTATTTAAAAAAAATTAAATATATAAATAACAAGGTATCAAATGTATTGATTTGTTGGGCTCTGACCATGACCAATCAGTAGAACAAGTAGGAAGAAGTTTGTTTTCAGCACGTTTTATACAGGCTCTGTGTCACATGACAGAGATGGACACAAAATCTAAGTAGTGTCCTAGTAAGAGAAAATTCAGACCCCAACCAATCTAAACTAAAATGTATACACTAAAGTATATACAGTGCCTTGCAAAAGTATTCATCCCCCCTTGACTTTTTTTTTCGTATTTTGGTGCCTCACAACCTGGAATTAACATGGATTGTTCATGGATTTTGATCAATTAATTTACAGAACAACTTTGAATATGTTTTTTTTTATTTTTATTATTGTGAGGCAAACAACAAATAGGACAAAATAACAGAAAAATCAATGTGCATAACTATTCAACCCCTAAAGTCAATACTTTGTAGAGCCACCTTTTGCGGCAATCACAGCTCCAAGTTGCTTTGAATAAGTCTCCATGAGGAGGCATTTCTATGGTCCGTCTGTAGCCCCTAGTCTGGCTAATGCCTTTGTGACAAATTTTGAAAAGGTACCTGTATTTGGGACCTATGGTCGGGAGACCTCATCCACGTTGCTTAGCTACGTGGATGACGTATTCATGATATGGGAAAAAGATGAGGATGCCTTACAAGCAATCGTGGAAAAACTAAACCAATGTCATGAGACAATCAAGTTCATTCTTAAGTACAACACTGAGGTAATACATTTCCTAGATGTAGAAATACTAAAAACAGGTAAAAATATAGTCACCACTTTAAATAGTAAGCCCACAGATAGAAACAATATGTTACATCGTACATCTTACCATTCACCTACTACATTTAAAGGGCTTCCTAAAAGTTTGTGAAAGCAAGAAGAATATCCAGTACAAACGCAGAATATAATAAAAACAAAAAGAAACTGATAGAAAAATTTGTAGCGAATGGCTATAAAAAAAAATAGAGATTGAAAAAACAGCAGAAGAAATTGGAAAAACCCCTAGGGAGAAATTCAGACAAAGAACCGGTAAAAACGCAAAATTGAGAGTTATGTTTACAGAACGTTATGACAAACGTTAAAAAATGATACATAATGTGATTAGAAAATATTGGAAAATTCTAAAGGCAGACATTAAATATGGTAAACTATTTTAAGATCCACCTCTCTTCATTTTTAAACACTTGGGACATGAAGAAGTAGCAGAAATGCAATATGGAGAAACAAGTGAAGCGAGTCACTTTAAACAACTAGAACACACAGTATCGTACCTCAGATGGCAGATTATAGAGGAGGTGGAGAAGAAAAGGAATAAGGAAGAAAACAGAAAAGCATTGCTAAGACCTGAGGCACATTGGATAACAGAACTAAGGTGCTCAATGAAGTGTGTAGTTATAAGGCTTTTTTATAATTAATGCTGGTTAATAATAATGTTTTTTAATCGCCAAAAGAGTTAACTGAACTAGACTTAGATGCATATTAGAACTCCTCACCATTGCGCATGATGAAGGGAGTGGTTCCCCACAACGTAGCATGGCAGGCTGGAGCAGAGGTATTAGTCAACTTACCTATGTGGGATGTGTATCACTATACCCAAACAACAGTACGTACCCTAAGAATATGAAGTCATGCAAATAAAGAAATATATATGCAAGAAGACCTGAACGTGGTGGTCGTGAGTAAATTCATTGTGAATGCATGTGCACCTCCTCCGCAGCGAGTGGCCGCTCCTAGCCTCCGCTTGTCCCTGCCGGACAAATTTGATGGGGACTCCAGACTCTGCCGTGGATTTTTGTCTCAGTGTTCCCTGCATATGGAGATGATGTCGGACTTGTTTCCTTCAGAACGGTCTAAGGTGGCGTTCGTAGTAAGCCTTCTTTCAGGAAAGGCCTTGTCTTGGGCCACACCGCTCTGGGACCGCAATGATCCTGCCACAGCCACAGTCCAGGCCTTCTTCACTGAACTCCGGAGTGTCTTCGAGGAGCCAGCCCGAGCTTCTTCTGCCGAGACTGCCCTGTTGAACCTGGTCCAGGGTAATTCTTCCGTTGGCGAGTATGCCGTACAATTCCGTACTTCAGAATTATCCTGGAATAACGAGGCTCTCTGCGCGACCTTTAAAAAAGGCCTATCCAGTCGCATCAAGGATGTGCTGGCCGCACGAGAGATTCCTGCCAATCTGCAAGAACTCTTCCATCTAGCTACCCGCATTGACATGCGTTTTTCTGAGCGACACCAAGAGCTCCGCCAGGAAAAAGACTTAGATCTCTGGGCACCTCTCCCACAGTATCCGTTGCAATCTACGCCTGGGCCTCCCGCCGAGGAGGCCATGCAAGTGGATAAGTCTCGCTTGACCCAGGAAGAGAGGAATCGCCGCAGGGAAGAAAATCTCTGTCTTTACTGTGCCAGTACCGAGCATTTCTTGGTGGATTGCCCTATCCGTCCTCCACGCCTGGGAAACGCACGCACGCACCCAGCTCACGTGGGTGTGGCGTCTCTTGGTTCTAAGTCTGCTCCTCCACGTCTCACTGTACCCGTGCGGATTTCTTCTTCAGCCAGCTCCTCCCTCTCAGCCGTGGCCTGCTTGGACTCCGGTGCCTCAGGAAATTTTATTTTGGAGTCGTTTGTTAATAAATTCAGCATCCCGGTGACCCGTCTCGTCAAGCCGCTCTACATTTCCGCGGTCAACGGAGCCAGGTTGGATTGCACCGTGCGTTTCCGCACGCAGCCCCTCCTAATGTGCATCGGACCTCATCAGGAGAAAATCGAATTTTTGGTCCTTCCCAATTGCACTTCCGAAATTCTCCTTGGACTACCCTGGCTTCTACACCATTCCCCAACCCTGGACTGGTCCACTGGGGAGATCAAGAGTTGGGGTCCCTCTTGTTCCAAGGACTGCCTTCAACCGGTTCCCAGTAATCCCTGCCGTGACCCTGTGGTTCCTCCTGTATCCGGTCCCCCTAAGGTCATTAAGGACTCTGCCTGCCACAGGAAATGCCTCTCCCCCCCTCCCAGTCCCATCAGGCAAGCCTCTGTGTCCCCTCATGGCTCCCGTCCTTGTGTCTTCCTGCCCCGTGCCAAGCTTCACCCTCTGCCCTCCCTCCCCATTCCTACTCCTGCTGTACTGCCTGCCATTGAGGAAACCTTCCATTCCTTCCCGGTGTCCTCATCCCAGGGGAGGCAGCCACCGGACAAAAAAAAGGGGAGACCTAAGGGGGGGGTACTGTTACGCCTAGCGCTCCGGGTCCCCGCTCCTCCCCGGAGCGCTCACGGCGTCTTTTTCCCTGCAGCTCCCCGGTCAGTCCCGCTGACCGGGAGCGCTGCTCTGTCACGGCCGTTGGGGATGCGATTCGCACTGCGGGACGCGCCCGCTCGCGAATCGCATCCCAGGTCACTTACCCGTTCCCGTCTCCTGCTGTCATGTGCTGGCGCGCGCGGCTCCGCTCTCTAGGGCGCGCGCGCGCCAGCTCCCTGAGACTTAAAGGGCCAGTGCACCAATGATTGGTGCCTGGCCCAATTAGCTTAATTGGCTCCCACCTGTTCCCTGGCTATATCTAGTCTCCTCCCTTGCCGGATCTTGTTGCCTTGTGCCAGTGAAAGCGTTTAGTGTGTCCAAAGCCTGTGTACCTGAACTTCTGCTACCCATCCTGACTACGAACCTTGCCGCCTGCCCCCGACCTTCTGCTACGTCTGACCTTGCCTCTGCCTAGTCCTTCTGTCCCACGCCTTCTCAGCAGTCAGCGAGGTAGAGCCGTTGCTAGTGGATACGACCTGGTTGCTACTGCCGCAGCAAGACCATCCCGCTTTGCGGCGGGCTCTGGTGAAAACCAGTAGCCTCTTAGAACCGGTCCACTAGCACGGTCCACGCCAATCCCTCGCTGACACAGAGGATCCACTACCTGGAAGCCGAATCGTGACAGCATGCTGATCTGGTGTCATTTGCTTGGCATGAAAATTCTGCCCGAGTATATCTATATAAAGTCTCTGTTAGCTTGCCACATCTTACCATTGGGATTTTTGCCCATTTCTCCTTGCAAAACTGCTCCAGCTCCTTCAAGTTGGATGGTTTGCGCTTGTGAACAGCAATCTTTAAGTCTGACCACAGATTTTCAATTGGATTGAGATCTGGGCTTTGACTAGGCCATTCCAACACATTTACAGGTTTCCCTTTAAACCACTCAAGTGTTGCTTTAGCAGTGTGTTTGGGGTCATTGTCCTGCTGGAAGGTGAACCTCCGTCCTAGCCTCAAATCATGCACAGAGTGGTACAGGTTTGAGCACCATTTTTCCCTCAACTCTGAGCAGTTTCCCAGTCTGGCTACTGAAAAACATCCACACAGCATAATGCTGCCACCACCATGTTTCAATGTGGGGATGCCGTTCTTTGGGTGATGTGATGTGTTGGGTTTGTGCCAGACATAGAGTTTACTTTGATGGCCAGAAAGTTCAATTTTAGTCTCAGCAGACCAGAGCACCTTCCACCATACATTTTGGGAGTCCCTGTCATGCCTTTTCTCAAACTCACATTGTTCCTTTTTTGTTTTTAGCTGAAAGTAACGGCTTTCTTCTGGACACTTTGCCATAAAGCCCAACTTTATGGAGCGTACGGCTTATTGTCATCCTATGTACAGATACTCCAGTCTCTGCTGTGGAACTCAGCAGCTCCTCCTGGGTGACCTTAGGACTCTGTGCAGCCTCTCTGATTAATGCCCTCCCTGCCCGGTCCGTGAGTTTTGGTGGGCAGCCGTCTCTTGGCAGGTTTGCTGTTGCGCCATGTTCTTTCTATTTGGTTATGATAGATTTGATGGTGCTCCTGGGGGTCATAAAAGATTTGGATATTTTTTATAAACCAACCCTGACTTTTTTGGCAACATTGTCCCCTACTTGTTTGGAGAGTTTGTCTTTATGGCAGTGTTTGGTTACTGATGCCTCTTGCTTACAGTAGGTGTTGCAGCCTCTGGGGCCTTTAAAAAAAAAAAAAAGGTGTCTGTATGTAAAGACAGATCACGTGACACTGATTGCACACAGTTGGACATCATTTCACTAATTATGTGACTTCTTAAGGGAATTGGTTGCACCAGAGCTTTTCATGGGCTTCCCAACAAAGGGGTTGAATACATTACCACATGCCAATTTTCTGTTTTCTATTTCTAAACAATAGTTTTATTTATATATTTTTCTCATTTTACTTCAACAACTTAGACTATTGTGTTCTGATCCATCACATAAAATTCAGATTCGCAAAACATTGAATTTACGGCTGTAATGTACAAAATATGAAAAAAGTCAAGGGGGGTGAATACTTTTGAAAGGCACTATAATATAAGAGTAATGCATTTTTAAACTATCCATTTGAGAGTTCCTCATAGAATCAACCTTGTAGCATGAACCAGGGCTTTGCCAAATGGAATAGTAAAAAGAAGTTTAAACTGGATCTGACAGCTAAAAAAAAGGGTTGTAAGTAAGTGCATGGCTACATAGGATTCCAGGTATATATTTTTTTTATCTCCATATTCCTTTCCAGTGCTGAGATGTAAACTTTTGTGTCATTATGCAAAAGTGGTTAAAAAGCCCAGGCTATTCTCCAAAACAGCAAGAGTCCACGTTCAGGTACTAATAGTCACTAGATAAAGAGGACATGGACTGAACTCCCAAGGCATTTTCTGACCTAACTCATATGTTTGTGCATAAGTAATAATATCAATAAAAATTAACCCATTGGGGAGGGAGGGCATATGGGTACGCCCTCGCGTCCCTGTACTTAAAGGGGTACTCCACTGCCCTGCTTCCGGAGCTCTGCTCCCCAGCATCCGGAAGTTTATTGTTTCGAACGCTGTGTGCGGGCTTCCGTGTTCAGGGCCGCCCCTCGTGATGTCACGCCTGCCCCCTTGCAACGTCGCTGCGTACATAAATGTCAGAACTATTAAAATATAAGGGTAGTTAAACCACACGGTCGATTACGTAAATGTAAGAAAATACCAAAGTCCAAAATACCAAAGTCCATTTTTGGTCACTTCATACGCCATAAAAAATTATATAAAACGATCAAAAAGTCCCGTCAAAACAAAATAGTACTGATAAAAACTACAGACCACAGTGCAAAAATCAGCCCTCATATAGCCCCGTATGCGGAAAAAAAAAGTTATAGGGGCCAGAAGATGACAATTTTAAACATACCAATTTTGGTGCATGTAGTATAATTTTTTTAAAGTAATAAGATAAAACCTACATAAATTGGGTATCCTAGTAACTGGACTATGGTTATGGACTAACAGAATTAAAATAAGGTGTCATTTTTACCGAAAAGTGCACTGCATAGATATGGAAGCCCCGAAAAGTTACAAAATTGTGTTTTTTTTATTTCACCACACAAATACATTTTTTTTTCATAGCCCTTATATGGGTCTGAAGGTGGAAAATTGAAAGCATTAGGATTTTTAGAAGGGAAGGAGGAAAAAATGAAACTGCAAAAAACGAAAATTGGCCTCGTCCTTAAGGTCAAAATGGGCTTTGTCCCAAAGGGGTTAAAATAAGATTGGACATAAACATCCTCTGAGTTGATGCTCCCCTTGGGAGTCGTTAGAATAATTTCCCCTATTGGGTCAAAGAACCCAAGTATCTAAGCAGGAAACATCAATACATTGGGTTGTTTTGGCAGTATAAACACTACACTATCAATAAGTTTTTTTTGTTCGGATTATGGAAGGAAATTTAAATAGACAGTGTGCCTTTCACACAAGCATCATTACACAAAAGACTGTTAGCTGATTAGATTTGATAATCCAGTGTATGGAACCATATAAATATAGGTGATTTGCTGAGAATGTCCAAAAAGATGTAACAATTCATTACCGTAGCTTAAGGGAAGTAGTAAGTAGTGGCTGTGACTGTAGACAGACAGAATGGCAGTAATGGATCAGGTAGGCAGTTATTAGATGAGTACACCCCTTTATAGGGGTACTCCGGTGAAAACCTTTTTTCTTTTAAATCAACTGGTGGCAGAAAGTTAAATATATTTGTAAATTACTTCTATTAAAAAATCTTAATTCTTCCAGTACTTATTAGCTGCTGAATGCTACAGAGGAATTCCTTTCTTTTTGGAACACTGATGACATCACAAGCACAGTGCTCTCTGCTGACATCTCTGTCCATTTTAGCACCCATGCATAGCAGATGAATAGCAGATGAATAGCAGATGCATGCTAAGGGCAGCATGGTGGCTCAGTGGTTAGCACTGCTGCTTTGCAGTGCTCAGGACTTGGGATAAAATCCCACTAAGGACAACAATAAATAAAGTGTTATTATTATTATTACGTCAGCAGAGAGAACTGTGCCTGTGATGTCATCAGAGAGCATTCCGAAAAGAAAATAATTTTCTCTGTAGTATTCAGCAGCTAATAAGTACAGGAAAGATTTAGATTTTTTAATAGAAATAATTTACAAATATGTTTAACTTTCTGCCACCAGTTGATTTAAAAAGCTTTTCACCGGAGTACCCCTTTAAGTTCACTGGATTTATGTGACATCCTTCTATATCTATATTTCATATGTATATTGTTTGGCAAAATGAAGTTTTACCTTAGTTAAATATCTGTATTACCCTTAATTAACTGAGCACAGAGCAATCGGTCTCATGACCCAGTAACAACAATAGTTCTAATATTCCTTTCTTATATGCAAAGACAAGAACATGTCATAGAGGTAGTTCTAATGGAGATCTTTCTCAAGATGGACATTGAATGACAGCTAAGTTAAGGTTCCATAACAGCTGTGGCTTAGATCATATTGGCCTTTGTGTTGGACAACAGTATTCAACATTGACCCTGTCATTAAAATCTCACCAGCCAGACAGACATATTCTGCCATCCATTTAGATTAAGTAGAAACACAACTGAATGATATATTAGTTGATTAGATGTCAACAATGACAGACATTTTACCAAAAATGAATAAAAAATCCTACGCTAAACCACACCAAGAGGCGATTACCATTTCTTTGGAGTTTTTTAAAGCAGAGTGCAGAAAGGAGTGCTACTAGGCATGTACCCCAATATGCTTGATGGGGCTTTCTAAATTGGGGGACACACATTTTTAACGCTGCATAAAAACTGCTTTATATGCTGTCTCACGTTTTTTAGATTGTAGTCAGTGCTGCTATCAGGAATTTTGGGGCCCCATACAGCTGATTCATGTTGAATTACAGAATTAATGGGACATTTCAGTTATAACCATAAAGTGCACTGTAAAAGCTTTTTTCTTCAATTTTCTTAAAATTTTCCACCGAAAATATTATTTTTTTGTTTTGTATAACATTTTATAGTAAGATGACAGATGTAATTACAAAGTACAATTGGTTGCGCAAAAAACAAGACTCATGTAGGTCTGTGGATAAAAAAATGAAAGAGATATGTCTCTTAGAAAAAATGAAAATTGGCCATGTCCTTAAAGGGGTTATCCAGGAAAAAACTTTTTTAATATATCAACTGGCTCCAGAAAGTTAAACAGATTTGTATATTACTTCTATTAAAAAATCTTAATCCTTTCAGTACTTATGAGCTGCTGAAGTTGAGCTGTTTTTTTTTCCTGTCTAAGTGCTCTCTGATGACACGTGTCTCGGGAACCGCCCAGTTTAGAAGCAAATCCCCATAGCAAACCTCTTCTTTTCTGCTCTCTGCTGACATCTCTGCTTGTTTTGGGAACTGCACACTGTTGCCAGACAGAAAACAACAACTCAACTTCAGCAGTTGATAATTATTGAAAGGAATAAGATTTTTTAATAGAAGTAATTTACAAATCTGTTTAACTTTCTGGAGCCAGTTGATATATAAAAAAAAGTTTTTTCATGGAATACCCCTTTAACCTCTTAAGGACCCATGACGTATGCGTACGTCATGAGTCCTGGTCCTGCGATATAACGCGGGGTCACACGGTGACCCTGCATCATATCACGGCGGGCCCGGCATCATAGTGAAGCCGGGACCCGCCTCTAATAGCGCGCATCACTGATTGCTGTGCCGCGTGCTATTAACCCTTTAGCCGCGCACTCAAAGCTGAGCCGCGCGGCTAAAAACGAAAGTAAAAGTGCCCGGCTAACTCAGGCATCTTGAACAGCTGTAGCACAGGAGGAGGTCTTCTTACCTTCTCCTGTGCTGTCCGATTGCCGAATGAATGCTTCAAGCCTGAGATCCAGGCTTGAGCATTCAATCGCTGAAAACACTGATTGATCCATTCCTATGGAGATGGATCAATCAGTGTAAAAGATCAGTTAATGCAATGTTATAGCCCCCTATAGGAGCTATAATATTGCATTAAAAAAGTGTAAAAAAATCATTAACCCTTTCAATTATCCCTTCCCCTAATAAAAGTTTGAATCACCCGGCATTTCCAAAAATAAAAAAAACATTATGTAAATAATAATAAAAATAAACATATGTGGTATCGCCGCGTGTGGAAATGTCCGAATGATAAAAATATACCGCTTTTTAAACTGCTCGTTCAATGGCGTACGCGCAAAAAATTCCAAAGTCCAAAATAGCGCATTTTTATCACTTTTTATACCACAAAAAAGTGAATAAAAAGTGATCAAAAAGTCTGATCAGAACAAAAATGGTACCGCTAAAAACTTCAGATGACGGCTCAAAAAATGAGTCCTCAAAGCACCCTGAACATAGAAAAATAAAAAAGTTATAGGGGTCAAAAAATTACCATTTTAAACGTATACATTTTCCTGCATGTAGTCATGATTTTTTTCGGAGTAGGGTATCATTTTAACCGTATGGACCTACAGAGTAAAGATAAGGTATCATTTTTGACAAAAAATGTACTGCGTAAAAATAGAAGCCCCCAAAACTTACAAAATAGTGTTTTTTCATCAATTTTGTCGCACATTGATTTTTTTCCCGTTTCACCGTAGATTTTTGGGTAAAATGACTAATGTCATTACAAAGTAGAATTAGTGACGCAAAAATTAAGCCATTATATATAATTTTAGGTGAAAATTTTTAAGAGTTATGATTTTTTAAAGTTAAGGAGGAAAAATTGAAAATGAAAAAACGGAAAAAGCCAGGGTCCTTAAGGGGTTAAGGGATTAAACGGGCAACAATAATGTGGTGTGTGAACATACCCTAAGGTGCTTGATGCAATGTGAACCACCCTTACAGCTACATATTTATTACTTACAACACCAAGCTTATGAAGGAATGGAATGATTGGCAGAAAGGAAGGTATATACACTACTCAAAAAAGTAAAGGGAACACCAAGATAACACATCCTAGATCTGAATGAATGAACTAATCGTATGAAATACTTTCGTCTTTACATAGTTGAATGTGCTGACAACAAAATCACACAAAAATTATCAATGGAAATCAAATTTATCAACCCATGAGGTCTGGATATGGAGTCACACTCAAAATCAAAGTGGAAAACCACTCTACAGGCTGATCCAACTCTGATGTAATGCCCCAGATGTGCTCAATCGGATTTAGGTCTGGGGAATGGGTGGGCCAGTCCATAGCATCAATGCCTTCCTCTTGCTGGAACTGCTGGCACACTCTGACCCACATGAAGTCTAGCATTGTCTTGCATTAGGAGGAACCCAAGTCCAACCGCACCTGCATGTGGTCTTCCAAGGGGTCTGAGGATCTCATCTCTGTACCTAATGGCAGTCAGGCTACCTCTGGCAAGCACATGGAGAGCTGTGCCCCCCCCCAAAGAAATGCCACCCCACACCATTACTGACCCACCACCAAACTGGTCATGCTGAGGATGTTGCAGGCAGCAGAACATTCTCCACGGGGTCTCCATGGCGAATTTGCCAATCTTGGTGCTCAATGTGAATCTGCTTTCATCTGTGAAGAGCACAGGGCACCAGTGGCAAATTTGCCAATCTTGGTGTTCTCTGGCAAATGCCAAATGTCCTGCACGGTGTTGGGCTGTAAGCACAACCCCCAACTGTGGACTTCGGGCCCTCATACCACCCTCATGGAGTCTGTTTCTGACCATTTGAGTGGACACATGCACATTTGTGACCTGCTGGAGGTCATTTTGCAGGTCCCTGGAAGTGCTCCTCCTGCTCCTCCTTGCAAATAGGCGGAGGTAGCGGTCCTACTGCTGGGTTGTTGCCCTCCTATGGCCTCCTTCATGTATCCTGATGTACTGGCCTGTCTCCTGGTAGTGCCTGCATGCTCTGGACAGTCTGCTGACAGACACAGCAAACCTTCCTGTCAAAGCTCGCATTAAATTAATGTGCCATCCTGGATGAGCTGCATTACCTGAGCAACTTGTGTGGGTTGTAGACTCCATCTCATGCTAGAGTTAAAGCACCACCAGCATTCAAAAGTGACAAAAACATCAGCCAGCAAGCATAGGAACTGGGAAGTGGTCTGTGGTCACCACTTGCAGAACCACTTCTTTATTGAGGGTGTCTTGCTAATTGCCTATAATTTCCACCTGTTGTCTGTTCCATTTGCAGTGTTCCCTTTATTTAGGAGATAAAGGAAGAAAGGGGGAAGAGAAGAAAGGGGGAACACTAGACTGAGGTGTAAGAAATGAAAGAATGATGAAGGTGGATATGGCGAGGTACAGATTGCATTGTGAATCTCCATCACAGTTAAGAATAGGGTGCCAATGTATACTGAGGTGGAGAGAAGTGGGTGTAGCTCCATTCACTTGCTCGAACAGAGTCACCTAGTGACCTAATTCGGTCCATATATGCCATTTTCATTGGACAACACAGCAGACCATGCATTTAGGTCTGGTTAAGATAGCATATACAGCATGAACAGAATCACTAGGTGACTTTGTTCAGGCAATTGAAATAAATGGCACCCCAATGCTTTCTGTCACAGTATCTGTCAGCATCCTGTTCTTGGCTGGATGCTGACAGATACCTGTGACAAGGATTCAAAACACAGCATGAACAGAGCCTTCTGGAGAAATGATAAAGCATGAGGGGTAAATGAAGTGACATGAGGCCTGGCCACATGGTCTCCCCACCCCCTATGAGTACAGCACTCTCTATGGCTGGCCAGTCAGTGAATCGCCCTGAGTAATATAAAGCAGAAAGTGTGAGCAAAGATGTCACTATTTTTACACTTGACCGACCTGCAATGCAGCCCCCAGGATCTCCTGCAGCTCTGCCCATGTTTCTTTGCCTGTGACAGCTGGGTCATCAAGAGGATGAACAAAATGCTTCCCCCGCACTTCTGTCTCACTCCCAGACCGTCACTAAGTAGTTTCTACTGATGATCCAGCCGGTGAGGGTTCTGAGAGGGAGGCGGGTAGCACTTCCTCAGCGGAGCTCCCAGTCAGTGTGTAGGCTGAGGGATGGTGTCATCAAAAGAGAGAAGTTGCAGACATTGCTCTAAACAGCAGAGGAGGGGGAGGTGCCAGACTTGTTTCCTTTTCTTCCTCTCTCTTGTGCCGCCAGGCCCTCTGTGATATATCCCTGCTCTTCTCCCAGGTAGCCACTGTGGTACTCTTAAAAGGCCACAGTGGCTGTCTGAAGGAATGTACTGGGGCTGCTGCAGGAGGGTGCATCGAGGGCCCAGGCCCTGGGGCACTAGCTGTACCCCCCTTAAGGTGGCCCTGCTTGTAGTTACTAAAAGGGATATTCAGTAAAATTAAGTTTTTTAATTTTGAAATAAAAATAAAAAATTATATTATATGGTTTCTGAACTGGTGATGCTGACAAGCATGGGTTGTGTATGCATAGACCTGTCTGAAACTACCAGCAGAACATGTCATAGTGGTTTACTGGAGGAAGTGTAGTGGTCTGCGTAAAGCAACAGGTTGAGACACCTTTCAAATCAATTTAAATTTGTCCATCCTTACTAGCTTTTCTGAGGGCCCAGCTTGTTCCACCTCTGTCTCTGCCAAGGTTGGTCATGCTCCTCCTTGTCCTCATCAGTGTTGCCTTGTGTAACGTCCTTATCCCCTCTCTCTTCCATAGAGTCTATCTCCAAATCTTATTCCTCAGGTTCCACTACCTCCTCATCCAACTCCTCCTCCTCAAGGAGAACATCCGTATTGCTGTCATCAAGACGTGTAGTCTCCTACATCCCTCCTTCTTCCATCATCGTCGTCAGCATCTGCTCCAAAAGGAATATCAGAGGCATTACATCCCCCATGCCACTGTTTTCCTTACTGACATATCAGTACTGTACTAGTACTGCAACAAACATTTTTACTGGCAGAGAACACGGTGGGGGTCTTCTGCCCTCTACACTGTCCCCCAACACATTTTCCAGACATGTTTTTCTGTTGCTTTTATCCTTTTTGGGTGAATATTCACCAACCTACTTGTTAAACCTAAGTTTAAACTTTTTAAATGCTTTTTGCGTGGCAGGGATGATGAGTACTGAAGGTGTTTGTAGAACAATAATAAATGCATCAGAACCGAATAACACTAGAGGCTAGATACACATAACTTCAACACTTTTTTTTGCGTTGCAGGGATGACAGCACAATGACCACTGAAGGTTTACAATATTAAATGTACCAGTACCATGTAACACTACAGGCTAGATATGTGTAACTTCAACACACTTTTTGAGTGGCAGGGATGAAAGCACAATGAGTACCAAAGGTGTTTGCGGAACAATATTAACCCCTTAAGGACGCAGCCCATTTGGGCCTTGAGGACGCAGACAATTAAATTTTTACGTTTTTGTTTTTTCCTTCTCGCCTTCAAAAAATCATAACTCTTTTATAATTTCATCCACAGACTAGTATGAGGGCTTGTTTTTTGCGCGACCAGTGGTCCGTTGTAATGCCATCACTCACTTTACCATTAAATGTATGGCGCAACCAAAAAAATACAATTTGTGTGGTGAAATTAAAAAGAAAACCGCAATTTAGCTAATTTTGGATGGTTTTGTTTTCACGCCGTACAATTTATGGTAAAATTGACATGTGTCCTTCATTCTTTGAGACAATATTATTAAAATGATACCCATGATAACATACTTTTCTATTACTGTTGCGCTTAAAAAACAATCGCAAACTTTTTAACCAAATTAGTATGTTTAAAATCCCCCTATTTTGAAGACCTATAAATTTTTCATTTTTCCATATAAGCGGTGGTATGAGGGCTCATTTTTTGCGCCGTGATCTGTACTTTTTATTAATACCATATTTGCTTATATTGAACTTTTAATCAATTTTTTTATCATTTTTTTTGTGAATAAAATTTTATAAAAAAGCATCCATTTTTTACTTCTTTTTTTATTTTTATGTTCACGCTGTTCACCGTACGGTATCATTAACATTTTATTTTAATAGTTTAGATATTTACGCACGCGACAATACCATATGTATATAAAATATTTTTTTACCACTTTTTATGGGTGAAATAGGGAAAATGGGACAATTTACGTTTTTATTGGGGGAGGGGGGTTTTCACATTTTTTATTGCTTTATTTTTTTAGTTTTATTTTTAAACTTTAATAGTCCCCATAGGGGACTATTTATAGCAATCACTCGATTGCTAATCCTGTTCAGTGCTGCGTATAGGACACAGCACTGATCAGGGTTATCGGTCATCTTCTGCTCTGGTCTGCGGGAAGGCTGATCGGAGCAGAAGACGCCGGGAAGGCAGCAGAGGCAGGTGAGGGGACCTCAGTCTGCCGTGCTGGATGATCGGATCGCCGCGGCAGTGCTGCGGGCGATCCGATCATCCATTTTAGTGACCGCGATGCTGCAGATGCCGTGATCTGTATTGATCACTGCATCTGAGGGGTTAATGGCGGACAACCGTGGGATGGCGAATCACTATTTAAAACAGCTATTTCTGGCCTACAGAGAACCTCAAAAGGGGTGTAAAACACTTTGCCTTGCTGTAACACGCATAGGGTATGTGCTGGGTTAGTGAAATTATATTGTTATTCAGTATGACATGCAGATCAGAGGCGTCACTATTAGAATCACTGTCGCAGAGCGGCACGATGACAGAGCTTGGAGGTAGCATCAATATGAGGAGACCATATAGTGGCTGAATGACACAGTGTGGAGGTGGCAGCAGCATGAGAAGAACATATGGTGGCTGAATGACACAGCCTGGAGTTGGCGGCAGCATGAGGAGATCACATAGTGGCTGAATGAAAAGCCTGTAGTTGGCAGCAGCATATAGTGGCTGAATGACACAGCCTGGAGTTTGCGGAAGCATGAGGAGACCATATAGTAGCTTAATGACATAGCATGGAGGTGGCAGCAGCATGAAGAGACCATATAGTGCCTGAATGACACAGTATGGAGGTAGCGGCAGCATGTGGAGACCATATAGTGGCTGAATGACACAGTCTGGAATTGGTGGCTGCATGAGGATACCACATAGTGGCTGAATGACACAGCCTGGAGTTGGCGGCAGCATATAGTGGCTGAATGATACAGCCTGGAGTTTTCAGTAGCATGAGGAGACCATATAATGGATGAATGACACAGCCTGGAGGTGGCGGCAGCATGAGGAGAACACATAGTGGCTGAATGACACAGCCTGGAGGTGGCAGCATATAGTGGCTGAATGACACAGCCTGGAGTTTGCGGAAGCATGAGAAGAACATTCAGTGGCTGAATGACACAGCCTGGAGGTGGCGGCAGCATGGGGAGACCATATAGTGGCTGTTTGACACAGTGTGGAGGCGGCAGCAGCATGAGGAGACCACATAATGGCTGAATGACAAAGCCTGGAGTTGGCAGCAGCATGAGGAGACCACATAGTGGCAGAATGACACAGCCTGGAGTTGGCGGAAGCATGAGGAGACCACATAGTGGCTGAATGACACAGCCTGGAGTTTGCAACAGCAGAAGGAGAACATATAGTGGCTGAAGGACAAAGCCTGGAGTTGGCAGCAGCATAAGGAGACCACATAGTGGCAGAATGACACAGCCTGGAGTTGGCGGAAGCATGAGGAGACCACATAGTGGCTGAATGACACAGCCTGAAGTTTGCAACAGCAGAAGGAGAACATATAGTGGCTGAATGACACAGCCTGGTGGTGGCAGCAGCATGAGGAGAACATTTGGTGGCAGTATGAGACAGCTTGGAGCTGGCATCAGCATGAGGAGAACATATGCTGGCAGTGTGAGACAGCTTGGAGCTGGCATAAGCATAAGGAGAACATATGGTGGCAGAATGAGACAGCCTGGAGCTGGCATCTGTATGAGGATAACATATGGTGGCAGAATGAGACAGCCTGGCATTGGTATCAGCACAAGGAGAACATATGGTGGCAGAATGAGACAGCCTGGAGGTGTCAGCAGCATCAGGAGTCCTGAAAGTGACCCGGTGACAGAGTGGTGCAGTGGGTGGAAATACCAGTACCCCATGATGAAGGTGGGTGAAAAAAGGAGAACTTGGTATCAGATGTTGTGCATCAGGCAGGTGGCATGATCAGAATAGTAGCTGAGGCACGTAGGCAGAAGAAAACGGTCTCTTTTGTAAAAGTGTTAGTGAGCACAAGTAAGTATTGCGTATATGCATTAAGTAAAACTTAGCTTTTAAGAATATATATTTTTTTTATCGAACAAAAGAAAAGGTTTGCAAAAAAACACCATGTGCCACTTACACCACCAAGTATTGATGTGATGCACACACAGGAATCTCTCCCTATTTCCACCTACAAACACTGCCATTTTCTAGGGTTTTTACGTGGAAATAGGGATTGGTTCCTGTGTGGGGCCGCCCTTTTAAAGACATGTAACGCTTTCCTCGAAAAGGTGAAAGGGAACAACGTATTGCCCATTGTAGCAGGTGGGGGTAAAAACTTCCCCTGTAAGGCCCTACTCTTGCCCTATTAATTACCTTCTTGGCAAGTGTTACTCACCCTAAAAAGGGCGGCCCCAGACAGGAAATTCTATTTCTACCTAAAAACCCTGGGAAATGGCAGTGTTTGTAGGGGGAAATAGGGAGAGGTTCCTGTGGGGCTGTCCTTTTTAGGGCAAATAACACTTGCCAAGAAGGGAATTAATGATGCGAGAGTAGGGCCTTAAAGGGGAAGTTTTACCCCCACCAGTTACAATGGACCATAAGTTTTTCCTTCCACCTTTAAGAAGCCTTTGCATCACATCAATACTTGGTGGCGTAGGTGGCACATGGTGTTTTTTGCACACGTTTCCTGTTGTTTGATTTAAAAAATATTTTGGGTACATACATTTTATCCTAAGAAAATTATTAAAAGTTAAGTTTTACATAATGCATATCCTCAATACTTACTTGTGGTCTGATGCGGAGGAATGTCTGTAACTGGGAGCAGCGCCTTAAATATGTTTAGCACTATCAATATTTGTGAAGTGTTGGTGTGGCACCATGGTCAATCTACCCTGATGCATCAGGCATTGGTGTGTGGAATCCTGGCTGATCCATGCCTGATTCATCTTTACAAAGGTCAGTCTCTCCATATCTTTTGTGGACAGACGAGTTCTCTTTGGGGTGACTATAGCCCCCGCTGCACTAAACACCCACTCTGATGGCACACTACTGGCTGGGCAGGACAGCTTTTACAGGGCAAACTCTGCTAGTGACGGCCACAAATCAAATTTGGTTGCTCAGAAGTCCCGTGGATCTTCAAGGTGTGTTGGCATGGTCATGTAAAGGTATGCCACCACTGGCTGGTTCAGGTTCTGCTCCAGGTCTACCTGCTGCTGATGAGTTGCTTCACTATGCGGGTAAAGAAAGCCACTCATCAGCAACTGTAGACTCAGGCTGCTGCTGATAGAGCTGGTACTGCTCCTGCCACCCCACTCCTCCCCAGCAGCCATGGCAGTTGAAGGTGAGTGCAGAGGGCCACCGGAGTTAGACCTGCGAGAGGATGGACGATGGCGCAGATAGACATCGGCTGATAGATGTCTCTGTAGTAGGTCAGTTTGTCCTCCCTCTCAGTGGATGTAAAAAAGGCCCCCATTTTGTGTCAATAGCGAGGCTCCAATAAGGTGGAGAACCAGAAGGCATCCCACTGTCGAATGGTGAAAATTCAGCAGTCACTACGCAAGCAAATGAGCATGCATCGTGCCATTTGTGAAAATGATTTGGAGAGACTCCCTGTCTCCATCTTCACTGCATACTGCCACGGTGTGTCTGGGTCCCCTGTCTCGCCTTCCTCACAACCCTCTAGCTCCTCCAGCTGCTACTGCTCCTCCTCTCCTGTCAGATGACTAGAAAAACCGCCCATCTTGCAAAACCTAAATTGTGCTCCACTGTGCAGGGCGCATGTCTCAGGCTTGCTTGTCGCAGCGCAGACAAGATGTTCTTCCCGTTGTTGGTCACCATAGTTGCCATTTCCAGTTTTCGTGGAGTAAGCCATGATTCAATTTCTTGATGAATGACTTTTAGCAGTTCCTCCCCTGTGTAACTCAGTTCGCCAAGGCAGACCATGTGAAGAACGGCGTGACACAGCCGTGCCCTGCACACATGGTAGGCTGTAGGGGCACTGAGACATGTCCATGCAGTGGAGGCTGAGTACACGGTGGAGGATGAGGAGGCATTTTGATCAAAAAGTGCACTAAGAGCCTCCATTTTCTGACCAAGATTGCTGCTGCATTCTGTATTTGCCACAGCAGCGTTCACCCGTGTATTAGGTAGTTGTGCTGGCTATGTTTCTTTTTGTTTTTGCTGTGAAATTAAGGGGGAGTGGCACCCTCTCTAGCCATGCACCCTTCCCCTTTTTCACAGGAGGTTTTTAAATTGAGTGGATCCAGCATGTCACCCAGTCAGAGGCCATATGCCCAGCAGAGGTGAGTGAAATGAGTTTTAGGGTCCCATCCGAAATGAGGCCACCTCCGCGTGGTGGATGGGGGACACGTTTTGATCAAAAAGTGCACTAAAAGCCTCTATTTTTTGACCAAGAGTTCTGCTGCAACCTTCTTTTTTGTATACTCTGTATTTGCCACAGCGGCGTGCACCCATGTACTAGATAGTTGTGCTGCCTATGTTTCTTTTTGTTTTTGCTGTGCAATTTAAGGGGAGTGGCACCCTCTCTAGCTGTGCATATAGTAATACACACAGATGTCACTGCACAGTGACCCTTATCCCATTAGCTTGCATCATTTTCTGATTTCACAAATATTTTTCTTGTTTTGCAGTAAATTTTATGGAAACATGAATAGTGTCATTACAGAATACAAGCCTTCAGAAACCTGCAGAAAACAAGCCCTCACATGGATAAAATAATTATGGCTCTTAGATGGACAGGAGAAAAAAAATTAATAAAAACCCAAGGGGATAAAGAGCATTTAACATGACTGGGGATTATATGCCCAGCAGGAATCTCTACCAGCAGAGGGAGACACCCATCTGTAAACCGCTTCTCAAAGAGAACTACTTTTTAGACAGAGATCTTGGAAACATCTTGAGTAACTTTTTATTATAAACTAAATACCCTTTGCTTGCTGAAACCATAATACTTTTTCTGATAGAGGAACATTTTACTCAAGAGAAGAGATGGATGTGAGTATGAGCAAATCAAACCAATGGAAGTTTGGGGCCAAAATGAATATGGTTTTTAGTTATAGCGCACAGAAAGAGGCTCCAGTTATTTCCATCATTCCTATTAAGTCAGTAAACTCCAATCTCCCTAAATTGGACATGTCTTACACAAAATACGTTATTCAATGTGAAATAAAACAAAATTCCAATTGATTGTAGTTTTTAGGAAAGCTCAATCTTTTTTTTTTTTTTAAGTGTGATGTTGCAGCCTATCTACAGAAGCCCAACATGCCTTAATAGATTAATGAAGCCAATCCGTCAAGAGGAGCAGAAAAAGAGGTTTAAGGAAATTGTTTTCATGGATGTAAAACAAATTTATGACAAGTTCTTTAAATCATTTCATGCAGTGTTTTGGTTGAAAACATTGTGTGCTTTCTATATTTTCATGCTCAGTTTGGGTTACTTGTCAAATTCTTATTGCTACAAAAGTATCACAGAAAGAAAAAGAATCGTGTAAAGACTTGGATGTATCCCTTTGATACAACAATTTTTGTTTTAGTTGCACTGGGTTTTTAGTCTTTGATAAGCAACCCCCTTCAGATTCAACTGCTCTCCATATGCCACTTTATCTGTCATGCCCAACCACTTATTAGTTATTATAATCTGTCCTTGTGCCTCCGCACTTCACAAAGTTAGAGTTTCTTTTCTCCAAACAGAATTCTCACATGGGTTCCTTTTTGTTTCATTCCGTGTTATCGCCAGCAAGCAGAAAGTTAAGAATTGAGTCATACCATGGCAAATCTGTAAAGAATGAAATCTTTCAAAGGTCAGCTCCTCGAACTTGTCTGTTGTTGACATTTAGGCATTTATTTCAGACGTCGCAGATAATTTTCTTGGAGATAATGTGGAAGACTAGCTCTGTTGATATGCAATTATGTGCATAATGAAATGCAAAAATGCAAATAAATCCATATATGCCAGTTGTTGGCTTGGCTTTTTGTCAGCCATGCAGACATCCGCAGACTTTGATGGATAAAGAGTCATCACTTCTCGAAACATCCCTGATATCTTTTAGCAGAAGACATAGGACATGTTATCTCATGATGGTAATTAGCATCAACCTCGAAATGTGAAAGTTCCCCGGGTCAAATTTCCTGTTAGTAAATTCTGAAAAAAAAATCACAAAGGCTTAATTGCAACATTAATTTATTGTACGACTTGAAATTCAGCCGGTTTTCTCAAGCGAGCAGGGACTACAGTAATGTCTTCATTAAGGATGACGGCTCCAGCTCGTCCTGCTGACTCAGAAACCAGGGTTATGCCGTCCGATGTTTAATTCCATATATATCATATTTTACAGTAATTATAATAAAAATGGTGAAATAAGTCTCCTCAAGTCAAACGTGTGACCAAACCAAGAACTTGTAGATGAAGCTTGTGGTTTTTTTCTTATTAATACACCAAGAACTCTCTAGATTACAGTCTAATTGCAGACAACACAGTTATTCAGACTAATTATCTAAGAACTTCTGCTTTGCCAAACATCCATGCTAACAATTACAGGGTTATTAAAATCTTAAGGGCTCTTGTTTTTTCTTTTCTACACATTTGTAATATCTGCTAATGAATGGCAGGGTCTATTTTTAAACACATTTAGTAGTGTTAAAGAGTCCAAAAATACTTTTTAAAATTTTTAAAAACAATAATTCATCCAGTATAAAATTATATTTTTATTTTATTTTATACCAGTACTTTTACCAAGTTTACTTTTACAAACTTGTATTATTGCTTTTCTTAGCAATTCAGAATAGAATAGTAGTGTAATGTACTGTGAGCACACATACCTGATAAAATCTTATGTAGCTCACCTTATTAGTCGCACTTATACTAATCCTCAGGGCTGGTTTTAGAATATGTGTAGTCCTGTTCGAAATTAAATTGGGCCCGGGTCCCTGTGCCCAAAGATCTCCCTATTGCGCTCCCTGAATTGTGCTGCTAATGTAAGTAAATAGGATTGCACTGCAAACTGCAAGTGGCTGCAACTGTGACCTGACAAATGTGATAATTTGATCCATGGTGGAAATTTGGGGGTCACAACAAAACCCCATTCACTTATATTAACTGAGATTTAGCATGATTCCAGGTGCGCAACATGGCAATCTTTGACTCTGAGACCCATGTTATATGCAAAGCTGCCATGTAGCTCTAACATAACAGTATCACATTTGATTGTTTAGAGAGTAATAGTGCACACACACTATAACAGTCATCTTCTCAGTGCTGCCTTCAATAATAGTTTTCCTCTTAAAGGGAATCTGGCAGCTTATTCACCAGTACTAATCCAACTACAGAGTGTTATAATGCGGGTGAATCTGAGGAAAATTAGGTATCCAAGGTCCTGTTTCAAAGATAAAGAGAGAGGATATTGTTTTCTAAACTGCATTGAACTGCAGGAAAGCTATGTGTGAGAATGGTATAAGTCATCAAGTGGGACCTGAGTGGGTAACGGTGATTCCCATGTGAGTGAACTGACAGTAAGATGCGTGCTGGAATGAAAGTAAAGAAAGTGCAACTAGCAGGCCACTGCTTGTGGTGGGAATAGTGTCAACCAACTACCATTCAGACATAGTAACATAGTTCATAAGGTTGAAAAAAGACCAGAGTCCATCAAGTTCAACCTATAACCATAATGAGTCCCTACGGAGTTGATCCACAGGAATGCAAAATAACCCTCATAGTAGAGGTAAAAATTCATTCCTGACTCCAAATATGGCAATCAGAATAGATCCCTGGATCAACCTCCTATACATATAGATCTACTGTAGAATCCATAACCTGTAATGATATTATTCTCCAAAAATGCATCCAGACCCCTCATCTGGAAGAGAATTCCACAGTCTCACATTTCTTACAGTAAAGAACCCCTGTCTTTGCTGGTGTAGAAACCTTCTTTCCTCTAAACGTAGAGGATGCCCGCTTGTTATAGATACAGTCCTGAGTATAAATAGATCATGGAAGAGATCTCTGTACTTTCCCCTGATATATTTATACATAGTTATTAGATGGCCCCTAAGCCTTCTTTTTTCTATACTAAATAACCCCAGTTCTCTCCAGCACCACTATAACTTTCTTGTACACTGGTGCCCATTACTGTACACAGTATTCTATGTGTGGTCTGACTAGTGATTTGTACAGCGGTAGACTTATTTCCTTGTCATGGGCATCTACACCCCTATTGATGCACCCCATGATTTTATTTGCCTTGGCAGCAACTGCCCGACTCTGGTCACTACAGCTATATTTACTATTAAATAACACTCCCAAGTCCTTTTCCACGTCAGTCGTTCCAAGTGTGCTCTCATTTAATACATAATCCCAGCACGGATTTTTCTTCCCCATGTGCATTAACTTACATTTATCAGTCTTAAACCTCATCTGCACTTCTCAGTCCAAACCTCCAACCTATCCAGATCCATTTGTAACAGTGCACTGTCCTCTATAGTGTTTACTGCTTTACAGAGTTTAGTATCATCTGCAAAGATTGCTACTTTACTATTCAATCCCTCTACAAGGTCATTAATAAATATATTAAATAGAACAGGACCCAAGACTGACCCCTGTGGTACCCAACTAGTAACAGTCACCCAATCAGAATAAGTACCATTAATAACCACCCTCTATTTCCTATAACTGAGCCAGTTACTTAACCACTTGCACACATTTTCCCCCAGTCCAAGCATTCTCATTTTATGCACCAACCTTTTATGTGGCACCGTATCAAATGCTTTCGAAAAATCCAGATATACGACATCCAGTGATTGCCCCTGGTCCAGTCTGGAGCTCACCTCCTCATAAAAGCTGATCAGGTTAGTTTGACAGGACCGATCCCTCATAAAGCATCTCTTACAAAACCCTCAAACAGTTTACATACAACGGAGGTTAAACTAACAGGCCTATAATTCCCGGGGTCACCTTTTGACCCCTTTTTAAATATTGGCACCACATTTGCCATGTGCCAGTTCAGGTGAACAGTCCCTGATACTATAGTGTCCCTGAATATTAAAAATAGGGGTCTGTCTATTACATTACTTAATTCCTTTAGAACACAGGGGTGAATGCCATCTAGACCTGGTGATTTGTCTATTTTGATTTTTTGTAGGCGGCACTGTACTTCTTCCTGTGTTTGACAGGTGACCTGTTCTGTGGAGTTTACCTTATCTCGTTGTATTTCACCTGTCATTTCATTTTCCTCTGTGAATACAGTGGAGAAGAATTTGTTTAATATATTAGTTTTTTCCCGATCCCCATTAATTTTGAACCTTTTTGCTATTTATATAGTTAAAAAATATTTTGGGGTTAGTTTTACTCTCTTTGGCAATTAGTCTTTCTGTCTCTATTTTTGCAGCTTTTAGCTGTTTTTTTTTTACATATTTTACATTTTTCTCTAAAGCTTTTTAATGCTTCTTCACTGCCGTCCTGTTTTAGTAGTTTAAATGCTTTATTTTTGTCATTTATTGCCCTCTTAACCTTTTTATTCATCCATATTGGTTTTCTTTTATTTTCTTATTTTATTCCCATAAAATATATACATCTTACAGTGAGAGTTTTAAATATTTAGTGTCAGTATTCTTGTTTTTGAGGACATTATCCCAATCATAGGCGTGCGCAGCCTATTGCATTAGGGTGTGCACCCTAAAGCACAAACTCACGCCGCACGCGTGCATATATGTATATATACGCACACATACACACAGTTAGTATAGTTCCCCCACATTAGGTGCAGTATAGTCCCCCCACATTAGGTGCAGTATAAGTCCCGCCACATTAGGTGCAGTATAGTTCCCCCACATTAGGTTGGAAGTATAAGTCCCCGCACATTAGGTTGGCAGTACAGTTCCCCCACATTAGGTTGGCAGTACAGTTCCCCCACATTAGGTTGGCGGTACAGTTCCCCCACATTAGGTTGGCAGTACAGTTCCCCCACATTAGGTTGGCAGTACAGTTCCCCCACATTAGGTGCAGTACAGTTCCCCCACATTAGGTGCAGTACAGTTCCCCCACATTAGGTTGGCAGCACAGTTCCCCCACATTAGGTTGGCAGTACAGTTCCCCCACATTAGGTTGGCAGTACAGTTCCCCCACATTAGGTGCAGTTCAGTTTCCCCACATTAGGTGCCACCTAATGTGGGGGAACTGTACTGCACCTAATGTGGGGGAACTGTACTGCACCTAATGTGGGGGAACTGTACTACACCTAATGAAGGGGAACTGTACTGCACCTAATGCGGGGGAACTGTACTGCACCTAATGCGGGGGAACTGTACTGCACCTAATGTGGGGGAACTGTACTGCACCAGTACAGTTCCCCTACATTAAGTGCAGTACAGTTCCCCCACATTAGGTGTAGTACAGTTCCCCACATTATGTGCAGTACAGTTCCCCTACATTAGGTGCAGTACAGTTCCCCTACATTAGGTGCAGTATAGTTCCCCCACATTAGGTGCAGTATAGTTCCCCCACATTAGGTGCAGTATAGTTCCCCCACATTAAGTGCAGTATAGTTCCCCCACATTAAGTGCAGTATAGTTCCCCCACATTAAGTGCAGTATAGTTCCTCCACATTAGGTGCAGTATAGCTCCCCAAATTAGGTTCAGTATAGTTCCCCACATTAGGTGCAGTATATCTTTCCACATTAGGTGCTGTACAGTTCCCCCACATTAGGTGCAGTATAGTTCCCCCACATTAGGTGCAGTATAGTTCCCCACATTAGGTGCAGTATATCTTTCCACATTAGGTGCAGTACAGTTTCCCCACATTAGGTGCAGTATAGTTCCCCCACATTAGGTGCAGTATAGTTCCCCCACATTTGGTGCAGTATAGTTCCCCCACATTAGGTGCAGTATAGCTCCCCACATTAGGTGCAGTATAGTTCCCCCACATTAGGTGCAGTATAGTTTCCCCCACATTAGGTGCAGCATAGTTTCCCCCACATTAGGTGCAGTATAGTTTCCCCCACATTAGGTGCAGTATAGTTTCCCCCACATTAGGTGCAGTATAGTTCCCCCACATTAGGTGCAGTATAGTTCCCCTATATTAGGTGCAGTATAGTTCCCCCACATTAGGTGCAGTATAGTTCCCCCACATTAGGCTGGCAGTATAGTTCCCCCACATTAGGTGCAGTATAGTTCTCCCCACATTAGGTGCAGTATAGTTCCCCCACATTAGGTGCAGTATAGTTTCCCCCACATTAGGTGCAGTATAGTTCTCCCCACATTAGGTGCAGTATAGTTCCCCCACATTAGGTGCAGTATACTTTCCCCCACATTAGGTGCAGTATACTTTCCCCCACATTAGGTGCAGTATACTTTCCCCCACATTAGGTGCAGTATAGTTTTCCCCACATTAGGTGCAGTATAGTTCTCCCCACATTAGGTGCAGTATAGTTCCCCCACATTAGGTGCAGTATAGTTCCCCCACATTAGGTGCAGTATACTTTCCCCCACATTAGGTGCAGTATAGTTTCCCCCACATAGTTTCCCCCACACCAGCTCGTGTTGGTCACTTACCATTCCGGCCGGCGCGCGCATCCTCTTCCTTGAATCTCCGCTCCTCTGTTGCTATGGGCGCACGCACGGGACGTCAATGACGTCCCTGCGTGCACTACTTCCCGGCGGCCCCTGTGTTTTGAAAGTTAACACGGGGGCCACTGTAGAAAGGTAACCGGGACATCCTTGTGTCCCGAAAAGATCTTTCGGAACACAGGGATGTCCCGAATGTGACGGGGGGGGGGGGTCCTCTGCGGGCTGCTCATGGTGGCCTCGGATGCCTCCCTGGGCTTGATTAGGGTGTGCCTGGGCACACCCGGCACACCCCGTGCGCACGCCTATGATCCCAATTTATATTGTTAAGGGCTTCTCCGAGTTGATCAAACTTTGCTTTCCTAAAGTCCATAGTTTTTGTGGCCCCTCGAGAGATTCCCTTATTGAAGAACAAGTTATAATGTATTATATTATGATCACTATTTCCTAGGTGTCCTTCTACTTGCACATTAGTTACTCTGTCAGGTCTGTTGGTTAATATTAAGCCTAGTAGGGCACCCCCTCTGGACGGGCCCTGCACTATTTGGGACAGATAATTGTCTTTAACTGTAGTCAGAAACCTGTTTCCTTTATGATATTCACAGGTCTCAGTCTCCCATTTATATCAGGATAGTTAAAGTCCCCCATTATTATCACCTCATTCTGATTTGCTGCCTTGTTTATTTGCCTCATTAATTGATCTTCTGCCTCTTCCATTATGTATGGTGGCTTACAGCAAACCCCTATTTTTTTATTTTTATCTCCATATATTTCGACCCATAATAACTCCACATTATTATTTCCCTCGCTTATACTCTCCCATAGTGCGGCCTTCAGACTCAATTTCACATAAAGACAAACTCCTCCCTCTTTCCGTTTTGTCCGATCTTTCCTAAATAGACTATAACCCTGCATGTTCACCACCCAGTCACAGCTATCGTCCAACCAAGTCTCTGTAATACCCACTATGTCATAATTCTCCTCAGACATCAACCACTCCAGTTCCTCTGTTTTATTGGACAGACTTCTGAAATTAGTCAACTTGCAATTCAAAGGTGTATGTTTTTTCTTCCTATGAAGCCTATCCCTATTAACTATTCTAACCCCTCCCTCTGCTCCACCCCAGGTACATTAATAAGTCCCCTTCTCTATATACACTATCTTCCCCCTCTACGTTGTAGATTCCCTCCCCCCAGTCCCTAGTTTAAACACTCCTCCACCCTTCTAGCCATCTTCTCCCCAAGCACAGCTGCACCCTCCCCATTGAGGTGCAGCCCGTCCCTATGGTAGAACCGGTATCCGACAGCTAAGTCAGCCCAGTTCTCCATGAATCGAAACCCCTCCTTCCTACAACAGCTTCTGAGCCACTTGTTTACCTCCCTAATCTCCCGCTGCCTCTCTGGTGTGGCTCTTGGTACAGGTAATATTTCAGAAAATATTACCTTGGAGGTCCATGCCTTAAGCTTGCAGCCTAAGTCCCTGTAATCGTTTTTAAGGACACTCCACCTACCTCTTACTTTGTCATTGGTGCCAATATGTACCATGACTGCTGGGTCCTCTCCAGCCTCACCCAGCAACCTGTCAACCTGATCCGCGATGTGCCGAATTCGAACGCCAGGAAGAAAAAACACTGTTTGGCAATCCTGGTCTTTGTGACAAATCACCCTGTCTGTCCCCCTAATAATTGAGTCCCCCACTCCCAGTACCTGTCTGGCCTTCCCTGCACTTCTCCCTCCCTCCTTACTAGAGCAGACACCCCCTTGCGGTCAGAGGCAGAGTCCTGCTGCAGTACTGCTAGCTCTGAAATGGCATCCCCCTCATCTGAAAACTTCTTGGGGTGTGCCAGTTCAGGACTAGCCTCCCTGACACTTTTCCCTCTACCCCGTTTTCTAACTCTAACTCAGCTAACTGCCTGACTGTCCTGCATCTCCGTCCCACTGCATTTTCCAACATGGAGACCATACTAGATTTGGGGATTGAAAAAATTAACAGTAAAAAATAAACTATCAAATATTTCAATTAAACTCCCTGAGTTTTAAGTCCCTCTCACTTTTATACTTACACTCACTTGTATACTTCATACTCTTGTATATAGACACACAATCACTAGCTCAAACAATCGCTTAGTATACTTTATTTTATAGTTACCAGATTCCACCTCTCTTCCTCTGCCTGAAAGAGAATGCAAAAAGACTATTTCATTGCTTTTGTAAAAAGGCTGTGCCCCAGGTGTGTATGCTACTGTGACAAAATGCCTGCAGACATTAGTAAGAAAAACTGCTACAAGGACCTGTCTTGTGACCGTCTCCCTTCTTTTCCCTGCTACACCTTCCTTTTATAGAGGTCAACACTCCAACTCTCTGCCTTCCAAACAGTGAGTTTGCCACATATTACAAGCCCGTGGCAGATCACTTGTATTATGTAAATGTGCCCTAAACTGCCATGCCATGCCAGTCCAACAAAGCTCTTTGCATCCTGTCAAGTTGTGAAAGTCACTCTTACTTTAACCTTTTTAATCCTCTGCTAATCCACAATTGATATAATAGGTCCATGCTCTTGTGCTGCATCAGGATTAGCAAAACCAGAATTTGGGGTTAAAACATGGGTTATTGCCCAGGGCCACTAACCCAAAAGGGGACCTCATGAACAACTATAGGACCACAGAAACATTACTGTATTTTGCAGTGATTCATGTAAAATTGCTGTTAAATCAGGCAAAAAAAGGTTGTGATTTTATGCAAATTGCATCAGACAGAAATTTGAGTGTGGCCCTATAGTTATTCTGGCTGAATAGAGCCCATCAAGTAGTACAGACACACTTACATTGTATCTGCAAGGACTTTCCTGATGTTGTTATCACAGATCATTGCAGATACAGTGTTCACAGAGGTGGAGAAGGAGATCATTTTAGAAAGTTGGTGGAAAGGGCTATGAGGAAAGTGGGCAGACCGGCGTATGTGAAAGGGACCATTGGGAGCAGTATCTCTCAGCCAAGTTTATAACTCAACACTCTTAGCAGTCTTCAACAGAAACTTTCTCGTTTTCATAGCTGACAACTAGCAGATCTCAAGCGCTCACCAATGACCTTTCAGATTGTAAAAGTGGCAATACTAATAAGGTTTCTATTTGGCCAATTTGTTCTCCTATGCTCTTCAAAAAATGTGATTCAGCTTTCCCCTAGCTCACAAGCGGCTCAGCTTCACTACAATGCTCAATCATTTTCTTTGAAATTTTGTAGCATTAAAAAAAATAAACAAATAAATAAAAAGAAGAAAGAGATTGTTTAAAATTGAGCCAGTGACATGGTATAAAGTCAAAGAGGTGGTTTCCCTCCGCTCCTTCCCACCCAGTTGGGTTTGACTGACAGATCTCTGTACATGGCTTTACTTCAAGTTCCAACATGCTGTGCATTTAGATATGGACCATCTACTTTAAGGACCAACATATTGTGCATTCAGGGATTGACTACTTTAAGGTCCAACATGCTGTGCATTCAGAGGCAGACTAACTTCTTCAAAGTCCAACACGCTGTGCATTAAAAGATGAACCATCTACTTGAAGGTTCAATATGCGGTACATGCACAGATACATCATCCATTTCAAGGTCCAACATGCCATGCGTTCAAAGTTCAAACATCTACATCAAGGTCCAACATGCTGTGCATTTTAAGTCAATTCATCTACTTTAAAGTGTACCTGTCTTCAACAAAAACTTTTTTAGATAATGTAGATAATACCATCATATCTATATTTGTAATATACATTAGTTAAAAATGTCTATATTTTTGACCCTGCAGCTATTGCCTGTGTGTCTCTATGAGGAGTCCAAATACAGGAAGTGAGGGTGGACAAGCAGGGTTCTGTGCAGTAAGAAAAAGCAGGACAGTGTGTACTGATGACAAGTGGGGCGCTGTGCAGTAAGAAAAAGCAGGACAGTGTGCAATGAGGCTCTATAAAATGCTCCTGGCTCATACATCAGGATGATTGACAAGCCAGGAGCCTAAACAGATCGCTGCTTGTCCTACCCTCACTTCCTGGTTTTGGACTCATCATAGAGACACACAGACAATAGCTGCAGGGACAGCATTTTTTCACCCAAAAATATACACAATTTTTAACCCCTTAAGGACCGAGCCCTTTTTCACCTTAAGGACCAGAGCATTTTTTGCAATTCTGACCACTGTCACTTTAAACATTAATAACTCTGGAATGCTTTTAGTTATCATTCTGATTCCGAGATTGTTTTTTCGTGACATATTCTACTTTAACTTAGTGGTAAAATTTTATGGTAACTTGCACCCTTTCTTGGTGAAAAATCCTCAAATTTGATGAAAAAAATAAAAATTTTGCATTTTTCTAACTTTGAAGCTCTCTGCTTGTAAGGGAAATGGATATTCAAAATAATTTTTTGGGGGGTTCACATATACAATATGTCTACTTCATGTTTGCATCATAAAATTTATGAGTTTTTACTTTTGGAAGACATCAGAGGGCTTCAAAGTTCAGCAGCAATTTTGAAAATTTTCACAAAATTTTCAAACTCGCTATTTTTTATGGACCAGTTCAGGTTTGAAGTGGATTTGAAGGGTCTTCATATTAGAAATGCCCCATAAAAGACCCCATTATAAAAACTACACCCCCCAAAGTATTCAAAATGACATTCAGTAAGTGTATTAACCCTTTAGGTGTTTCACAGGAATAGCAGCAAAGTGAAGGAGAAAATTCAAAATCTTCATTTTTTACATTCGCATGTTCTTGTAGACCCAATTTTTGAATTTTTGAAAGGGGTAAAAAGGAGAAATTTTTTAATTGTATTTGAAACCCAATTTCTCTCGAGTAAGCACATAACTCATATGTCTATGTTAATTGTTCAGTGGGAGCAGTAGAGGGCTCAGAAGGGAAGGAGCGACAAATGGTTTTTGGGGGGCATGTCACCTTTAGGAAGCCCCTATGGTGCCAGGACAGCAAAAAAAAAAAAAAAAAAAACATGGCATATCATTTTGGAAACTAGACCCCTCAGGGAACGTAACGAGGGGTAAAGTGAACCTTAATACCCTACAGGTGTTTCACGACTTTTGCATATGTGAAAAATATATATTTTTTTTAACCTAAAATGCTTTGTTTCCCAAAATGTTTACATTTTTAAAAAGGGTAATAGCAGAAAACACCCCCCAAAATTTGAAGCACAATTTCTCCCGATTCAGAAAACACCCCATATAAGGGTGAAAAGTGCTCTGCTGGCGCACTACAGGTCTCAGAAGAGAAGGAGTCACATTTGGCTTTTTGAAAGCAAATTTTGCTCTGGGGGCATGCCGCATTTAGGAAACCCCTATGGTGCCAGGACAGCAAAAAAAAAACAAACACATGGCATACCATTTTGGAAACTAAACCCCTCGGGGAACGTAACAAGGGGTTAAGTGAGCCTTTATACCCCACAGGTGTTTCATGACTTTTGTATATGTAAAAAAAAAAATATTTTTTTTTTACCTAAAATGCTTGTTTTCCCAAAAATTTTACATTTTTAAAAAGGGTAATAGCAGGAAAAAAAAAAAAATGAAGCCCAATTTCTCCCGAGTACGGGGATACCCCATATGTGGCCCTAAACTGTTGTTTTGAAATACGACAGGGCTCCAAAGTGAGAGCGCCATGCGTATTTGAGGCCTAAATTAGGGACTTGAATAGGGGTGGACATAGGGGTATTCTATGCCAGTGATTCCCAAACAGGGGGCCTCCAGCTTTTGTAAAACTCCCAGCATGCCTAGACAGTCAGTGGCTATCTGGCAATACTGGGAGTAGTTGTTTTGCAACAGCTGGAGGCTCCGTTCTGGAAACAGTGGCGTACCAGACGTTTGTCATTTTTATTGGGGAGGGGGGCTGTTTAGAGGTATGTGTATGTAGTGTTTTTTACTTTTTATTTTGTGTTAGTGTAGTGTAGTGTTTTTAGTGTTTTTAGAAAATTTGCTGCAGCTCAAACTTGCAGCCGGATACTTACTGTAACCCTCCGCCCATGTGAGTGTACCCTGTACGTTCACATTGGGGGGGGGGGGAGGGGAACATCCAGCTGTTGCAAAACTACAACTCCCAGCATGTACGGTCTATCAGCGCATGCTGGGAGTTGTAGTTTTGCAACCGCTGGAGGCTCCGTTTTGGAAACAGTGACGTACCAGACGTTTTTCATTTCTATTGGGGAGGGGAGGGGGGCTGTGTAGGGGTATGTGTATATGCAGTGTTTTTTACTTTTTATTTTATTTTGTGTTAGTGTAGTGTAGTGTTTTTAGGGTACAGTCGCATGGGCGGGGGTTCACAATAGTTTCTTGCTGGCAGTTTGAGCAGCGGCAGAAAATTTGCCGCAGCTCAAACTTGCAGCCGGATACTTACTGTAATCCTCCGCCCATGTGAGTGTACCCTGTACGTTCACATTGGGGGGGGGGGGGGGGAGAAACATCCAGCTGTTGCAAAACTACAACTCCCAGCATGTACGGTCTATCAGTGCATGTTGGGAGTTGTAGTTTTGCAACAGCTGGAGACACACAGGTTGTGAAACACCGAATTTGGTAACAAACTCAGTGTTTTGCAACCAGTGTGCCTTCAGCTGTTGCAAAAGCTACAACCCCCAGCATGTACGGACAGCGGAAGGGCATGCTGGGTCTTGTAGTTATGCAACAGCCGGAGGCATACTACATTGGCTGGGGATGCTGGGGATTGTAGTTATGCAACAGCTGGAGACACACTGGTTTGCTACTTAACTCAGTGTGCCTTCAGCTGTTGCAAAACTACAACTCTCAGCAGTCACCGACAGCCAACAGGCATGCTGGGAGTTGTAGTTATGCAACCACCAGATGCACCACTACAACTCCCAGCATGCACTTTATACAACAGCTGAAGGTACACTTTTCCATAGAAAGAATGTGCCTCCAGCTGTTGCAAAACTACAAGTCCCAGCATGCTCATAAGGGCATGCTGGGAGTTGTGGTGGTCTGCCTCCTGCTGTTGCATAACTATAGCTCCCAGCATGCCCTTTTTGCATGCTGGGAGCTGTTGCTAAGCAACAGCAGGAGGCTGTCACTCACCTCCTGCTGCTGCTCATGGAACATGTCAGTTCCGCCGCCGCCGTCGATCCTGGTGCCCCCGATCCCAACAGGGACGCCGGGGATCGGGGTCCCCAGCACCCGGGGTCTTCTGCCCGCACCCGCTCACGTCCTCTGGAAGAGGGGCGGAGCGGGTTGCGGGAGTGACACCCGCAGCAGGCGCCCTGATTGGTCGGCCGGGAATCCGGCCGACGAATCAGGGCGATCGTGAGGTGGCACCTGTGCCACCTAACCTCTGCTGGCTCTGGCTGTTCGGGGCCGTCTCTGACGGCCCCGATCAGCCAGTAATTCCGGGTCATCGGGTCACTGGGGACCCGATTGACACGGAATCCGTTGCAGATCGCTGGACTGAATTGTCCAGCGATCTGCGGCAATCGCCGACATGGGGGGACATAATGACCCCCCTGGGCGATATGCCTGGATGCCTGCTGAACGATTTCAGCAGGCATCCGGCCCCGGCTCCCCTCCGGCTAGCGGCGGGGGGCCGGAAATGCTCAGGGCGTATCCATACGCCCTCGGTCCTTAAGGACTTGGAAACGGGGGCGTATGGATACGCCCTATGTCCTTAAGAAGTTAATCAATGTATGTTACAAATATACATATAATGGTATTATCTATATTATATAAAAAATTTTTGTTGACGACAGGTACACTTTAAGATCCAACATGATGTGAATTCAGAAACTGTTCTCTGCATGGCACAGTTGTAAAACAACATTACTTATCCTTAGATCCTTCTCATTACCAAGGCAAACTTAACTGAGATCTATCAAATAACCACCACATGTTGCGCCAGCAATCAATTCATTATCAAAATCAAGCAGGCCTGACATCTTCCTCATACTGGTGCATTGAACCTCATAGCCATGTATGTAATCCTGTATCACATGAGTTTGATGTCACATGATCGGCTGGTTAGATATTTACATGGGCACTCAACAATAAACAGTAGTTATACATGTAGTAAACAATGAAATCCTAATACACAATGTAGTTATGGCTTATATTTGCTATAAGTGTATTGTTCTTGAGTTCCTTGAGTCTGTAGCTGTTTTCCAAACCAGCCGCACCAACATGAATGTCCTGACTGTTCCCTGACATTGGAGTGTCTTATACTACAGCTGTTTTTTAGCACGGTTGGTAGGTAACTGTGATCTATAACTTGCAAGCGGCCCTGCTGTTTGTTACTGGCAATTAAATTCAGTGGTGCCTTTCTTCCATTCAAAGACGGGTCTTTATGCTTTAAATCCGGCTCTTCTAAAACTCCCCACTTGTGCTGCTCGGCAAAAAAAAAAAAAAAAAGGAGGCTCAGACTGACAGATTATCGCAAGGCAGTTAAGCATGTAATTGCTCAAATGAGTTAAAATCCCTTCAAATATCTGTCTTTGTACCTCATCACACCACTTCACGGACTCAAATATTTGACAATTGATGAAGATAAAACTAAAAGGATCTTCATTAGCTACCAACCACCGTGACAAGCTTCTTTCAGCTGAAGGCTGGCAAATTTTGGAACTTATTATCTACTTAAAAACTGTAGGAAAGCAAGTGAAATACTTCTGCAGTTTAAAAGAGAGAAACATGGAAGCTCAGGGGCACAATATACAATCATCTGATGCTTTCTAGCCCTGAAATTAATTGTAATGCTGACTCTTTGGAAGCTTTGTTTACCACTCACAGTAAGTAGCAAGAAAGCTCCCGTGCACCCGTTCTCTCATTATTATCTTCCCACATCTCAAGGTTTTTATCCCAACAGGAAAGTGTGTATTGTCAAGAAAGATAGGTGTGGTGGTAATCATGCCTCCTTTTCACATACTCTTTTGTTGGGTTTAAATGATCAGACATATTATTAAAGAGCTGCTGTTTTGTATATGTCTTTGTAGTAACACAAGAACATGGATATTTTTGTAGACAATTTAAAGTAGAACATTGACTGGGTTTAAAGGGGTACCCAACTGTTAGACATCTTATCCCCTATCCAAAGGAAAGAGTATAAGATGTCCCATTGCAGGAGACCCGCCACTGGGGGGCGGGGCATGACATCCTTTATTCTGCCAGAGCTTGTTGAATGTTGAGCTGTGATTGTTACTAAAGACAGAACCCCTAGTTTTTGTCTCCAACAAACTAATAAATCTGGGCCATAAACTTTGCCGGCCAAACGGCACTTTGGTATTGGGCCTTTCAATTGATAATCATATTATTAGTTTTAAGTAGTGTTGGGCGCGAATATTCGCAATTCGAATTTTTATTGCGAATATTGCAAATATATTCGCTATATATTCGAAATTGCGAATATTCGCTTTTTCCCGCATATGCCCATATTTGCATATGTGAATATTCACATATTCGCATATTTGCATATGTGAATATTCGCATATTCCTTCTTTTCACTTGTGGGCCAATTAGAGTGATGCAAATAGACTTGTCAGAGGTTATCAACAACATCCCTGGCAACCAATAGTAAAGTTGCCCACCCACTCACTGTTTTCTTCTTCCAATACGCAAATATGCCAATATTCACATATGCGAATATTCACATATACGAATATTCGCATATGCGAATATAACAAATACGTGAAATTCGCGAATATAGGACGAATATTTGTCTATATATTCCTGAAATATCGCGAATTCGGATATGGGAAATGCCGCTCATCACTAGCTATAAGGTCACAAGGATATTCTAAATTGGTAACCCCATGCTCTTTATGTTAGTAATAAGACCTTACTTCATTAGCTATATTGTGTTATCTGTCAGCAGCCATAGATAGAGCAGTAAAAAGCTTATTATTACTAGACCTGTAGTATAGGGTAGTGAGGGGGCAATTTCAGCACTAGTCTAGAGTAGTAAAGGGGTTAAAGGTGTTATCCTGCAGGAGGGGGAACATTTCAAAACTATACCCATTGTATGAGATTTAAAAAATATACCTCCACTTATCTCTAGTGTTTCATGGTGCTTCCCATCTCCTTCTCTGGTCCCTTGATCATCTTTCTGAGCTACAACATGACATGGCGGGCCTGGGAGGCCCCTGGCCCAATGTGTCATACTGCCGTTCATCAATTTTCTGTCTGAGGCAGGACATCACTGCGACCAGGGATTTGCACATTACACATTGGGCTCGGGTGCTTTACTGGAATTCCCCCCCTCACTGCTGTCTCAGCGTGCACAATCATTAACAGTGTCCATACACCTTCAAAAGCTAATTTCCGCATACACATGACCCTTTGGCTTGGGGTTCTGAATGCAGAAAGGCATGGTAAGCTGCTGCCAGACAGATCAGGGGATGGCATACAAAACACCCAATCCCCCTTCCCCTCTATTAGTTCAGAATTACCAAAAGAACAAAGCGGAGTCACTTTTAAAATAAGTAATGTGTCAAAAGAACACAAAATTTATTATTTCCATAGAAAAAGACAGTGCAATGATAAAACACATATATTGAGAAGAGTAATACAACAACAAAACGGTGATATCACCGGCTCTGCACATATGGTAAAGGAAATTCTCTCTCTCTTTCTATATATATATATATATATATATATATATATATATATATATAGTGCATCCCAAAATGACTGTAGGAGTCATGTAAACATAAGAGAAGATGGCAACTGCACACCTATTGCACATATAGTAGTTGCTACAGCGCACTTATTGCACATAAAGAGTATTTGCACATATGAGGCTCAAATGAGGATAAGGTGCTACATGTAAATAAGGTGCAAAAGTGCATGTAACAAGAAACCACATAAGCAGGTAAGTGGGATACAAACCAATATTAAATGAGCTTAAGAGGTAATACACACTGGCAGAGACCGGGATAGCACTACTCCAACGTACGTGTCGATACGTCACCTTCATCTACGTCACGCACGTTGGAGTGGTGCTATCCCGGTCTCTCTAAAAGTGACTCCGCTTTGTTCTTTTGGTTTTTGTATCGTAAATAGGAGTTCACATATATGTGGCCCATACTTACCACTGGGGTATCACTAGATAAATGACATACTTCATGTAACACTATTGGTGTTAGTGTAAGCCTCTTTCCCCAGAACTGTTGTCCTTTGTGTTCTAGTTCAGAATTACTTAATAAAATGTATTTTTTAAATTGTGCAACTTCTTTAAAGAGTACCTGTCATATCCTACAAAAATGTTATATGTTACTCAGTACCTGATCATGTACATATAGGGGGAGATTTATGAAAACATGTTTAGTGGATAAGTGGTGCAGTTGCCAATAACAAACAATCAGATTGCTTCTTCAAAGGTATCTTTAAAAATTAAGGAAGCAATATGATTGGTTGCTACGGGCAATTGCACCACTTTTCTTCTACACTGGTTTTGATAAATTACCTTTATGTGTCTAGCACCTATATTTCTCTCCCAAATGCCTTCTTTTTAGTGCTCACAAGATTTTCAATCCTTTGCTCTGATGGGGGTGTGCCAGCCGCTTGCCTTAATTGTGCATAACTCATCTTCTGCTCATCTTCTGCTATATCCGATCACTGCAGGCTGCTCTGTAACCCTCTCTCCTCTCTTTCTTCATGCTGCAGTCTAATAGGACAGGAGTGAGCACAGAGGAATGCTAGTCCCACCCTCACTTACTGGACTTTGTCCCTGCCTGTGCTTTAACTTGGACAAAGATGATGCTGCAGTAGGACATAATTATGTTCTGGATGGCATAGGGACTCCTAGTGGCCTTTCTCTGTAAGCCATGATTTTTCTAAAAAGGAGATGCACATTTTAAGAAGTATATTAGAAAGGATAATGTTTTGCCAAGATGTACTACACATAAAAAGTTTTCGATAATAATACATTTTTGGAGCTGAAGATGTAAGTGATCTATTTTATTGTTGACAAACAGTTTTGAAAAAATCATTTTGTGTGGAGAATGTATAATGCACATCATTTTAAAGGGTAAAGTAACACATTTTTATTTGTTGTATAGTTGGTGTTTGGAATAACACAGAAATTACAAAATAGTTGGGATTTAATGATTTACAGTATTTTCTTGTCTGTACCTACTGGATGCTCACAAGAAAAGAAGCTGGACAGGGCAAGTTTTACTTCAGTACAACCCAATATTAGTATGTTCAGAATGAATGTACCTATTGAATATTTATAATAGATTGGTATAGATGTTATTTAACAACAGAAATATTTAGTATATAACAATGAAAAAATTTAAGCATTATAAATATGCTCGCTGTCAGCTGTAAGCCTGACAGAAGTGAGGGCGGAACTAGTAGGTTCGGGAATTAGAAGGTGAGCTAGTGACACCACTATGCACAGGTGCACTTGCTCTGTTTACAAACAGACCAGGGTTACATTTATTATATACAAGAACAGGGATTAAGGTTACTGGTTTAGGATAATTAATGTAATGTTGGAGTGGTGTGTAACCCCTCTGCCTATCTTGCCATATAAGGCTGGGCTCACATATATCAGTTGTCCGGCAGAGTTTCCCTCCGGCATGCACAGGAGGGAAACTGATGCTAGAACTGATCCAATTCATTTCAATTGGGCTGTTCACAATCATCCAGCATCTCAATTTTGATGCTGGATGGTTGGAAACGCCAGAGGGCACTGGACAGGGGAACACAGTTTGCTGCATTCCCCATTCCGCTGTCCAGAAACAATGCCAGATGCCATACAACTGATGACAACTTGTCATCAGTTGTGGCATCAGTTGCGTAGAGATATAGGCTGAGTTCACCTGTGCCTGATGCCTGACATATGTGAACCCAGCCTTAATGTATATAGATGCACAGGATTTGCACTTTAGGTTTTAAGATGACGTTTGACAGATAGAAATCACATGATTTTGTAACATACCACCAATGAGAGGTAGTGGGTTGACCTTTTATTCTATTTGTATGTATAAGATATGTTAGTTGACCAATTACTGTGTGTCTTGGTATACTTAAAGGGATACTCTGCTGTAAACATCTTATCCACTATCCAAAGGATAGGGGATAAGATGTTAGATCGCAGGGGTCCCGCCGCTGGGAACCCCCTGATCTCCGCTGAGGCACCCCAGTCAATCATTGTATGGAGCGAACTCTGCTCCATGCCCAATGACTGGCGATGCCATCCACCAAGCCCCCTCCATTCTCCTCTATGTACTAGCCGTCAAACCCTCTCCCATAGACTTGAATGGAGGGGGCGTGGCGTGACATCACGAACGCGGAAGCTTAAAGCTTCCGTGTTCCAGACGCCGCTGCAGGCCTGGAGATCGCGAAGGGTCACCAGAGGAGGGATCCCTGCAATCTAAGATATTATCCCCTATCCTTTGAATAGGGGATAAGATGTTTACAGCGGAGTACCCCTTTAAGACTGCTGTTTTTCACTTTTCACTATGCTTGAGAAAGGCACTTTGCTAAAACTTTCACTTTACGGTGCAAATAAAAATTGGTGTTCTTTGCTGTGACCACAAACACCTTATATGTATATAATTATAGTATATACACTGCTCAAAAAAAATTAAGGGAACACTAAGATAACACATCCTAGATTTAAATGAATGAACTAACCATATGAAATACTCTCGTCTTTACATAGTTGAATGTGCTGACAACAAAATCACCCAAAAATTATGAAAGGAAATCAAATTTATCAACCCATGGAGGTCTGGATATGGAGTCACGCTGATCCAACTTAAAACAGGTCAAAATGAGGCTCAGTAGTGTGTGTGGCCTCCATGTGCCCGTATGACCTCCCTACAACGCCTGGGCATGCTCCTGATCAGGTGGCAGATGGTCTCCTGAGGGATGTCCTCCCAGACCTGGACTAAAGCATCCGCCAACTCCTGGACAGTCTGTGGTGCAACGTGGCGTTGGTGGATGGAGCGAGACATGATGTCCGAGATGTGCTCAATCGGATTTAGGTCTGGGGAACAGGCGGGCCAGACCATAGCATCAATGCCTCTTGCAGGAACTGCTGACACACTTCAGCCACATGAGGTCTAGCATTGTCTTGCATTAGGAGGAACCCAGGGCCAACCACACCAGCATATGGTCTCACAAGGGGTCTGAGGATCTCATCTCGGTACCAATTGGCAGTTAGGCTACCTCTGGCAAGCACATGGAGGTGTTGCTTCCTGAGTGGACAGTGTGATTTCACAGAAGTTTGATTGACCTGGAGTTGTTTAAGTGTTGTTTAAGTGTTCCCTTAATTTTTTTTGAGCAGTGTGTATATACATATATATATATATATATATATATATATATATATATATATATATGAATTGTTTTACTATGTGTAACTTATACACATTTCTTACTTTATTTAACAAAGAAACTTGACCGAATATTAGCTTTAGTCAGGTGCAAGTTACATGTTTTTTTTTCATGCGGTGACTGGTGAGGCCTGTATTTTAGTCTGAATCCAGGAATGTGAGAAGATAGAGCGGGTATGATTCCCTGCGCTAACAGAGTAATGAACTTTTAACCTTCCCCTGAAATTAATCACACTTGATCTCTGGAGTAAGAATGTTTTAACATAAAACCAGACTTTATTGTGATTTAACAAACTATATTTTAATTGTAATTGATTTCTCCTGAAATGGAAAAAAATGAGTTAATTAGGGGAGGCCATTGGAAATAGTAAGGAGGGGAATGTTTTATCCAAACTGCAGATTAATGTAAAGTAATGAAATACCATGAAATGACTGAGAATGGAGTTTTTAATCGCTGAGTAAATTAACGTGATTCATAGTGATGCTTTACACCAGGTTTATGAACATTACCTTTTAGGCACTTTCCTATTAAATAATGTAACACATTATCTAGGCTACAGATTACAGTGGAAGGAATTAACTTGCATAATAATAAAGTTAATATGTTTTTTTAAGACAAGACAAAGTTTCTACATCACAATCATTGTTGCAGCATTTTGAATCACTTTTGCCTAATAGAAATACATTATTATCAACGCATCACCAGACAAAAACGTTAAAACTGTAAAAAGAAAAATTGGCTGATAATCTGTGGTCTGCTTTCCTCTTTAACATGTGACTGTTTGCAATATAATACTCTACCTAAATTGCTATATTATGTATTATATTATGCATTCTATATATAGTAATATGAATAAGACTACACATAACTTTATTATAGAGCTCCAGCGCAATTATTCTCACCATCCGGCTATTAAACTAATTAAAGTGACTGGTAAGGCTATGTTCACACTATTTTTCAAGGCTCATTTTGAGCTTCAAAAAAAAGGGAGTGGGATATTTTTATGATTTTTGTTTCAAAAATGTCTTTCTTTTCTTAATCCTATTTTTAGAAGTTTTTTGGGGTACAGCAAAAGCTATAGCCCCAAATATATCTGTTTGGAATTGGGATAATAAACGACTTGCCACTCAACTTTATGCTTTCATGAGATTTATTTTTTACAACCTTTATACACAATATTGTATCACTGCTTGTGTCTCGGCATCTGGCCGTGTAACTGATCTCTCTTATGCCTCCGCAGTAATCTTGATTATTGATGAAGGTCTGTCTGGACCAAAAAGTTTGAATGCTTTATATACTGTAAGGATTGCAGAAAATAAATCTTGAAGTTGAGGGCCAAGTTTATTATTACATTAGGGGGGATTGGGAACCTACTTAAGCACCAAAATATAGGAGAGTGCCATATGAATCAATATGTGTTTGCAATTTGGAATGTTTTTGGGGGCATTTACATCCCAAATTTTGTCCCAAATAAATGTCAAAATATGGCATGAGAGCTGACAAGAAGAAATCTCTGGAGACTGTAACAATTACATTAAAATGGAAAGAAATCGAGAAGCAAAAGCGGCAAAAAAGTTTTTGAAGGCGTTGCTCTTATGTTGAGACAATTATAGCCACAGGCAGAGCACAGGACAACATAACGTTTATTGGGTTTGGTTAGGACAATGTGTTTAAGGTCCACCAGATTACCTATAAACAGACACAATAAATGGCTTTCTAGTACTCTATAAATTGTTATACATATGAAAATGTATGTCTTGTGCACTAAGAATACGTGTATGCACATTAGGAAAACAAAATATTAAAATATTAAAAGTTAGCCCCATGGCTCATATGAAATGGAAAACTCTCTCCATTCATTCTATAATAGTTTTGAGAATAGTTGAGTATGCTAGCTTGGTTGTTTCCGTGACTCCCATATTGATGTGGTCATTATATATGCAGTAATTACCAATCAAGCCATATCCAATTGGTTATGTAACACAATTATATTTCTGATATGTATCACAGGACACAATATATTGCTGGATTCAGAATCCTGCTATTTTATGGTAAGCATAGTTTTAAATTATTCTCTGATTCTACTCAAATGGCGACAGTGTACGGCACTATAAACACATCCAGGTTACTGCATTTTCTTACAAGAATTCTATCACTTACATGCACAGTGCCAGTACAACTACAACTAGACAACAAAGGATTTCAAAGATAGCATTTCTTAATGAGATGAAAGAGAATACAGGATTTCTGCAGAAAGAGGATAATACTGGATAGGGTCTCAAGGCACTGAGCTGAGGGGTATTGTACCTTTAACAAGACCATCAGGTGTTATGGATTCACTGTGACACTAATGGTGCATTCACATCATGATTTTTTAGAATCGTATACCTAGACATATTTATTGGCTTCAATTGACAATCCAATTTTTTATAGGATGGAAAATTGTAGTTGACAATGATTTTAAGTCCCAATTCAAAAACTGATTTAAATCATATGCCTTTTTTAACATTAATGTCTATGTAAATCATATGAAATTGCATTACTGTATGTTTTTATCTGTTTAATTGTATGTGATTTTTCTTTTCACACATGTGCAGCTTTAAAATAGTATAGAAATATTGAGAAACAGAAAAATGGTTACAGTGCAGACAAAAGCTCGTGAAAACATATTACCATACGTCTGGCAGATACGATTTTTAATCCGATTTAATCTCTTGACTTTAAGCCACCTGTTTTAACAATAAAACGGATGTACAAATCATGATGGGAATGCAGCCTAACTGATTGGATCAAGGGCTACATCAGGGAGCAGAATCTAAGGGATTGTGGTATGGGAATCCCAAGGTCCGTCCCCACAAAGTACTATCCATTAGCAATGACTGGCATTTAGATGATGAGTAGACACAACAATGTGGTACTAATGTGGCAAACAGAAATCATATAGCTTGGTCATGGCAGGCAGCAATGCCATAAACAGTAACAGAGATAGCAGATGGTTAAACATGGTCAAACATATAAGTCAGATCGGTGATAGTAGAAACAGGAACAAGCACTTTTTCAGATAGCAGGAACCTTATTGCTTAGATAAGTGATTGGGAAAGTGTCCTTAAAAATCTAAAGGGGAACTTCAGAATTAGGCCTGGTTTGGGGCGTTTATTAAACCATTTGCCTTATTGGCCTTGTTGGCCCGTAAAAACCAAACACAGTTTAGGTTAAATTGCACAATCAGCTTAAAAAAGAGTTGAATGTATATTGGTTGCCATAAGCAACGACACCAATTTTACTTACTTTCTTACTAGAGATACTTTCAATAATTTATTGGGTAACTGCATAAATAGCAAATCATTAATATAATATTATTTGCAGAACAATTTGGATAGGACCAACCTAGGCTTTTGGGAATGTTATGCATGTCCTGTACTGTAGATCTATAAGCAGTACATTACAGATAAATATAAACGGATAAAGATCTTAAATTTGAAATTCTGTTACATTTATTTGTGCAGAGGTATCTGGAGGAGGACGTAAAATCATTGGGGTAAGTTCACGTGAGCACCAAACAAGCTGTTCTGGAACTGGAGAACACACCAATTTCGGCATTCAAAACCCTGCCCCCTTGATTACAATGGGAGTAGGGGACATGCGCTGAAAGAAAGTGACACGTCCATGAGAACTTTAGGGCTGACCTCCTTGCGCTGCCATAGCTCAGTACGCTTCATTCCATGGCTTAGCGGTCAAACCATCACATTGCAGGAGATGGGCTTCTTACACTTTTAATGAGACCTGCCTCCCACAATGATTCAAAGCAAGCACATAGCTCCCACTGATCTCTAGATATGGCTAACAGATATGGGCTGCTCTCTATGTTACCATGGGGCCCTACACTATGATGCTGTGGATACTACATACTAGACAGGGGGAATATACAGCATGCCTGCCTCTCAGTGAATACTTGCTGGGTCAAATGCAGAGTACTCAGCTCACCAAGTGTAGGAAGTTAAGTGGTGATGCATTCCATTACCATATTATTCTTTTAGGTCAGAAAAATATAGCTGCCTACTGCAAAGGATCAATGACAGGAATTATAGGGGTAGTGTGTGAAGACTCACTTGCTCTCTGCACCAGTCTGTCGTTAGGCCCAGACTAGCATCTAAATGGTGACTAGGCCAAAGAGGAAGATGCCAGTTTGGGCCTGGCCACAGGAAGGATCAGGGAGCAGGTGAGTATTTCACTCTTCACCTCTGGGGCTGATCACCTAGCTACCCAGCATAACCTGAAATGAAAAACAAAAAAAATAGGAAATTAGGATTTGACTTAATTATTGTAATTTTTTGGGGTAAAATTTAGAAGAATTCTCACTGGTTCCAAATTGATTTGCTCCTTAGTAGTCATTTCAAATGAATTTTACTCACTGTAGGTGGAGTTTAGTTGGACCAAATTAAATTTATTATCAAATTACAATCACAAGAAAATGGTAAAACATGTGACATTATGCTGTACTGGGCAATTGAGAATACCATAGGTGTATGACCTATTTCATCCTAAAGTATAGTGTTTACACATTGATTGCCTTTGTCTTTACACAATTTACACAACTGATGATTTTACACATTATGCACTGGTCTATTACAACACAAGGACGTTAATGATATACTGAAGGAACAATTGCAATCAGTTGCTCAACATGTACATTTGTTTAAAGAACAACAAAGAAAAGAATTACACATTTGTTTTTTCTTGAAACAACTGGATTCTCGGTCTTTTACATATTCTGTTCTAAGGCTGATAATTGAGTCTAAATTCCCATGTCTCTAATGCACTGCACATATTCCCCACCTGGCTGTGGAATCAGACAGAGCAAGATAAATACCCAGTAGAGATACAGATAGAGAAACTGCTGTAATTGCTCCAATAATGACTCTCAGACATCAAAGAAAGGCAAATAATGGTATTTAACACTGTGTCCATTCTTTGGCTGGAATGTAATTTTGGCATTATTGTCAGCCACTATAGTGGACTTACAGCAAGTACAACTGTCATATCCCACTCTTTTTAATGAGCAGCCACCAAAAGGTCTCAAACATTAATGGCAAAGTCCATCTCATTTTCTGATGGGCTGATATCCAGTCACAACCTTAAAGAACAATAACTTGATTAACATTGCCGTCTTCTTCCATTTTCCCTGGGACCTGTCAATTGCCAAGATGAGGATTCAATTAACAAAGCATAGATTATGTTCTTTATAAATAGCTCCATATGACAGTCAGAACTTTCTGGAGTAAAATAAGTGCGGAATATACATCTGAAGGTGAAACGAAAGTATTTTATTAATTTCACCTTTAATTCTACTGTAAAGTGTACAGCACAACACAAAAAAATATTATTTCTGGTGGAAAATGTTAAAACATTTCACAATTCAGCAAATTTGGGGGAGGGGAGGCTCGTTTCTAAGCAGTGCACCTTATGGTAAAACTGACATGTTGACGTATTCTTTTTGTACTGTTGGTCAATATAATTAAAACGATATGCTTTACTATTTTTATACTTCTTTGTATGTTTCATATTGTCCTCTTCTGACCCCCTAAAATTTTCTTATTTTTCCCTATACATGTCTGTATGAGTTCTCATTTTTGCATCATTATCTGTAAGTGTTATCGGTAGCACTTAGCCTATATGTAACTTTTCGGTGACTTTTTATTCCCTTTTTGGGGCTCTAATGTGAAAATCATCAGTTTTAGAATTTGGTATTTTACGCTCTTCACCATGTTGGATTATTAACATTATATTTTAATCGTTACCTCTAAATGTCGGCATGACGGGCAAAGCATGGACCCGCATTTTCTTTGCCGGTTTAGCGAAGAAAAGGTAGGCCCTCAGACTTTTAAAGTTATTTTGTTTTCTGCCATAATGTATGAAAATAACATCTGTGCTTTATTTAAATAACTGAGTCATGAAGGTTGTTCTGCTCTATTGAAGAGTCCCATTGGTCTGTTGACTTCTGGCTTGATGTCGCTCAGGCCAGGACACGTCATCACAAGCCAGCTTTGATGGCATCCAGCACACACTCAGTGCACACATCAAGCTGGGGTGACCACCTTGCTTGACTGCTCATGAGCCATATGCTGTCAGAGCTGGATTGTTATGACATATGAGGAGCATCAATAAGGCCAGGAAGGTGATCAGCTGGTGTAAAGCTTCAGCGGAGCAGCACCACCCTTTATCACTCTACTATCAAAGTTCTTTTACTAAATTACGCCAGAATATACATAGATGTCCTTATTAACCAGTTACTGTCCCAGATTGTAGGTTGGTGGTGGTTTGGGGGCAGAGGCATAACTTGTAGCTTCTGGGCCCCTGATTTAAAATCTGCAACAGGGCCCAATTTGCCAATTATAATACTGATCCCTTATGGGGCATATGTGCTTTGGGGCCCCCTTAGGCACCAGGGCTCTGGTGAAATTGCTACCTTTGCACCCACTATACTCTGCCCCTGTTTGGGGGACTAAAAACACCTGACAGGTTCCTCTTAATCTGGTCTGATGAATATTGAGATATCCACTCCAATTTCCTCAATTACAGAAATATAAGGTGTAAAAGTAAAATTTGATTTCTTATAAATGTAATTTCCTTTCAGTTCCTTTCATGGTCATAATAAAATGTTGGTTAATATTGTAAGAATTGTTATACTATTCCTCTTCTATTAGATCTTCTGGTTTCTGTAATAACTTTATGAATTATATCATAGTGTATTATAATAATAAGCACAGCAAATTATCAAGTTTTATCTGAAAAACGAACATCCGAGCATTGTCAGTAGAATATGTGCTGTCATTTGTGAAATGAAAATATCCTCTGACACCTGCACGGTAAATCCAAGGCACTTTTAATAGTTGCGCTCCTAATCACTTTCTACATACATCTGCATGCTCATTTTCTGATTGCTGATGAGGTGACAAGGTTATTGGACATACAAGCACTTATTATTTAAAACATACAAGGAAGTAAGATCGGGTTCACAAAGGTCTTTGCTCATTGTCAATCAGTTAATGAAAAATTATTGAGCTTGGACACCATGGGAAAAGTAAGTAGAAGAAATGAAAATGACCAAGGAGACACCTTATAGAGAAAACGACAGATCTGTCCATAGATGGACTTGAAGGTTGACCCAAGTTATAGAGTAAGTGTTTTCACGTCACTGTGTCACTATGAGATTAAAAGACAAGATGCTCGATTTCAACTGTGTTCATGACATACTCCTATGTACACCAATCATCCATAACATTAAAACCATTGAAAAGGGAAATTAATAACATTGATTATATCAAGACAATGGCAGCTGTTGAGGGGTAGAATACATTAGTGAACAGTCAGTTCTGTTGGAAGCAGAACAAGTGGGTAAACTAATGGTAACATGCTGTCTGTGTCATGCTGTATTAACCATGGGTAGCAGGAAACAGGATAGGCTCCCTTATTCCAATGGTCTTTAATTCACTCTGAAATGCTGTGGTGTTTTAGAGGAATCATAGTCATAGAAGTGACCGGGAACAGGGTTAAGAGTCATCACGGAGGTCCTCGGTGGCTTCTGCTGGGCTTGAGTGACAGATATCTACCTTTTTATGTATGGGGAGGATCAACCAAATTACTTGGAGCCCTATATCACTTTGCATAATTCTTCTGAAATTCCGCAGGGTTTCAGAGTGAATGACAGACTAATATCTAATAATAATAATAAGCTTAAAGCGTTCCTGTCAGATCCAACAACAACAACAAAATGTAAATATATCACACTCAGTACCTAATCCTGACCATTTACATCAAATTTTTATGTGTCTTGCACCTTTATTCATTTTTTTATTACACTTTTAATTTAGCTCACTAGTCTGAATTCCTCTCAAAGGGAGTGGGCATGGCCTCACTGTGAGGTCTCCACCCTCTCCCTCAGTATGCTGTCTGCTCACATCTCCCCTAGAATTAGCAAAACTACAACTCCCAGCTTGTCCTCACTTACAGTAACGGGACACAAGCTGACAGTGGGTCGATGTTTCCTCCAGCTGTGAGTACTGCGCTCACAGCCGTCAATCAAGGAAGTGTGTCCATGACATAGGTGATGATGCATGGACACAGCAGGACAAGTATGTATCCAAGCAGGCAGGGGGGGGGGGGCAATTGTTTGACTTGCTTTTTCAGTATGAAATACTGAACATTTTCTAATGAAAGCAATTGAAAGACCTATTGGTTTTGCATGCTTCACAACATATCAAAAGTTTTTGTATCTGACTGTGCCCATTTAATATAACAAGCAAGCTTGATCCTGATTCATGTTGTCTGTGGTTCAGACAGCATGAAATTGATATCAAGTTTCCTTCAAGGCTCTAAAAGACTTTGACAAGGGTCAAATTGTGCCTGGTCTACTAGGTTAGAGCATCTTCAAAACAGCCAGTTTTGTTGGGTGTTTCAAGTATGCATTGTTTAGTACCTACCAATATTGGTCCAAGGATGAGACAACTGATGACTGTGTTTTGGTCACCCAGGGCTCACAGATGCATGTGGGAAGCTAAGGCTAGTACAGATTGAGTTACTGTAGCACAAATTGCTAAAAAAAAAGATACTGATGGCTATAGAAAAGGTGTCAGAACACACAGTGCATTATAGCTTGCTGAATATGATGCTACATAAGCACAGACCACTAAACTGCCCATGCTGACCCCTGTCTACTGACACCTAGTATAGACATGTGAGCATCAGAGCTTGACTATGGAGCAATGGAAGAAGGTGGCCTGGTCTGATAAATCATATTTTTTTACATTATGTGAATATCCAGAGGAAGTTATGGCACCAGGATGCACTATAGGAAAATAGCAAGCCCGCGAAGGGTTATCATTTTTTGAGAAATGTTCTGCTGAGAAGTCTTGGGTATATATGTGTGGGTTACTTTGACATAAGCCACCTAACTATACATTGCTACAGATTAAGTATACCACAAGACAGCAGTATTCCCTGCTAGTGTTGCTCGCGAATATTCGCAATTCAAATTTTATTCGCCAATATCGCATATTCGCAAATATTCGCGAATATAGCACTATATATTCGAAATTACGAATATTCCCTTTTTTTACAGTACACATCACAGTGATCATCCCTCTCTGCTTCCAGCTTATGTGGTCTAAAGAAGGCTCTAATACTACTGTGTGAGACCGCCGGGCGAATATTCACATATGCCAATATTCGCATATGCGATTATTCGCATATACAGATATTCGCGAATATTGAACCCTCCCTTCTGCTGCTCCTATCAAGTTACACTGGTGTACTTGCTATAAAGTTCATAAATTTTCACATAAGCGAATTTTCGCATATGCGAATTTACGCATGTGCGAAAAAAAGCAAATATTCCGAACATGAGAATTTAGCGAATATATGACGAATATTCGTCCATATATTTTCGCTAAATATCGCAAATTCGAATATGGCCTATGCCGCTCAACACTATTCCCTGCCCAATAAAACTCAAATAGAACTCCATTACTAGAAATTATACACAAATGTGTTCCCCCAAGCCCTTGTACAGGTTTTGCATGCAGATGCAGATATATCTAAAAATTTTTTTTTAGAAATGCCTGTACATTGGAAATATGCTTCATTTCACAAAACACATTAGTTTAGACCTAGTTAAAACCATTTTAGTTAGAAGACACTTGAACCAGAAGACATGTTGAAATACCCATAATAGTTGATATTTATATACTTTTTGGGATTACATTTACCGCATTTTTCGTCATATAGGACGCACCGGCGTATAAGACGCACCCAATTTATAGGTGCAAAATCTAAAAAAATAAAGATTTTGAACCCAATAGTGGTCTTCAACTCTTGTAGTCTATGAAGGTCCCGCAGACATCTGCTGATAGACACTGCCTCAGCAGACTCTACTATCAGATCAGTGATCAAACAGATCAATGTATATGGTTGAATAGCACTCCTTAGTAAATGCAATCTAATGATTGCATATAAAAATTCCCCTGTTGGAACTTAAAAAGTATAAAAAACATAATAAAATAAATAATTATTATTTTTATATAAAAAATAAAAAAAGCCCCTTTCCTTTATAAAACTTCATTTCACCCATCTTTTACAATTTTTCAAATAGAGAAAATAAAAATAAATGTAAACAGAAGGAAAATTGCCTGTATGTACACCAAACATAATGTTTAAAAACCTTATGTTAAAACCTAAAGTTTTAGGCTTATGATGTTTAATAGACATTAGGTTTACAGATTTGCTGGAGAATTAACTGATAAAACAATTAAATGTACAATATATTTCAGTGGAATTTATTGTTAGTATATATACATAAGTGAGTCCACCCCTCACATTTCTGTAAATATGTTATTCTATCTTTTCATGTGACAACATTACAGAAATAATCCTCTGCTACAATGTAAAGTAGTGAGTATAACAGTGTTTAATGTTGTGTCCCCTCAAAATAACTCAACACACAGCCATGAAAGGGGGACTCCAGTGGAAAACATTTTTTTTCATATCAACTGGTTCCAGAAAGTTAAGCAGATTTGTAAATTACTTCTGTTAAAAAATCCTAATCCTTCCAGTAGTTATCAGCTGCTGTATACTACAGAGGAAATTAAGTTGTTCCATTCAGTCTGACCAAAGTGCACTCTGCTGACACCTCTGTCCATGTCAGGAACTGTCCAGAGTAGAAGCAAATCCCCATAGCAAACCTCTCCTGTTCTGGTCAGTTTCTGACATAGACAGAGGTGTCAGCAGAGAGCTCTATGGTCAGACTGAAAAGAACAACTCAACTTCCTCTGTAGCATACAGCAGCTGATAAGTACTGGAAGGATTTTTAATAAAATAATATTTAGAAATCTGTTTAACTTTCTGCCACCAATAGATTTTTCCCCCCACCGGAGTACCCCTTTAACCCCTTAAGGACCCAGCCCATTTTCACCTTAGGGACCTGGCCATTTTTTGCACATCTGACCACTGTCACTTTAAACATTAATAACTCTGGGATGCTTTTACCTTTCATTCTTAGTTCGAGAAAGTTTTTTCGTGACATATTCTACTTTATGATAGTGGTAAAATGTAATCGATACTTGCATAATTTCTTGGTGAAAAATTCCAAAATTTGATGAAAAAATTGAAAATGTAGCTTTTTTTATTTTTTATTTGAAGCTCTCTGCTTATAAGGAAAATAGATATTCCAAATAAATTATATATTGATTCACATGTACAATATGTCTACTTTATGTTTGCATCATAAAGTTGACATGTTTTTACTTTTGGAAAACATCAGAGGGCTTCAAAGTTTAGCAGCAATTTTCCAATTTTTCACAACATTTTCAAAATCGAAATTGTTCACAGACCAGTTCAGTTTTGAAGTGGATTTGAGGGGCCTTCATATTAGAAATACCCCATAACCCCATTATAAAAACTGCACCACTCAAAGTATTCAAAATGACATTCAAAAAGTTTGTTAACCCTTTAGGTGTTTCACAGGAATAGCAGCAAATAGAGAAAATTCAAAATCTTCATTTTTTACACTGGCATGTTCTTGTAGACCCAGTTTTTGGTAAAAGGATAAAATTTGTAACCCTATATCTCTCGAGTAAGGAAATACCTCATATGTGTATGTCAAGTGCTCTGTGGATGCACTAGAGGGCTCAGAAGGAAAGGAGTGACAGTGGGATTTTGGACAATGAGTTTTTCTGAAATGGTTTTTGGGGGGCATGTCACATTTAAGAAGCCCCTATGGTGCCAGAACAGCAGAACCCCCCCCCCCCCCCACATGGCATACTATTTTGGAAACTACACACCTCAAGGAACATAACAAGTGGTACAGTGAGCCTTAACACCGCACAGGTGTTTGAAGACTTTTCCTTAAAGTTGGATGTGTAAATTATTATAACTTTTTTCACTAAAATGCTAGTTTTCATCCAAATAAAAAATTTGTACAAGTGGTAATAGGAGAAAATGCCCCCTAAAATTTGTAACCCCCGTATGGAAATACCCCATGTATGGACGTCAAGTGCTCTGCTGGCGCACTACAATGCTCAGGAGAGAAGGAGTCACATTTGGCTTTTGGAAAGCAAATTTAGCTGAAATGGTTTTTGGGGGGCATGTCGCATTTAGGAAGCCCCTATGGTACCAGAACAGCAAAAAAAAAACACAAGGCATACTATTTTGGAAACTATACCCCTCAAGGAACGTAACAAGGGGTACAGTGAGCTTTTACACCCCACAGGTGTTTGACAGATTTCCGCTAAAGTTGGACGTGAAAATGAAAATTTCAATTTTTTTCACGAACATTCTGGTGTTTCCCCAAATTTTTCATTTTCACAAGGGGTAATAGGAGAAAAAGACTCCCAAAATTTGTAAACCCATTTCTTCTGAGTATGGAAATACCCCATATGTGAATGTAAAGTGCTCTGCGGGCGAACTACAATGCTCAGAAGAGAGGGCTATGTGTGTTTACAAAGCCCCCCGTGGTGCCAGAACAGTAGACCCCCCCCACATGTGACCCCATTTTGGAAACTACACCCCTCACATAATTTAATAAGGGGTGCAGTGAGCATTTACACCCCTCTGGTGTTTGACAGATCTTTGGAACAGTGTGCTGTGCAAATGAAAAATAAAATTACATTTTTCATCTTCACGGACCATTGTTCCAAAAATCTATCAGACAGCTGTGTGATGTAAAGGTTCACTGTACGCCTTATTAAATTCTGTGAGGGGTCTAGTTTCCGAAATGGGGTCACATGTGGGGAGGGGGGCACTGTTCTGGCACTATGGGGGCTTTGTAAACACACATGGCCTTCAATTTCGGACACATTCTCTCTCCAAAATCCCAATGGCGCTCCTTATCTTCTGAGCATTGCAGTGCGCCCGTAGAGCACTTTACATCCACATATGGAGTATGTTCTTACTCAGATGAAATGGGGTTATAAATTTTGTGGGGCTTTTTTCTTATTTTCCCTTGTGAAAATGAAAAATTTAGGATAACACCAGCATTTTAGTGACATTTTTTTTTCATTTTCCCATCCAGCTTTCACAAAAATTTGTCAAACACCTGTGGGGTGTTAAGGCTCACTATACCCCTTGTTACATTCCGTGAAGGGTGCAGTTTCCAAAATGGGGTCACATGTGGGTATTTATTGTTTTGAGTTTATGTCGGAACCACTGTAAAATAAGCCACCCCTGTGCAAATCACCAATTTAGACCTCAAATGTACATAGTGCGCCCTCACTCCTGAGCCTTGTTGTGTGCCCACAGATCACTTTACACCCACATATGGGGTATTTTCGTGCTCAGGAGAAATTGCGTTGCAAATTTTTCCTTTTACCGCTTGTGAAAATTTAAAGTTTGGGGCAACACCAGCATGTTAGTGTAAAAAATTTACTTTTTTAACACTAACATGCTGGTGTAGACCCCAACTATACCTTTTCATAAGGGGTAAAAGGAGAAAAAGCCCCCCAAAATTTGTAAGGCAATTTCTCCCGAGTATGGAGATACCCCATATGTGGCCCTAAACTATTTCCTTGAAATATGACAGGGCTCTGAAGTGAGAGAGCGCCATGCACATTTGAGGCCTATCTTGGGGATTTGCATCCGCCACTAAAATACCCTAAGGCAGTGTTTCCCAAACAGGGTGACTCCAGCTTTTGCAAAACTCCCAGCATTCCTTGACAGTCAGTGGCTGTTCAACAATACTGGGAGTTGTTGTTTTTCAACAGCTGGAAACTCCGTTTTGGAAACAGTGCCCTACAAGATGTTTTCTTTTTTATTGGGGGGGGGGGGGGGGGGGACTGTGTAGGGGTATATGTAGTGTTTTACTTTTTATTTTGTGTAGTGTAGTGTAGTGTTTTTAGGGTACATTCACACGGTCGGGTTTACAGTGAGTTTCTTGCTGGGAGTTTGAGCTGCGGCGGGAAATTTGCAGCATCTCAAACTTGCAGAAGAAAACTCGCTGTAAACCCGCCTGTGTGAAAGTACCCTGTACATTCACATGGGGGGGGGGGGGGCAAACCTCCAGCTGTTGCAAAACTACAACTCCCAGCATGCACTGACAGACCATACATACTGGGAGTTGTAGTTATGCAACAGCTGGAGGCACATTGGTTGCGAAACACCGGGAGTTTGTTACTTAACTCAGTGTTTTGCAACCAGTGTGCCTCCAGCTGTATCAAAACTAAAACTCCAAGCATGTACAGTCATTCAGTGCATGTTGTGAGTTGTATTTTTGACACAGCTGGAGGCACACTGGTTGCGAAACACTGAGTTAGGACACAAACTCTCAGTGTTGCGCAACCAATGTGCCTCCAGCTGTTGCATAACTACAACTCCCAGCATGTATGATCTGTCATTGCAAAACTGCAGCTCTCAGCATGCAATGACAGTCGAAGGGCATGCTGAGAGTTGTAGTTTTGCAACAACTAGAGGCACACTGCTACAACTCCCAGCATGCCCTTTAGTAGTCTGTGCATGCTTGGAGTTGTAGTTATGCAACAGCTGGATGGACACTTTTTTATAGAAAATGTGCCTCCAGCTGTTGCATAACTATAACCCCCAGCATACACAGACTACCAAAGGGCATGCAGGGAGTTGTAGTTGGAACTCCACCTGATGCAAAACTACAACTCCCAGCATGCCTTTTGGCTGTGCGTGCCGAGAGTTGTTGCTAAGCAACAGCAGGAGGTGAACAGGCCTCACCTCCTGCTGTATCCTGCCACTTGCACCGCCGGGACCATAGCCACTGCTGCCATCGCTCCTGCCACCGGGACCACTTCTGAGGGGACCCTCTCCGGACCAGAGAAAGGTAGGAGACCACCGCCAGCCTTGATCGCCGCCCAGATCGCCACCCTGATTGCCGCCCAGCAGGACCGATTCAGGACCGATTCCGTTCCGACTGATCAATCACGTGATCGTGAGGTGGCACCTCCCTCCTGCTGGGTAAGGGTAAATGGGGCTGTCTCAAACAGCCCCATTCACCCTTTATTTTCAGGTCACCAGAGACCGGATTGACCAGGAATGCTGCAAATTGACGACAATGGGGGTGCGACATGCGGCGATCGACGACAGGAAGTACCAGGAAGCCAGGGTGTACCCAGACGCCCTGGGTCCTTAGGGGGTTAATGTGTAACTGTCACGATTCGGCTTCCAGGTAGTGGATCCTCTGTGTCAGCGAGGGATTGGCGTGGACCGTGCTAGTGGACCGGTTCTAAGAGGCTACTGGTGTTCACCAGAGCCCGCCGCAAAGCGGGATGGTCTTGCTGCGGCAGTAGCAACCAGGTCGTATCCACTAGCAACGGCTCTACCTCGCTGACTGCTGAGAAGGCGTGGGACAGAAGGACTAGGCAGAGGCAAGGTCAGACGTAGCAGAAGGTCGGGGGCAGGCGGCAAGATTCGTAGTCAGGATGGATAGCAGAAGTTCAGGTACACAGGCTTTGGACACACTAAACGCTTTCACTGGCACAAGGCAAAAAGATCCGGCAAGGGAGTGCATGGGAGGAGATCAGATATAGCCAGGGAGCAGGAGGAAGCCAATAAGCTAATTGGGCCAGGCACCAATCATTGGTGCACTGGCCCTTTAAGTCTCAGAGAGCTGGCGCGCGCGCGCCCTAGAGAGCGGAGCCGCGCGCGCCAGCACATGAGAGCAGGGGACCGGGACGGGTAAGTGACCTGGGATGCGATTCGCGAGCGGGCGCGTCCCGCTGTGCGAATCGCATCCCCGACGGCCATGACAGTGCAGCGTTCCCGGTCAGCGGGACTGACCGGGGAGCTGCAGGGAGAAAGACGCCGTGAGCGCTCCGGGGAGGAGCGGGGACCCGGAGCGCTAGGCGTAACAGTACCCCCCCCCTTAAGTCTCCCCCTTTTTTTGTCCGGTGACTGCCTCCCCTGGGATGAGGACACCGGGAAGGAATGGATGGTTTCCTCAATGGCAGGCAGTACAGCAGGAGTAGGAATGGGGAGGGAGGGCAGAGGGTGAAGCTTGGCACGGGGCAGGGAGACACAAGGACGGGAGCCATGAGGGGACACAGAGGCTTGCCTGATGGGACTGGGAGGGGGGGAGAGGCACTTCCTGTGGCAGGCAGAGTCCCAGTTCTTGATCTCCCCGGTGGTCCAATCAAGGGTGGGGGAATGAAGCCGGAGCCATGGCAGACCGAGGAGGACCTCAGAGGTACAGTTGGGGAGAATGAAGAACTCAATCCTTTCGTGGTGGGGTCCGATAGACATCAGGAGGGGTTCTGTGCGGTAATGCAAGGTGCAATCCAATCTGGCTCCGTTGACCGCGGAAATGTAGAGCGGCTTGACGAGACGGGTCACCGGGATGCGGAATTTATTAACAAAGGACTCCAAAATAAAATTCCCAGAGGCACCAGAGTCCAAGCAGGCCACGGCTGAGAAGGAGGAGTTGGCTGAAGAAGAAATCCGCACGGGCACCGTGAGACGTGGAGGAGCAGACTTGGAACCAAGAGACGCCACACCGACGTGAGCTGGGTGCGTGCGTGGAGGACGGATAGGGCAATCCACCAAGAAATGCTCGGCACTGGCACAGTAAAGACAGAGATTTTCTTCCCTACGGCGATTCCTCTCTTCCTGGGTCAGGCGAGACCTATCCACTTGCATGGCCTCCTCGGCGGGAGGCCCAGGCGTAGATTGCAACGGATACTGTGGGAGAGGTGCCCAGAGATCTAAGTCTTTTTCCTGGCGGAGCTCTTGGTGTCGCTCAGAAAAACGCATGTCAATGCGGGTAGCCAAATGGATGAGTTCTTGCAGGTTGGCAGGAATCTCTCGTGCGGCCAGCACATCCTTGATGCGACTGGATAGGCCTTTTTTAAAGGTCGCGCAGAGAGCCTCGTTATTCAATGATAACTCGGAAGCAAGAGTACGAAATTGGATGGCGTACTCGCCCACTGAAGAATCACCCTGGACCAGGTTCAACAGGGCAGTCTCGGCAGAAGAAGCTCGGGCTGGCTCCTCGAAGACACTCCGGAGTTCAGCGAAGAAGGCCTGGACTGTGGCTGTGGCAGGATCATTGCGGTCCCAGAGCGGTGTGGCCCAAGACAAGGCCTTTCCTGAGAGAAGGCTTACTACGAACGCCACCTTAGACCGTTCTGAAGGAAACAAGTCCGACAACATCTCCATATGCAGGGAACACTGAGACAAAAATCCACGGCAGAGTTTAGAGTCCCCATCAAATTTGTCCGGCAGGGACAAGCGGAGGCTAGGAGCGGCCACTCGCTGCGGAGGAGGTGCAGGAGCTGGCGGAGGAGATGGTTGCTGCTGTAGCAGAGGCAGAAGTTGCTGTAACGTGGCGGTCAACTGCGACAGCTGCTGTCCTTGTTGGGCAATTTGCTGCGATTGCTGAGCGACCACCGTGGTAAGGTCAGCGAGACTTGGCAGCGGCACCTCAGCGGGATCCATGGCCGGATCTACTGTCACGATTCGGCTTCCAGGTAGTGGATCCTCTGTGTCAGCGAGGGATTGGCGTGGACCGTGCTAGTGGACCGGTTCTAAGAGGCTACTGGTGTTCACCAGAGCCCGCCGCAAAGCGGGATGGTCTTGCTGCGGCAGTAGCAACCAGGTCGTATCCACTAGCAACGGCTCTACCTCGCTGACTGCTGAGAAGGCGTGGGACAGAAGGACTAGGCAGAGGCAAGGTCAGACGTAGCAGAAGGTCGGGGGCAGGCGGCAAGATTCGTAGTCAGGATGGATAGCAGAAGTTCAGGTACACAGGCTTTGGACACACTAAACGCTTTCACTGGCACAAGGCAACAAGATCCGGCAAGGGAGTGCATGAGAGGAGATCAGATATAGCCAGGGAGCAGGAGGAAGCCAATAAGCTAATTGGGCCAGGCACCAATCATTGGTGCACTGGCCCTTTAAGTCTCAGAGAGCTGGCGCGCGCGCGCCCTAGAGAGCGGAGCCGCGCGCGCCAGCACATGACAGCAGGGGACCGGGACGGGTAAGTGACCTGGGATGCGATTCGCGAGCGGGCGCGTCCCGCTGTGCGAATCGCATCCCCGACGGCCATGACAGTGCAGCGTTCCCGGTCAGCGGGACTGACCGGGGAGCTGCAGGGAGAAAGACGCCGTGAGCGCTCCGGGGACGAGCGGGGACCCGGAGCGCTAGGCGTAACAGTAACCTTGGCAAAAAAAAGTAAGTACACTAAGTGGAAATGTCCAAATTTGGCCAAAAGTGATAATATTTTGTGCAGCCACCATTATTTTCCAGCACTGCCTTATTAAGGACTCAGCATTTTTCTGTTTTTGCATTTTCAGTTTTTCCTCATCACCTTCTAAAAATCATAACGCTTTAAATTTTCTTCAAAAATTCCATATAATGGCTTACTTTTTGTGCCACCAATTCTAATTTGCAGTGACATTAGTCATTTTACAAAAAAATCCACGACGAAATGGAAAAAAAATAATTGTGAGACAAAATACTGACCCCTATAACTTTTTAATTTTTCCGTGTACGGGCTGGTATGGGGACTCATTTTTTGCACCCTGTTCTGAAGTTATTATCGGTACCATTTTTGCATTGATCAGACTTTTTGATCGCTTTTTATTCATTTTTTTATGATATAAAAAGTGACCAAAAATACGCTATGTTGGACTTTGGATTTTTTTTGCGCGAACGCCATTGACTGCGCGGTTTAATTAACAATATATTTTTATAGTTCGGACATTTATGCACGCGGTGATACCACATATGTTTATTTTTATTTACACAGTTGTTTTTTTTTATGGGAAAAGGGGGGGGATTCAAACTGTTCTTAGGGAAGGGGTTAAATGACCTTTAACTTTTTTTTTAAACTTTTTTTTTGCTCCCATAGAGACCTATAACACTGCACACACTGATCTTTTACCCTGATTCCTGCAAAGCCTTAGCTTTGCATGGATCAGCGAGATAGAGGCTTGATTGCTCACGCCTGTAGCTCAGGCTTGGAGCAATCAAACCCAGATCGGATGTGACGGAGCAAGGTAAGGGGGTCTCATCTTGCGTCCTAGCTGATCGGGACATCGTGATTTTATCAGCCCGACTGAGCTGCTGGGAAGCATTTACTTTCACTTTCAGACGCGGCGGTCAACTTTGATCGTGCATCTGAAGGTTTAATAGCACGCGGCACAGCAATCGGCTATGACTAGCAGCCGGGACCGACCTGGTGTGATGCGGGGTCATGCTGTTTTAAACACCGGGACCGGGCTCAGGGCGTACAGGTACACCCTGAGTCCTTAAGAGGTTAAAGGGGTACACCGCTGCTCAGCGTATGGAACAAACTGTTCCAAATGCTGGAGCCGGCAGCTCGTGATGTCATAGCGCCGCCCCCTCATGATGTCCTGCCCCCTCAATGCAAGTCTATGGGAGGGGGCATGACAGGCTATGACGTCAGTTTGTTCCAAACACTGAGCAACGGATTACCCCTTTAAGCTTCTTGGGCATGGAGTTCACCAGAGGTTCACAGATTACCTCTGGAGTCCTCTTCCACTCCTCCATGATGACATCACGAAGCTGGTGGATGTTATAGACCTTGTGCTCCCCCACTCTCCATTTGAAAATGCCTCTCTGATGCTCAATAGGGTATAGGTCTGGAGACATGCTTAGCCAGTCCGTGACCTTTACCCTCAGCTTCGTTAGAAAGGCAGTGGTCATCATGGAGGAGTGTTTGGGCTCGGAATGTATTCATGTTGGTAGTATTCATTTTGGAATACTGCTCAGCGGCCCAATCGATGAAGGGAGGGGATTAAGTTCTGCTTCAGTATGTCACAGTACATAGTTTCATGAACATTCATGAATGTGTGATATTTACTTCTATATTTTTTAATTTGATATCATCCCAAACTCTTCATATTTCCAATAGCTTGCTATGTTTTAGAAAGGATCTATAATAGTTTTAAAAAAATGTAGCACAGAGCCTGTTACAGAATGGGCACATGAATGGGAGAGAGATGGAGGAGGACAGCAAAGGACACTGGGAGATACAGACAAGAAATCACTGCAAAGCGTTTAACATTCTCCAGCTGCCGTGCTTTTAATTTGCTTCCATTCCAATTAAAATGCAAATTAAATTTATAATTAGCATCAGAGAAACCTCCTTGTGTACCGCAAAAACATTTGGGCTACTGGTACAGAGCTGGCATTTTCAGTTAGCAAAAGGGTCATTGCACAGAGCAGGGGGCCCACAGCTTAGCCCGCACTTCAAGTGTTAAAAGGATAGCAATATAGAAATGTGATGATTTATTTTTAGTTTTTTGCAATTTGTATTCATTATTCAATTTAGGAAATATTTCTACATGTTCATAAGTTTAAAGCTATGTCCACATATCGTAAAATCAAAACAAAAATAAGTTAATAAAATAGAAATAAGATAGCCTTTTTTTTTGTCTGACATGTTCTGTTTAGGGAAAAGCTGCCGTCTGTGGTGACATTGTTAAAAAAAAACGGCTGTAATTCCAATATTGGAATTATAACAATTTTTTTTACAATGTGTGCCATATGCCTTTCCATAGACTTTAATAGAACAAATAGACGCTTATTATACCTATTCTACAGACAATTTTTTTGTTTTGATTTTACAGTGTGTAATTATATATTCTTATAGTTCTTTTGCGCTGTTTCCAGATCGGGTGTGAAGAGATGTTGAAGGGTCATTTGCAACTGTATGATGACCGGCAAGTTTTGTGCATTAGCCCCATTAATTGAAAAAAAGAAACCTGCCGGCCATTATACGGTATACCGCCCAGGGTAGACATGCGTCTCTCCACACCTGATCTAACGATAGTGTGGAAAATACCCATTACAGGTACACTAAGGTTTTTTTTTTTGAACAGGACAAGTTACAAGCACATGATCACTAGGGGCCTGAATGATATTAACATTTCTGATCTAAAAAAAAAAAGGTAATGAGTTCATCTTCGATGCATGAATGCACGTTACTGCACCACCTAAATGACGGTGATCAAAGCACATATAGTCACACCTTTCAATGTCTATTGGACTGTTAGAGATTCAATGTCTATTGGACTGTTAGAGATAGTTGAGTTCTTTTTATGTGTGGTTAATGTCCCCAGATTGACAAACAATTTTGAGTAGATATGAGTAAAATCTAATTTGCTTGAAATTTTCTAAAAAAAAATTTGTTTACTCAAAATAAAACTTTCCTGGAATTCATTTCGAGCAAACTTATATTAGCTGGTTCATCTACCTCACCCTATTTATAAAAGATGGCTGGACCATTATAGAAGTGAATGGTTTTCTTCCTTTTGCCTCAATTCCTGTTCCTCATGAATTGAAAGCTCTAGTGATCAAGCCCTTACTCCTCTTGTTGGATTTTTCCATTCTGTAATATGCTCTGTGCGGCATCGTTTATTATATTATTATTGATCCTTTCTAAAAATATAACAAGCTATTTATAAATAGCAAGCTATTGAAAATATGAAGCATTTCGGGGGATAGTAAAGTAAAAAAATGGTGCACCACCTGTAACCCCCTTCATATGAAGCAACACCCCGTTCATGCCCCCTCTCTTGAAGCATGCGGCATATATACCGTATTTTTCGCCCTATAGGACGCACCCAATTTTAAATGAGGAAAATCTAGAATACAATGTAAAGTATAGGTCACAGTGATCTTCAACCAGTGGACCTCCAGATGTTGCAAAACTACAACTCCCAGCATGCCCGGACAGCCGTTTGCTGTCCGGGCATGCCAGAAGTTGCAGTTTTGCAACAGCTGGAGGTCCGCAGGTTGAAGACCACTGGTATAGGTGGTAATACTCACGTGTCCCCGCCACTCAGGACCCGTCACCACTCGTCACCACTGCCCTGAATGTCGCCCTCCACCACTGTTGCCGCGTCCCCGGGTGTCCCCGTCGCTCCGGAACATCTCTGCTGCCCGGTATCCTTGCTCTCCGTCGCCGCCATCATGTCGCTACGCACGCCGCTCCTATTGGATGACGGGGTGGCATGCGCGACGACGTGATGACGATGAGGGAGAGCGCCGGCCATGCAGGGGATCCTGGCACGGAGCAGACACCTAGGAGGCAGGTAAGGTCCCTCCCGGTGCAGCCGGTTAGTGTCATTTTCGCTTCAGATGCAGCGGTCAGCTTTGATCGCCGCATCTGAAGGGTTAATACAGGGCATCACCGCGATCGGTGATGTCCTGTATTAGCCACGGGTCCCGGTCGTTGATGGCCGCAGGGACCGCCGTGATAGGTGTGTATTCGCCGTATAAGACGCACCAACTTTTCCCCCCCAGTTTTGGGGAAGAAAAAGTGCGTCTTATACGGCGAAAAATACGGTACTCAAAAGTCACAATTTTACTGCACAGAGCAAACTCGCTCTGTATGTAATGACGGGCAATACAGGGGCCGGAGCATCGTAACATCACGGCTCCGCCTCTCGTAACATCACGGTCTGCCCCCTCAACACAAGTCTATGGGAGGGGGCGTGGAGGCTGCCACGCCTCCTCCCATAGACTTGCATTAAGGGGGTGTGCTGTGACATCACGAAAGGCAGAGCCATGCTGTCACGATGCTCCGGCCCCTGTATCGCTTGTCATTACGCACAGAGTGAGTTTGCTCTGTGAAGTAATGACAGAGGGGTGTTGCAGCCGAGACCACGGTGGTCCCCAGCAGCGAGACCCGTGCGATCGGACATCTTATCCCCTATCCTTTGGATAGGGGATAAGATGTCTAGGGGCAGAGTGCCCCTTTAAGGTCCCATAATGTCTTATAGAAAATGATGTGACCAACTATTTATTATACATCATGTGCAATCCCTCATAAAGCTAAATTGGAAACATTTTGTTTGGGGGGCTAATATTACAACTTTGTTTTGCAATAAGTGAGAAAAATATATAAACCTTGTGAAAAGGGAAAAAATGATGTAACTAATAGCTACCAAATAACAGTTTTGCATTGATGAGACTTGTATCTCCTCATGACTGTCAATTCAGTTTTATATAAATAGAGATCAATGTGCAAACATCTATATTACTGCCAGATATAGCCTAAGATGAGATTGTAAAAGGAACAGTTAATATACTTGGATGGATATGCATGAATTATGATGGCGACTGGTTCGTAGTTTGGAGAAAACTGATTAAGATGTAGACAAGGTTAATTATTCCTTTGAATACAAAAAGATTGCTGAATATGGAAGATCTAGGGCTGCAGTTACTTTTTGTTGAATCAGATGTCAAGGGTCACACTTGGTGTCACCAGTATTGTACGGAGGATGTTAGGGGTCACAGCCTCTAATCAAAACGTCTATGCCAAAAATTAAGCCCTGCTTGCTTGCAGATAATTAATTTAAGAATTGATAGAAAACTAAAACACTAGAAATTGGATTTAAACTAGTTAGATCATGTTATAATACGAATGCACTGGGAGAAAGGGAGGATGGGAAAAATATCTTGTCAAAATCACGGTGGTGGACACAGCAACTTCTATGTAGACTTTTGGTTACTATAAAAAGATTGATTGTTAATTGAATAATAAATGTATTAAGACTTTAATGATCATTTATTTTTTCTTCCGCCTCTTACCATTATTGGTGTCTTGTGCAGCTTCAAATATAGCATACAATTTACTTTGAGACAATATTTATCCTATATTAATTTCTCAATTTCTAATGCTCTAACAATTTTCTAATCTTTGACAATTATCTATCAACTCTCAACATGCAACTTATCTATCATCTGCTCTGTCTGTTATCTATCTATCTATCTATCTATCTATCTTATATCTATCATCTGTCTATCTATCTTCTATCTATCTACCTATCATCTATCTATCTACCCATATCTATCTATTATCTATCTATCTATCTTATATCTATCTACCCATATCTATTATCTATCTATCTATCTATCTATCTATATATCTATCTATCTTATATCTATCTACCTATCATCTATCTATCTATCTATCTATCTATCTTATATCTATCTACCCATATCTATCTATTATCTATCTATCTATCTATCTATTATTATCTATCTTTCTATCATCTATCTATCTATCTATCTATCTATATATATATATATATATATATATATATATCATCTATCTATCTACCCATATCTATCTATTATCTATCTATCTATCTATTATCTATCTATCTATATATCTATCTATCATCTATCTATCCATATCTATCTCATATTTATCTACCCATATCTATCTACTATCTATCTACCTATCTTCTATCTATCTATCTATCTATCTATCTATCCATCTATGTATCCACATCTATCTATCTATCTATCTATCTATCTATTATCTATCTAACTATCTATCTATTTATCTGTTATCTATCTGTCTGTCTCTCTATTTATCTGTCGTTCTATTTCTTATCTATCTATCTATCTATCACCTAACTGTCACAATGTTGTTTTTATCTTTCTGTCTAGTTTTTTTTATTTATTTATTTTTAAATAAAAGCCTTTTGACCAGAAGTCAACCTTTCCCCCAAAAAAGTGGCTTACGTCTGTAAAGACGCTTGTGGTAAACATGACACTGATGATGATGAAGGACAGTTTTGTATTGACCATAGAGAACAATACTGGTTATCTTCACTTTACCCAGACATTCAAAGGTCTTTGTCCCTTCCTCTGTAGGGATGAACAATACCCTAATAGAACAAGGCCCTCCTGTCAGTAATGCTCACAGATTGATGAATGAATTCTTAGATTTTTAAATTTCAAGATGGGGTTATAGCTTAATTTTTTTAGCTGAGTTTCCTGGACTCTAGAACTGTATTCTTAAAGAAAACATTGAATGTTTTAGGCAGTTTTATGAAAAATGTATACAGTGCAGCACTGTGCACAACAGTCATTTTGCTAAATCACTTTTATTTTAAATTTGGCGCCGGAATACTTTAACTGAGTGCCCGTTCTTACCGCTCTATGTCACTTGTAACTGTGAAGTTGGACCCGTCTGAAGTGCCAGACCCAGTACCGTAGAATCATAATATTATTAGTGTTGAGCGGCATAGGCCATATTCGAATTCGTGAATATTCGCGAATATATGGACGAATTTTCGTCATATACTCGCTAAATTCGCATATTCGTAATATTCGCATTTTATTTTTGCATATGCGAAAATTGGCATATGCGAAAATTAGCATATACAAAAATTAACATAAGCGAAAATTCGCATATGCGAAAATTATCATATGCAAATTTTCGTATATGCGAAAATTCGCACGCCAGTCTCACAAAGTAGTGTTAGAGCCTTCTTACACCACATAAGCTGGAAGCAGAGAGGGATGATCACTGTGATGTGTACTGTGAAAAAAAAAAAATAAGCGAACATTCGTAATTACGAATATATAGTGCTATATTCGCGAATTCGCGAATATGCGATATTCGTGAATAAAATTTGCATTGCGAATATTCGCAAGCAACACTAAATATTATGGGTCTAGGGATTGCTACAGGTGCTCTGGCTCAAAATTTTAAGTAAAAATGTGATTTAAAAAGACGTATTATTCTGCACAGTGCTGCATTATACTCATATTTTTTGAAAACTGCATAAAACTTGCAGGTGCCCTTTAAAATTTGTCATTTAATACACATGTTCAATTGGATGTTTTTTCTGCAATTTTAAGATAGTTATATGCAAAATCAGATGTGTGTGCAAGCACACATATAATTTGATAGATGCATAGATGATAGATAGATAGATAGATAGATAGATAGATAGATATAAGCTAGACAGACAGATAGATAGAAAGATATATAGATATGAGATAGATAGATAGAACATTGATAGATATATACATAGATAGATAGATAGATAGATAGTTAGATAGGTATAGATTCACCTATATCCTTGTGCTGGCAGTGTGCTGCTGCATTCTTCTGTTGTTAGATAGATAGATAGATAGATATGAGCTAGAGAGACAGACAGACAGAAAGATATATAGAGATGAGATAGATAGATAGATAGAACATTGATATATATATATATCCATAAAAAGCAGCACATCCAGAATAGTGGAATGGGTGCAAGCCTATTGAACCTCGGTGTTCCGGTTCTTACTGAATATGCAATGGATAAAGGCAGCACACCACGATAATGTAATCCAAAAACTGTGAATTTATTCCATGATGTAGAAAACAATGTTTCGGCGATCTCTCACCGCTTGAAAATGGCGGTGAGAGATCGCCGAAACGTTGTTTTCTACATCATGGAATAAATTCACAGTTTTTGGATTACATTATCGTGGTGTGCTGCCTTTATCCATTGCACATGCATAGATAGATATATAGATATGAGATAGACAAGATAGATAGAGATATGAGATAGATAGATACTAGATAGATAGATAGATAGATAGGTAGAACATAAATAGATAGATATGAGATAGATAGATAGATAGATAGATAGATAGATAGATAGATAGATAGGTATGCAGAAAAGCAGTGGCACACCAATATCCAAGTGAAAAAAATGAGTGGCTTTTATTTCAACCAAACATCTACAGGAGCGACTTTTATTTCAACCAAACATCTACAGGAGCGACGTTTCGCCTGTCTCACATAGGCATTTTCAAGCCTGTAGATGTTTGGTTGAAATAAAAGCCACTCACTTTTTTCACTTGGATATTGGTGTGCCGCTGCTTTTCTGCATAACTACTTTGGACCTGGGACCGGGTTACCCAGTGTGCACCCCTTTTCGCCATATGTGTGCTGCCTAAAAATGTTTTTTAATACTAGATAGATAGGTAGGTAGAACATAGATAGATAGATGATAGATAGATAGGTAGAACATAGATAGATAGGTAGAACATAGATAGATATGAGATAGATATATGATAGATAGATAGATAGATAGATAGATAGATAGATAGATAGATAGATATACAGCAACAGAAGAATGCAGCAGCACACTGCCAGCACAAAGATATAGATGAAACATGAATATGCAGTTAAAACATGGAGAGCTATACAGCTATGGTGTAATAGATGCAAATGTGAAACTATGATATAGTGAGGCACTTAGCTCACAAATTTGTTTCCGCCGGCGGTCAAATAGCTTGGACCGTCCCACCATTCTTTGTCTAGATAGATAGATAGATAGAAAGATAGAACATAGATAGACATGAGATAGATAGATGATAGATAGATAGGTAGAACATAGATAGATATGAGATAGATAGATGATAGATAGATAGATAGATAGGTAGGTAGAACATAGATAGATATGAGATAGATAGATGATAGATAGATAAATATATAGATAGATAGATGGATAGATAGATAGATGGATAGGTAGAACATAGATAGATATGAGATAGATATATGATAGATAGATATTTAAATAGATTTATATGAGATAGATAAATAGATACATAGATAGGTAGATAGAGACCAGCACAGTTACTCAGTGGTTAGCAGTGTTGCCTTGCAGTGTTGAGGGCCTAAGTTGAAATTCCACCAAGGACTACCTCTGCAATGAGTTTTTATGTTCTCCCCATGGTTGTGTGGGTTTTCCTCCCACACTCCTAAACATGGTGAACTTAGATTGTGAACCCTAATGGGGACAGATGACAATTTGAGTGTACAGCCCTGTAAAATCTGTGTTTGCTATATAAAGAAGAGTTATTACTATGATAGATATGAGATAGATAGATATTCATCTATATTCCTCTGCTATATTTCTCCTTGTTGATGTTGTTGAACAAAGAAACAAAAACTTGTGGGATAATATGCAGCTGGTCCATCCATGTTACCATGAAGAGTCATGAGAGCCAAGCTGAAGGCTATAATAGATTTGTTGACTTCAATCTTTAATTGTTTTGAAGTCTTTCTCACCAGGCACACAACAAATAAAAACATTGTCATGAATTGCTGGATAATCAAAAATATTGTGCCGCCACCTGTTTTCTGTTAATTATTCTAAGCAGCGCTCTATAAATCATAACACCGGACAATAAATTAAACTGTCAAATGCAGAGTCAAAGGTTATGCATGGAAAGTTAGGGGTCACTCAGCGGGTGTGAAAGATCATTCATTGTCAAGCACCATTGGGAGACCTTCTATTGGGACAAAAGGGGTGGAAAAATCAAAGCAGGGAGGAATACTATGAGACACTTTAACTGAATGCACACAGGCATCAAATTGACATGTCACTGCACCTCATTGCTGACAATCCCTTACGCCGTCAAGCTATTCCCCATCTGAAATCCTCTCTGTTTCCCTCAATTCTTGTTACCTAGAAACCCAATGGAATGTCCCATTTCTCAGCGCACAACTGAAAGTAGCTGTAACTTAGGCTAGACCTGCATGTAATTCATCCATCATGGAGAACCAGGGAACGTGTGAATGCTCCAGACTAGGAACTCCACAAATTAATTTGATCTTAATTGTTGTTCTGCTTGATGTTTGTTAAATGACAAGAGGGGCCGATGTGGGCCGGAATGCTTAAAGTGCATCCACTGTCTACCCACAGCGAAATACCATTAGATAAGCTCGGTCAATGGTCAGCCTATCAGTTTCTCAGGAAGTTGTGACATCATTAAAACACGAGGCAACAAAAACCCTCATACCTCATGGATGTCGATACAACGTAATGAATTGGCCCAGTTGCTTTCATGATCGATGCTGATAAAAACTGTAAAACTTTTTACAATATTAAATAAAAGAATTCTGATGGTAGAAAATATTAAATCTCTACAGTATAGAACCTAAGAAAGATACATCTGGATTTGAGATTTCAAAATTATCTATTGAGAGTCTCCTTAATGTTTAAATAAGGCTGTATTATTTAGTTAGTGTATTAGTGTAGTATGTAAAAGTACTTTAAGTTAGACATATAGCAACAATTTTTAAGGTGGCTTTACACTTTCCATAGCTGTCGGCCAACAGTATCTAAACTGATATCCCCATACACATGAATGTTCAGCACAGCCAAACATTAATATGTTGTCTATAGGAAGGGGGCTTTCTTCTCCCACAGCATTAAAGGGGTACTCCGGTGGAATTTTTTTTTTTTTTTTTAAATCAACTGGTGCCAGAAAGTTAAACAGGTTTGTAAATTACTTCTATTAAAAAATCTTAATCCTTCCAGTACTTATTAGCTGCTGAATACTACAGAGGAAATTATTTTCTTTTAGGAACACAGAGCTCTCTGCTGACATCCCGAGCACTGTGCTCTCTGCTGACATCTCTGTCCATTTTAAGAACTGTCCAGAGTAGGAGAAAATCCCTATAGCAAATATATGCTGCTCTGGACAGTTCCTAAAATGGACAGAGATGTCAGCAGTTAGCACCGTGCTCGTGATGTCAGCAGAGAGAACTGTGTTCCAAAAAGAAAATAATTTCCTCTGCAGTATTCAGCAGCTAATAAGTACTAGAAGGATTATGATTTTTTAATAGAAGTAATTTACAAATCTGTTTAACTTTCTGGCACCAGTTGATTTAAAAAAGAAAAAAAAAGTTTTCCACCAGAGTACCCCTTTAAGTAGATTACCTAGGATTAGAAAAGCAGAGCTTATTTTAAACAGCAGGACACCTGTGCTTAGGTTGTGTGTGGTATTGCAGCCAAGTTTTATTGAAGGAAATGGAGCCAAGTTGTAATTCCGTACACAACCTGAGGACGGATGTGAATCTGTTTTGCGAAAAAAATGAACTCTGTTTTTTGATTCCTTGATAACCCCTTTAAAGTATTATTATTATTCTCATTCCGGCCAAAGACATCTCACTCCCTATCCAAAGGATCACGTCGCTGGGACCCCCCGAGATCTCCGTGCAGCACCTGCATTCTATGTGGGGCTGCTGCTCCAGGCTCAGAAACCTCTGTGTTTTCATGTCTGGAGACAAGATGCCATGTCACACCCCTTGTGACATTTTTTGTGGAGGTGGATTAGTAGGTAGGACGTTTTAATAGGCATGTGCTTCAAAATACATTTGGTGCTTCTTACTCCAGTGGACCTCTACTTTTAAAATGACAATGTAAGAACCCCCCCCCCTTTTGTGTGGACACAAGTGAACAAACATTAGTTCAGATATGATACATGTCCAATAACTCAGGTCACTTACAACCCTATATTTCTAGATTAACTAAGGTTCATTTTCTTTCTTTCTTTCTTTCTTTCTTTCTCTCTTTCGTTCTTTCTTTTATCATCCCAATATTATTTGATATCATGACCATATTTGAAAATATCTATTTTGAATTGTGTCCAGCCACAGGGAGGGTGTCCCAATATGCTACAACTGAAGGACACAAGCCACATACAAACCATTCATTAAAGAACTGTTGCTCTTATGGTGTTGAATGGCCTAATGTGAGTCATGCCTTGAAAGGGTTAGTTAAAGAATGGCTCACAAAGGCTGATTTGCAGGTAGCTTTCTCTCCCAGCATTGTACTTATCGTCTAGATAGTACGGCTAGGAGGAGGAATGTGTAATGACTATTTGATAAGTGTCTTCTCACACCCTGAGGTCTTTTATTGGCAATTTGCGTCCTACAATGAGAAAAAATCAGCTGGAGAGACTTTATTGTTTTGTATAATGGAGAGGAGTGTGAAAATATTCCAGTACTGCAGATGGTATCACTCGTTAGCCCCGGACATATACACTTGGAAGGATTGTTTTTAGCCTATCACACAAAGCCAAAATGGCCTATTTTTAGAGGCAGATTCACAGCTTAGCAAGAATGAAATAATTAAATGGCTTGTCCTTAATATAAAAGCACTTTCCTTCCCACATCTCATAGAGATAGGGCTGTGAAGGTTACTGATGATGTTCATATGTCTGCTTTGGAACACATTCTTCTAATTTTGTACTATTCAGTTAATTTTATACATGTGCATTTCGAAATAAAGGTGAAAAATGGACACTCGGTGTACAATGTTTCATATAAAAATGATTTTCTTTCTCTTTGTTAAGCAGCTTAAGACCATTCTTTTTTATATGAATCTCCCCAAGGTGCTAAATAATTTATATATATATATATATATATATATATATGTCACGATGCCGGCTGGCAGGTGGTGGATCCTCTGTGCCAGAGAGGGATTGGCGTGGACCGTGCTAGAGGATCGGTTCTAAGTCACTACTGGTTTTCACCAGAGCCCGCCGCAAAGCGGGATGGTCTTGCTGCGGCGGTAGTGACCAGGTCGTATCCCCTAGCAACGGCTCAACCTCTCTGGCTGCTGAAGATAGGCGCGGTACAAGGGAGTAGACAGAAGCAAGGTCGGACGTAGCAGAAGGTCGGGGCAGGCAGCAAGGATCGTAGTCAGGGGCAACGGCAGAAGGTCTGGAATCACAGGCAAGGAACACACAAGGAACGCTTTCACTGGCACTAGGGCAACAAGATCCGGCGAGGGAGTGAAGGGGAAGTGAGGTGATATAGGGAAGTGCACAGGTGTAAACACTAATTGGAACCACTGCACCAATCAGCGGTGCAGTGGCCCTTTAAATCGCAAAGACCCGGCGCGCGCGCGCCCTAGGGAGCGGGGCCGCGCGCGCCGGGACAGAACTGACGGGGAGCGAGTAAGGTACGGGAGCCGGGGTGCGCATCGCGAGCGGGCGCTACCCGCATCGCGAATCGCATCCCGGCCGGAGGTGGTAACGCAGCGCCCCGGGTCCGTGGAACCGACCGGGGCGCTGCAGTGAGGGAAGTGTAGCGAGCGCTCCGGGGAGGAGCGGGGACCCGGAGCGCTCGGCGTAACAGTACCCCCCCCCTTGGGTCTCCCCCTCTTCTTGGGGCCTGAGAACCTGAGGATCAGACTTTTGTCCAGGATATTGTCCTCAGGTTCCCAGGACCTCTCTTCTGGACCACAACCCTCCCAATCCACTAAAAAAAAAGTTCTTCCCCTGACCTTTTTAGAGGCCAAAATCTCTTTGACAGAGAAGATGTCCGAGGAGCCGGAAACAGGAGTGGGAGGAACAGATTTAGGAGAAAAACGGTTGAGGATGAGAGGTTTAAGAAGAGAGACGTGAAAGGCATTAGGGATACGAAGAGAAGGAGGAAGAAGAAGTTTGTAAGAGACAGGATTAATTTGACACAAAACTTTAAAAGGACCAAGATAGCGTGGTCCCAACTTATAGCTCGGGACACGGAAACGGACATATTTAGCGGAGAGCCATACCTTGTCTCCAGGGGAAAAAATGGGAGGAGCTCTTCTTTTCTTATCTGCGAATCTCTTCATGCGAGAAGAAGCCTGTAAGAGAGAATTTTGGGTCTCTTTCCATATGGTGGAAAGATCACGAGAAATTTCATCCACAGCGGGCAGACCAGAGGGCAAGGGGGTAGGGAGGGGGGGAAGAGGGTGACGGCCGTACACCACGAAAAACGGAGATTTGGAGGAAGATTCAGAGATTCTGAAATTATACGAGAATTCGGCCCAAGGTAGAAGATCTGCCCAGTCATCCTGGCGGGAGGAAACAAAATGTCGTAAATAGTCACCCAAGATCTGGTTAATTCTCTCTACTTGTCCATTGGATTGAGGATGGTATGCAGAAGAAAAATTTAATTTAATCTTGAGTTGTTTACAGAGAGCCCTCCAGAATTTAGACACAAATTGGACGCCTCTATCCGAGACGATCTGTGTAGGCAACCCGTGAAGACGAAAAATGTGTACAAAAAATTGTTTAGCCAACTGAGGCGCTGAAGGAAGACCAGGAAGAGGGATGAAATGTGCCATTTTGGAGAATCGATCAACGACCACCCAAATAACAGTGTTGCCATGGGATGGGGGTAAGTCAGTAATAAAATCCATACCAATCAGAGACCAAGGTTGTTCGGGGACAGGTAGAGGATGAAGAAAACCAGCGGGCTTCTGGCGAGGAGTCTTATCCCGGGCACAGATAGTGCAGGCTCGCACAAAGTCCACCACATCAGTCTCTAGAGTCGGCCACCAATAGAAGCGAGAGATGAGTTGCACAGATTTCTTGATGCCCGCATGACCTGCGAGATGGGAGGAGTGACCCCATTTGAGGATCCCAAGGCGTTGGCGTGGAGAAACAAAGGTCTTTCCTGGAGGAGTTTGCCTGATGGAGGCTGGAGAAGTGGAAATCAGGCAGTCAGGAGGAATGATGTGTTGAGGAGAGAGTTCAATTTCAGAGGCATCTGAGGAACGAGAGAGAGCATCGGCCCTAATGTTCTTATCAGCAGGCCGAAAGTGAATTTCAAAATTAAATCGGGCAAAGAACAGAGACCACCTGGCCTGACGAGGATTCAGCCGTTGGGCAGACTGGAGGTAGGAGAGGTTCTTGTGATCGGTGTAAATAATAACTGGAAATCTTGATCCCTCCAGCAGATGCCTCCATTCCTCAAGTGCTAATTTAATGGCTAGAAGCTCTCGATCCCCGATGGAGTAGTTCCTCTCCGCCGGAGAGAAGGTCCTGGAAAAAAAACCACAAGTAACAGCATGCCCGGAAGAGTTTTTTTGTAGAAGGACAGCTCCAGCTCCCACTGAGGAGGCATCAACCTCCAATAGGAAGGGTTTAGATGGGTCAGGTCTGGAGAGCACGGGAGCCGAAGAAAAGGCAGACTTGAGTCGTTTAAAGGCGTCTTCCGCTTGAGGAGGCCAAGACTTGGGATCGGCATTTTTTTTTGTTAAAGCCACAATAGGAGCCACAATGGTAGAAAAATGTGGAATAAATTGCCTGTAATAATTGGCGAACCCCAAAAAACGTTGGATGGCACGGAGTCCGGAGGGGCGTGGCCAATCTAAGACGGCAGAGAGTTTATCTGGGTCCATTTGTAGTCCCTGGCCAGAGACCAAGTATCCTAGAAAAGGAAGAGATTGGCATTCAAACAGACATTTCTCTATTTTGGCATAGAGTTGATTATCACGAAGTCTCTGAAGAACCATACGGACATGCTGGCGGTGTTCTTCAAGATTGGCAGAAAAAATCAGGATATCGTCCAGATATACAACAACACAGGAGTATAGGAGATCACGAAAAATTTCATTAACAAAGTCTTGGAAGACGGCAGGGGCGTTGCATAGACCAAAGGGCATGACCAGATACTCAAAGTGTCCATCTCTGGTGTTAAATGCCGTTTTCCATTCATCCCCCTCTCTGATGCGGATGAGATTATAAGCACCTCTTAAGTCCAGTTTGGTAAAAATATGGGCACCTTGGAGACGATCAAAGAGTTCAGAGATGAGGGGTAGGGGGTAGCGGTTCTTAACCGTGATTTTATTAAGACCGCGGTAGTCAATGCAAGGACGTAGAGAGCCATCTTTTTTGGACACAAAGAAAAATCCGGCTCCGGCAGGAGAGGAGGATTTACGGATAAAGCCCTTTTTTAAATTTTCTTGGACGTATTCAGACATGGCAAGAGTCTCTGGGACGGACAGAGGATAGATTCTGCCCCGGGGTGGAGTAGTGCCCGGGAGGAGGTCAATGGGACAATCATAAGGCCTGTGAGGAGGTAGAGTCTCAGCTTGTTTTTTGCAAAAAACGTCCGCAAAGTCCATATAGGCCTTAGGGAGACCGGTTACATGAGGAAGCACAGGGACACGGCAAGGTTTACTGGGAACCGGTTTTAAGCAGTCCTTGGAACAAGAGGGCCCCCAACTCTTGATCTCCCCAGTGGACCAATCCAGGATTGGGGAATGGAGTTGAAGCCAGGGAAGTCCAAGAAGGATTTCAGAAGTGCAATTGGGGAGGACCAACAGTTCAATCCTCTCGTGATGAGATCCGATGCACATTAGAAGGGGCTCCGTGCGGAAACGTATAGTACAGTCCAATCTTTCATTGTTTACACAATTGATGTAGAGGGGTCTGGCGAGACTGGTCACCGGGATGTTGAACCTGTTGACGAGAGAGGCTAAGATAAAATTTCCTGCAGATCCAGAGTCCAAGAAGGCCACAGCAGAGAAGGAGAAGGCAGAGGCAGACATCCGCACAGGTACAGTAAGACGTGGAGAAGCAGAGTAGACATCAAGGACTGTCTCACTTTTGTGCGGAGTCAGCGGACGTCTTTCCAGGCGGGGAGGACGGATAGGACAATCCTTCAGGAAGTGTTCGGTACTAGCACAGTACAGGCAGAGATTCTCCATGCGGCGTCGTGTCCTCTCTTGGGGTGTCAGGCGAGACCGGTCGACCTGCATAGCCTCCACGGCGGGAGGCACAGGAACAGATTGCAGGGGACCAGAGGAGAGAGGAGCCGGGGAGAAGAAACGCCTCGTGCGAACAGAGTCCATATCCTGGCGGAGCTCCTGACGCCGTTCGGAAAAACGCATGTCAATGCGAGTGGCAAGATGGATGAGTTCATGTAGGTTAGCAGGGATTTCTCGTGCGGCCAGAACATCTTTAATGTTGCTGGATAGGCCTTTTTTAAAGGTCGCGCAGAGTGCCTCATTATTCCAGGATAATTCTGAAGCAAGGGTACGGAACTGTACGGCATACTCGCCAACGGAAGAATTACCCTGGACCAGGTTCAACAGGGCAGTCTCAGCAGAAGAGGCTCGGGCAGGTTCCTCAAAGACACTTCGAATTTCCGAGAAGAAGGAGTGTACAGAGGCAGTGACGGGGTCATTGCGGTCCCAGAGCGGTGTGGCCCAAGCCAGGGCTTTTCCAGACAGCAGGCTGACTACGAAAGCCACCTTAGACCTTTCAGTGGGGAACTGGTCCGACATCATCTCCAAGTGTAATGAACATTGGGAAAGAAAGCCACGGCAAAACTTAGAGTCCCCATCAAATTTATCCGGCAAGGATAGTCGTATTCCAGAAGCGGCCACTCGCTGCGGAGGAGGTACAGGAGCTGGCGGAGGAGATGATTGCTGGAGCTGTGGTAGTAACTGTTGTAGCATAACAGTCAGTTGAGACAGCTGTTGGCCTTGTTGCGCAATCTGTTGTGACTGCTGGGCGACCACCGTGGTGAGGTCAGCGACAACTGGCAGAGGAACTTCAGCGGGATCCATGGCCGGATCTACTGTCACGATGCCGGCTGGCAGGTGGTGGATCCTCTGTGCCAGAGAGGGATTGGCGTGGACCGTGCTAGAGGATCGGTTCTAAGTCACTACTGGTTTTCACCAGAGCCCGCCGCAAAGCGGGATGGTCTTGCTGCGGCGGTAGTGACCAGGTCGTATCCCCTAGCAACGGCTCAACCTCTCTGGCTGCTGAAGATAGGCGCGGTACAAGGGAGTAGACAGAAGCAAGGTCGGACGTAGCAGAAGGTCGGGGCAGGCAGCAAGGATCGTAGTCAGGGGCAACGGCAGAAGGTCTGGAATCACAGGCAAGGAACACACAAGGAACGCTTTCACTGGCACTAGGGCAACAAGATCCGGCGAGGGAGTGAAGGGGAAGTGAGGTGATATAGGGAAGTGCACAGGTGTAAACACTAATTGGAACCACTGCACCAATCAGCGGTGCAGTGGCCCTTTAAATCGCAAAGACCCGGCGCGCGCGCGCCCTAGGGAGCGGGGCCGCGCGCGCCGGGACAGAACTGACGGGGAGCGAGTAAGGTACGGGAGCCGGGGTGCGCATCGCGAGCGGGCGCTACCCGCATCGCGAATCGCATCCCGGCCGGAGGTGGTAACGCAGCGCCCCGGGTCCGTGGAACCGACCGGGGCGCTGCAGTGAGGGAAGTGTAGCGAGCGCTCCGGGGAGGAGCGGGGACCCGGAGCGCTCGGCGTAACAATATATATATATATATATGAAAAAAATGCAGCAGCACTCCGTGGTAGATGAAAAAAAAAAGTGGAGTTAGGCTTTATTCGTCAGGTGTAGTACACGACGTTTCGACCGTCTCTCACGGTCTTTGTCAAGCAAGTAACAAGTGCACAAGTGGTTGCTTAAATCGGGTGTATCTCCATGACATCATTACATCTCGTTATGCATACATAATTGTAATAACAATACACAACATATTCAAATATAATATAATCTATAGTGTTCACAATCATATAAAACCACATCATACTATAAGGTGCATTAAGACGCCTTATGGGCAAAAATTATATAAGATTATATTAAAATTGGTGTGCAAAATCAACATTATTATCATCAGTGGATATGTAAAATGGGAGGAGGTGCACTGTAGGGGAGTCACTCACCCAATCGTAAGGTATAGATGATTACATACAGTGCCATGTCGGAATGCATCTTCCGGACGCCAGTACAGCTTCCGGTGGAGCTGGGCGGCTGGCGTCATGTGACTAGCTCGTTGTCACATGATCGCTCGTGTTTGCGCCTGCACATACTAGTGCACAAAGTGTAGGCATAGTAGCGCACGTGCAGTGTGTACATTTAGCTCCTATATATAAATATTTAAATTAGCTCACCACACCACCTTCACAGGTAGTGTGTCCTGCAAAACAGCTCTGGCTCCATTTAAGAAGTCTCAGAACTGATTGGGATTTATACCAAGCCAGAACTCTCTCCAGAAGGAAAGAGGACCCATCTGCAGACAGCCGTTTTGGGGTGTTTGCCCCACGTCAGTACAGAGCAGGGTGATCTGGCTTGGCTGTGGTGAGAGGCCTGTGGCTTTAAACGGGGTCAGTACTTTCCTCGGGGAGAGGACACCTTTTCAGGTGTAACGGAGATTCAAGTTAGGCCATATAGCACTCCGCGGGCTTAACTTGAATCTCCGTTACACCTGAAGAGGTGTCCTCTCCCCGAGGAAAGTACTGACCCCGTATGTATATATATATATATATATATATATATATATATATATATATATATTTATTTATATACCGTATGTATATATATAGTTTGCTGCAGTATCATAGGGGGGAATTTAACATGACCAACATTTCTTACACCTGATTTATTAACCCCTTAATGACAATGGAAGTAAATGTAAGTCATGGTGACGTGGTACTTAACGCACCATGACATACATTTACCGGAGCGGTGCTCATATCATGCGCGGCAGCCAATGGACCCACCGGTAATGGCGGACATCCGCGATCATGCGGATGTCCGCCATTAACCCCTCAGATGCTGTGATCAATACAGATCACGGCATCTGCGGCAGTGCGGTACTTTGCAGCGCTGCCGCAGGGATCCGATTATCCAGCATGGCAGCCGGACGTCCCCTCACCTGCCTCTGGCCGTCTCCCGGGGTCTTCTGCTCTGGTCTGACCAGAGCAGAAGATCACTGAAAATACTGATCAGTGCTCTGTCCTATACATAGCACTGAACAGTATTAGCAATCAAAGGATTGCTATAGATAGTGCCTATGGGGACATAAAAAGTGTAAAGAAAAGTAAAAAAAATGTAAAATAAAAAAGAACAAAAATTAGAAAAATCCCCTCCCCAAATAAAAAAGTAAAATGTCAGTTTTTCCCATTTTACCCCCAAAAAAGCGTAAAAAAAATTAATACACATATTTGGTATCGCCGTGTGCGTAAGAGTCTGATCTATTAAAATATATTGCTAATTATCCCGTACGGTGAATGGCGTAAATGTTAAAAAATAAAAAAAAGTCCAAAATTGCTGCTTTTTTTGTCACATTTTATTCCAAATTTTTTTTTATAAAAAGTAAAACCTAAGCAAAAGTGATACTGATAAAACTACAGATAATGGGGCAAAAAATTAGCCCTCTTATTGCCCCATATACGAAAAAATTTGAAAGTTATAGCTTGTCAAAATAGGGCAATTTCAAACATACTAATTTTGTTAATATGGGTTGAGATTTTTTTTAAAGCGGTATAATTATAGAAAAGCATATAACATGGGTATAATTGTAATCGTATTGACCCACAGAATAAAGAAAACATGTAATTTTTACCGGAAAGTGTACAGCATGAAAACAAAACCTTCCAAAATTTGCTAAATTGCGGTTTTCTTTTCAATCTTCCCACATAAATAATATTTTTTTGGTTGCATAGTACATTTTATGGTAAAATAAGTGATTTAATTACAAAGTACAATTGGTTACGCAAAAAACAAGCCCTCATATGGGTCTGTGGATGGAAATATAAGAGAGTTATGACTTTTAGAAGGCGAGGAGGAAAAAATGAAAATGCAAAAATAAAATTGGTCTGGTCCTTAAGGCCAAAATGGGCCTGGTCCTTAAGGGGTTAAGAGGCATATACCTTGTAATACATTTGTTGCATCTTTGGCGGTCCATGTGCCACAGATTGAAATCTATGCCAACTATAAGGTGAATTAGATTTTAGCTACAAATCAGTATTAGTATGTGGGTACTATGATTGTTATATACATTCTATAACTCTGAAAACAAGCATATATACGTAAGTAAAGGGTGAAAACTGTGATTTGGTAATATTCTGTTTAGGTGATTTTGAGTTTTAAAGGTTACCAAAAACTGTTCTATTCATAGGTGAGGTGTTGTTTCCTTTGTATTCTATTCTAAAATTAAAGAAACCCTATATCATTAATCAGTCCAACATTTTAAATGTGGGTTCTTATTGAATATCTGTTAATATTTATTGAGATGCTTGTGTGACACATTTTTGATGGCACTTTTTAAGTTAAATGAAAAGTGGTATCTCTGTGTACCCCAAATCAGGCTTAAACAGAGAGAGAGCCCAAATGATGGGTATGGCCAGGCCACTTCAGACCACTCTTCAAGTCAATGTCATGTTAAAACTGCATTTATTACAAACAAATGTAGTATGCATTGTCCTCAAGCACGGAAGTTTTGCAGTTTGGATCAAAAGAATTAGGTGTTTTGTAGGGGTACCTTAGTGGAGCAGTTAGTGGTGACTAATAGAGATGGATGAACTGATTCTGCATACATTTTATTTGGTCCAAATGCCACAAAAATTGGATTAGTTGTAATCTAAACTTTTAGTTATTAATCTGGATTTGTTTTGATTCTGCTAATGTACACTAAGTGGCCAGGGGGTAGGTGGATGCTCTTTGTATTACAGTTTTTACTCCTTTCATTTGCTGGGTCTGGCACAACTGCTCAAGGGACTCCTGGTTTTGACAGGAGTCCTTATTCTTGTACATGCTCGGAGTGGGGAATTACAGCCCAATCAGGGCACTTCAAAATCTAAAACAAATAAGTTTTGTTTATCTCTAGTGGATAGTGTTGACGGCATGGCATGTATAGGGGATGGCAGGATTTGTTGACACTACAGTGAATAATGAGTCACGGCTCTGTAACCCATCTGATATCTTCTCCAATCACAATTGGTTACCTACAGTGTCAGGCGTGCTCAATCTGAGGAATACATTTAAGGGGCTAAACAAATGCTACCAGGGAAAGACGGAATCTTGGTGTGAGGCACAAACCTTAGAGAACTATACTAAGCAGAGGATCATTCCCAAAGGACTTTGCATACAGTGGGGCAATTAAGTATTTCATCAGCCATTAATTGTGTAAGTTCTCTCACTTAAAAAGATGAGAGAGGCCTGTAATTTTCATCATAGGTATACCTCAACTATGAGAGACATAATGAGAAAGAAAAATCCATGAAATCACATTGTCTGATTTTTAAAGAATGTTTTTTAAAATCATGGTGGAAAATAAGTATTTGCTCAATAAAAAAACTTCATCTCAATGCTTTGTTATATACCCTTTGTTGGCAATGACAGAGGTCAAACGTTTTCTTCACAAGGTTTTCACACACTGTTGCTGGTATTTTGGCCTATTCCTCCATGCAGATCTCCTCTAGAGCAGTGATGTTTTGGGGCTGTCGCTGGGCAACATGGACTTTCAACTCTCTTCAAAGGTTTTCTATGGGGTTGAGATCTAAAGACTGGCTAAACCACTCCAGAACCTTGAAATGCTTTAGAAGCCACTCCTTCGTTGCCCGAGCAGTGTGTGTGGGATCATTGTCATGCTGAAAGACCCTGCCATATTTCATCTTCAATGCCCTTGCTGATGGAAGGAGGTTTTTCACTCAAAATCTCACGATACATGGCCCCATTCATTCTTTCCTTTACATGGATCAGTCCTCCTGGTCCCTTAGCAGAAAAACAGCACCAAAACATGATGTTTCCACCCTCATACTTCACAGTAGGTATGGTTTTCTTTGGATGCAACTCAGCATTCTTTCTCTTCCAAACACGACGAATTGAGTCTTTACCAAAAGGTTCTACTTTGGTTTCATCTGACCATATGACATTCTCCCAATCCTCTTCTGAATCATCCAAATGCTCTCTAGCAAACTTCAGACGGGCCCGGACATGTACTGGCTTAAGCAGGGGACACGTCTGGCACAGAATGATTTGAGTCCCTGGTGGCGTAGTGTGTGTTACTGATGGTAGCCTTTGTTACTTTGGTCCCAGCTCTCTGCAGGTCATTCACTGGGTCCCCCCGTGTGGTTCTGGGATTTTTGCTCACCGTTCTTGTGATCATTTTGACAAAATGGGGTGAGATCTTGGTAAAGCCCCATATCGAGGGAGATTATCAGTGGTCTTGTATGTCTTTCATTTTCTAATAATTGCACCCACAGTTGATTTCTCCACACCAAGCTGCTTGCCTATTACAGATTCAGTCTTCCCAGCCTGGTGCATGTCTAAAATGTTGTTTCTGGTGTCCTTTGACAGCTCTTTGGTCTTCGCCATAGTGGCGTTTGGAGTGTGACTGTTTGAGGTTGTGGACAGGTGTCTTTTATACTGACAACAGGTTCAAACAGGTGCCATTAATACAGGTAACGAGTGCAGGACAGAGGAGACTCTTAAAGAAGACATTACAGGTCTGTGAGAGCCCGAAATCTTGCTTTTTGTTGGTGACCAAATACTTAACTTATTTTCCACTATCATTTGCAAACAAATTCTTTAAAAATCAGACAATGTGATTTTATGGATTTTTTTTCTCATTATGTCTCTCATAGTTGAGGTATACCTATGATGAAAATTACAGGCCTCTCTCATCTTTTTAAGTGGGAGAACTTGCACAATTGGTCGCTGACTAAATACATTTTTGCCCCACTGTAACTATCTAATTTACCAAATAATGTCAAATTCCAATGCTTCTGCATGAAAAGTCCAGAAGTGTTCCAGAATACTCACGTCAAAAATCCCTGCTCCAAACCATAGTTGAAAAATTCCAAAATCATATATCTGACTTTAAGCATAGAGTTCATTAACTCTGAAACTTCCGAACGCTGGATGTGGGCTGAAGGGGTCGTGATGTTTTGCCACACACCCTCCCATAGACTTGCATTGAGGGGGCGTGGTATGACATCACAAGGGAAGTGACAGGACCATTCACCAACTTACAACCTTATAAACACTCTTTTTCCCCCTAAGTCGGACCAAGAATTTATATTTTCTTGCATTTAGTCACTAGAGAAATTGAAAAAATAGGGGTCTCTAATATTAGACACCAATGTAAAAAAAACAATTCTAAGGAGATTAGGGCCCTATTGGAACTTGAGAATGATGGCAGTCTGATTATAAAATCAGCTGATAAAGGGGACAACGTGTCATAAAAAATCATGACAACTATCAGAAGATATGCTTGACCATTTTGTCCTTCAAAGAGAACTATGCGGTTTTCACCTCTGATCCTATCACGAGATTTCAGAATGAAGTAAAACCAGACTCAATGATGTCAAGTCTACATAGTTGATTGACAACAAAGAATACAATTTCTGTATCCCCCTAATCCACTCAAATAATTATGTGGTTTATCATACCAGGAGCATAGATTAGAAAGATCACAAAAAGTATATTAAAAATATGAGTAATTTATTTACAAAAATGATAGGTTTATATAAACCAATAGATATGTAGCAGTGTAAGGGTGACCCAGACATAGCACATCCACAGAAGGTTTCCTGGTGCTGATATTCTGCTTGCACAAGCGGAATTTCTGCTACAAAAAATTTGCAAGTGGAATTTTAGCTGTAGGAACCCGTTGCAGTTGTGTTTTGCTTGACAATACCCTAAGACTATGTTCAGCTGGGAGCAGGTTGGCACGGAAAACTTCCCTGCGGACATTTTGCCCACAGCAGACGGCTCGGAAATGCGCCATTTCATAGACGGCAAAACATTTCCATGCAGACTCCACTTAAAGAATAGATATGTCTACACTTTCTGGGGACTCTGGAATAATGATTTTTGCAGCAAAAACATCTGCTGGGGAAATTCCACTGCATGGACAGTGCAGCAGAATCACATTGATTTCAATTCTAATGCAGAATTGACATGCTAATTCTACCGTGTAAAGATACCCCTAAGGAGTAATGACAAGAAGCATCTCTAAGTTTTAACAAATACATTTATGCCACGTGCACCACTCTGATAGATCTAATGTGAAATGGTACAGTTAATATTGATTGTATAATCATGTATTTTACAGAACTATTATAAAAGTTTAAAAAAAATAATATATATATATAATAGTAACACTTTTTGGAGCTAAAATTGGTTTAAATACCCCATGTGCAAACCCTAAGACAGACTCACTCACAAATGATAAGTTATTTATGACCTGTCCTGAAATGATTTCCCCATGAGCGACTCCCATGCTGGAAACGGCAACAAAAAAGGCACACTCGAGAGCCACTGAGCAATGGCAAAAGAAAATATATAGTCTGAGCACTCCAAAACTATCAATATTAAGTCAGTTTAGCTCTTTGATTAAAGAGTTTAATCAATCACCATCCAAAGCTGTATATTAATCACTTTATCAGGCAGGTGATGCATTGCTGGTTTTAATAGGATCCATTTATTTTGATTCCTACCTACTTCATCTTAGCAAAAGGGTTTTCCCAATCAGGGCCTGATAAAAGGAGGTTAGAATCTAAACGGCGAGAATCCGCTTCCGACAGCACTTCATTATCAGCTGCAGGCCCTGACTTGGTCAATTTATTTATGGCTGAATAAAGCTACATGAAGTGAATCTTTTGGAAAACTGCTCGGTGTAGCTTAGATAAACATAAGCCATTTATTTGCTTTCACACCCGACAATCTCATGATATATGATCCAAAAGAGACTCTGCTTCCCTCCACCTTTGTAGGACTCTCCTGTTTACTATGTGTATATTGCAGATTCTTTGAACAACTCCCCGTTTTGGTATTTACTAAATAAACTTTGCAATAATCATGAAAACTAGGAGAAAATATACCGTACAATATATCTGCTTAAAAAATTCTGTGGGGTTCTTATATAAAATATAAAAAAGTGAGAGAATTTAAATTCCTTTCTTACACATTGCAGTTTTGTTAAATCTGTTGTTGTTGAGGGATTCCCGGAAATGTATATATATATAGAGTTTTTACTCTAGTTAAGACCGATCATAGACCCAGTGGCAATCCGCTTATCACTGCAAAACCGGCAAGTGATCAGTCATAGTCCCTAGGAGAATCTGTGGGTAAATTAACTGTACACTTAGGAGATCCATTTTTTTTATTTTTTTTTAACAATAATATACCCTATGGGGTGAAATTTACTGATGCTGGTGTAGGTGCACTATTTTTTCTACTTTTATTTTTGGGGTTGCTCATATGTATATTCACCAAATTTATGAAATGTTTGCATGGCATTAGAAACTTGTGCAGGTCTAGACAGGTGAATATTAGCAAAAATGTATGACAATTTATAAAAGTCACAGATAATAAATTATTTTTAACTGCAACGGCCAAAGTAAAACAAACTTAGAGCATAGGATAGGGGATAAGCATCTGATCACTTGAACTTCCTATCCCTGTGCATGGAACGCCTGGCCAGCACATGCTCCATGCATTCTCTTTGGAAGCACCAAAGATACCAGAGTACAGTGATCGTGTATTTTCGGCTCTCCCATAGACAGTGTATGAAGCATGTGCTAACACACTGCTGCTCCATGCACAGCAAGGAACAGAGCCACTGTTATGGAGATCATGGGGGTCCAAGTGATCAGATGCTTATCCCCTATCCTGTGGAGAAGGGATAGGTTTTGAAGTACTGGTGTACAGTATATACTCGAGTATAAGCCGACCCGAATATAAGCCGAGGCCCCTAATTTTACCCCAAAAACACAGGAAAAGTTATTGACTCGACTATAAGCCTAGGGTGGGAAATACATCATCCCCCATGTAATCATCCAGACCCCCATCATCATCCAGACCCCCGTCATCATCCCCCCCCTTCATCATCACCCCCTGTCAATCCCTTCATCAGTGGTCTTCAACCTGCAGACCTCCAGAAGTTGCAAAACTACAACTCCCAGCATGCCACTCCACTGCAGCCTTCGTCATCACCCCCCCCCCTTCATCATCACCGCCTGTCAATCCCTTCATCAGTGGTCTTCAACCCGTGGACCTCCAGAGGTTTCAAAACAACACCCAGCATGCCCAGACAGCCATCGGCTGTCCGGGCATGCTGGGTGTGGTAGTTTTGAAACCTCTGGAGGTCCGCAGGTTGAAGACCACTGCGGCCTTCCTCATCATCTTGCCCCCCCCCCTTTTGATTCATACTCACCTCCCCTCGGCGGGACGTTAGGGTGAGCTGGTCCGGGCCATCTATGCTGCAGGGACCGTCCGGTGGGGATGGTTAGTCGTTGCGCATGAATGTCCCTGTGCGTCGTCCTCAAGACAACGTCACTACTACGGGCCGGGGCCAAAGCGCGGAGAAGAGGCCCGCCCCGGTGAAAATGGACATCCCACAATGACTAACCATCCCCACCGGACGGTCCCTGCAGCATAGATGGCCCGGACCAGCTCACCCTAACGTTCCGCCGAGGGGGGGTGAGTACAAAACAAAAGGGGGCGGGGGTTTGAAGATGGCGAAGGCTGAAGTGGTCTTCAACCTGCGGACCTCCAGAGGTTTCAAAACTACAACACCCAGCATGCCCGGACAACCGATGGCTGTCTGGGCTTGCTGGGAGTTGTAGTTTTGCAACATCTGGAGGTCCGCAGGTTGAAGACTACTCATGAAGGGATTAACAGGAGTAGAGTTCACTCGAGTGTAAGCTGAGGGGGGCGTTTTCAGCATGAAAAATCATGCTGATAAACTCGGCTTATATTCGAGTATATACGGTAATTATGTAAAATCACAAACCATCTATTAGCTACCTGACAGATCCTTTGCTGTACCAGTGCTGCCAAGCTGGCATGTCTTTATTGGGTTGCAGACAGTAGTGGCATGCCTGTATACCCACATTACCTCTGCAGCCAATCATTGGCCTCAGTATTACATGACTACTGGTTTGTATTACACAGTTCTATACCCTTAGCTGCAACAAAGACAACATAATACAAATATTGAAGACCTTCGTTTTAAAAAGTATTATGACATTTCAACATCAATGATTTAGGGTGTACTGGAAGCTATCCCAGAATTTAGTCTAATGAATACATTATTATTTTCCTAAAACTAATGTCATCCCCAAAAACTAATGTCAAAGTGCTAAGTGAACCCTCTGTTTTAAGGCCACATCTTCATTTTTGCATATGAATTCTTCTTAAGGGTACGTTCACACGTAGGCAGATTTGATGCGCAGGATTTGATGCACAGGATTTTCTGCTGCAGATTTCAGTGTAAACTAAATGACTGAGCACAGCTTCTAATCTTCAGTTTCAAATCCTGCGCATCAAATCTGCGCAGGATCCTGTACGTGTAAACGTATCCTTAATGCTCTTTTCCTGTAATTGTGTTGTCTGTGGGACAGGTGTGATACAAATGCTTTAAAAGGCGCAGAGCATCTCTCCTCTTGGATATGTATCAACAGCGTCCATGAAATCTTTTCACACTTGAAATACGTTTAACCACAATGCACAATTGTCCCTTCTTTCCATGCATCGTTCTCTGTGTCTTATTCTCTCAGTGTCTTTCTCTACAGGAGCCATTGTGGCCAAAGCTGTTTGTGCCACTGCAATCTGCACCCCTTACCAGTAACACAACGGAGACAGTGAAAAGCTTCCTGCATTTACCGCCTGACAAGGGAATTGCTTTTGGAGTGTACCCCTGCGTCCTTGTCTACCCTCGTGGAGGACAGAAGGAGCCACCTGAAAGGAGCTCTACATTTTTTGCAATGCTCTTGAAGACAAGGGTTTCACACCTGAAGCCATTTAATGTGCCCAAGAAGCAGCCCTTCAAACCACTTAATTTCCGATTGCCTCTGAGCTTGCTGTATGAACCTATTATGTCAGACAACTCTGTAGCGAGTGGCAAGAGAAAAATTATTTTCCAGCAGTGGGAAATGATAGCAGAGTATATTGACGACATAATATGCAGCATGTTCCCTGGCTAATAGGATACAAAGCAATATGTTTATTGGGAACTTTTCTGAATCAATTACATTTTAAATGATATTTTTTTAACCTAAAAGTAAAACCTTATTCTATTATTTTCTTTTATTTGATTTGTAAGAGCCAAGAACAATGTAAAAGGCCTAATAATAAGACTGCTTGTTAGTTTACCAATTTGTTCATATAATACACATATAAGAATCAACTGGGGTCATGTATGAGTGATGTTCTTTGCACGACTGACTGACGAGTCTGCCATAATTTGATGGAAATACATTGTGTAAACATTTTTTATATATTGCTAACATATAATGATTGCTAAAGCAGTTTTCTATCAGGAAAAAAAACATAGCTGCTTGCTTTTAAAAGTGCACCACATTTGTCTAAAGTTTTTGAGTGGTGCTGCAATAAAGTTTGATTCACTTCACAGAACTAAGCCTCCAGACCAGACACAGGCCAAGGACACCACTTTAATTACTCCCCTTTCTTCAAAATATTGTTGATATCTGGGTGAATAAATTTAGAAAAACTTTGATAAGTATATTGTATTGACTATGACATGTCTTCTGCATAGAGTAATACAGTATATGGGGAGATTTATCAGAATCTGTGTAGAGGAAGGGTTGTACAGTTGCCCATGTCAACCAATCAGATAGCTTCTTTCATTTTTCTCAGGCCTCTTTAAGAATTAAGGAAGACATCTGATTGGTTAACTGTGCCACTCTTCCTCTACACAGGATTTGATAAACCTCACCTCATGAAGCCACATTTTGACTGAATGCCCCCAAAAAAGATCTCACAATGGTGAACTAACATGTCTGACTTCGAATCATATCTAGATAACACATGGCTCCACTGAATTGGCACTACAGGGACTAAGAGTAGTAAGAACCATTGTCCTGCAACATTGGGTCCTGGCATGAACCCTACAAAGCCCTGCATCCGCATTGAGTTTTCATGTTTGCTGGGTTTCTTACTCCCAACATCCAAAAACATGAGAACTGGGCATTTGGAATAGGGAAATTATATATTGGACAGTTACTGATGTAAAAGATTACTGTAAAACATGCTGGTATTATAGTAGAAAAAGAACAGAAAAATTATTATTCAAGAGAAGTGGGATTAAAAATAATATAATTTTTCAACCCCTTCGTGCATCTTCGCCTAATAGTATAGTCAGGGCTGGTTTTAGGCTTAGCGTGGCCCTAGGCAAAATCAGAAGTGCACTAACCAGATTTGCACATTTTTGGTCACTTCAAATACCACAAAAAATATCTAAAAAAACAATTAAAAAGTCCCATCAAAACAAAAATGGTACCGATAAAAACTACAAATCACAGTGCAAAAAATGACCTCATACATTCCCATTTACAGAAAAATAAAAGAGTTGTAGGATCAGAATAGTACAATTTAATATTTTTGTATAGTTCCCCCACATTAGGTTGGCAGTATAGTTCCCCTACATAAGGTTGTAGTTCCCCCACATTAGGTAGGCAGCATAGTTCCCCCATATTAGGTTGGCTGTATAGTCCCCCCACATTAGGTTGCCAGTATAGCTTCCCAAGATTAGGTTGGCAGTATAGTTTCCCCCACATTAGGTTGTAGTTCCCCCACATTAGGTTGGCAGTATAGTTCCCCCTACATTAGGTTGTAGTTCCCCACATTAGGTAGGCAGTATGTTCCCCCACATTAGGTAGACAGTATAGTTCCCCCACATTAGGTTGGCTGTTTAGTCCCCCCCACATTAGGTTGGCAGTGTAGTTCCCCCACATTAGGTTGGCAGTATAGTTCCCCCACATTAGGTTGGCTGTATAGTTCCCCGACATTAGGTTGGCAGTATATTTCCCCCTCATTAGGCTGTAGTTCTCCCACATTAGGTTGGCAGTATAGTTTCCTCACATTAGGTTGTAGTTCCCCCACATTAGGTAGGCAGTATAGTTCCACCACATTAGGTTGGCAGTATAGTTCCCTCACATTAGGTGGGCAGTATAGTTCCCCCACATTAGGTTGGCAGTATAGTTCCCCCATGTTAGGTTGGCAGTATAGTTTCCCCACATTAGGTAAGGAGTATAGTTCCTCCCCATTAGCTTGGCAGTATAGTTCCCCCACATTAGCTTGGCAGTGTAGTTCCCCCCACATTAGCTTGGCAGTATAGTTCCCCCACATTAGGTTGGCAGTATAGTTCCCCCACATTAGGTTGTAGTTCCCCCACATTAGGTTGGCAGTATAGTTCCCCCACATTAGGTGCAGTATAGTTCCCCCACATAAGGTGCAGTAGAGTTCCCCCACATTAGGTGCTGTAGAGTTCCCCCACATTAGGTGCTGTATAGTTCCCCACATTAGGTGCAGTAAAGTTTCCCCACATTAGGTGCAGTATAGTTCCTCCACATTAGGTTGGAAGTATAGTTCCTCCACATTGGGTGCAGTATAGCTCCCCAACATTAGGTGCAGTATAGTTCCTCCACATTAGGTAAGGAGTATAGTTCCTCCCCATTAGCTTGGCAGTATAGTTCCCCCACATTAGCTTGGCAGTGTAGTTCCCCCCCACATTAGCTTGGCAGTATAGTTCCCCCACATTAGGTGCAGTATAGTTCCCCCACATAAGGTGCAGTAGAGTTCCCCCACATTAGGTGCTGTAGAGTTCCCCCACATTAGGTGCTGTATAGTTCCCCCACATTAGGTGCAGTATAGTTTCCCCACATTAGGTGCAGTATAGTTTCCCCACATTTGGTTGGCAGTATAGTTCTCCCACATTAGGTCCCCCCCTCTCCCCCTGCTTTTTCTATTTTTCATATTTCCTTACCTGGCCGTGCTCGGCAGGCTCAGGTAATGCGGCAGGTCTTGTGGACTGTCACGCCCCCTCCCATAGACTTGCATTGAGGGGCGGGGTGTGAGGTCACACGGGGGCGGAGTCGTGACATCATGATCTTCCGTCCGGGTGGTCGAGATAGACTCAGCCTGAGGACCTCCAGCGGTTCCGGAAGCCGCTACATGTGGGTGCTGCATGGTAGATCCAGGGGGTCCCCAGCAGCAGGACCCTGGCGATCTGACATCTTATCCCCTATCCTTTGGATAGGGGATAAGATGTCTAGGGGCAGAGTACCCCTTTAAACCATACCAGGCTTTTATATCAAAGCAAAGCCTCTTTATCAGAGAAGGTGCAGAAACTACAAAAACCCAGGAAAAATTTTTTTCATTTTTAAACAAAATGTGCATAAAAATTGCAACCTTTTTGTCTGCTAGTGCATTGAAAACAATGTGCAAAATGTATTAAAAATGGTCTGATAAAGACAGCTATGGTACTTCTTCCACACTTGCTCTACATACATACACATATCATTATTATTATTATTATTACTACTAATAATACTAATCATTACAACAATTTTATTGATATTTAGATTAACTACTGATCTTAATATAGAGTTTCATAAAATCCTATCCTAATATATGGTAGTCAGGCAGAAAACATATTAGCATACTTCTTTGACGAGGCATGATGAGCCTAACTCATGTTGGAGACCCTACAGCCTGAGTGTGTTCACAAGTTTGTATTTTTCCTTTTTATATAAGAATGGCTGCCTGTACATTGCACTTCTCATAAACACTTGACTGAAGCTTCAAGGGGCCTAACCATCTAGACAAATCTGAATCTGCTCTAGAAAGATCTTTCTTAAAGGGGTTCTCCGGTGCTTAAACATCTTATCCCCTATCCAAAGCATAGAGGATAAGATGCCTGATTGCGGGAGTCCCGCAGCTGGAGACGCTCATGATCATGCACGCAGCACTCCATTTATAATCAGTCCCCGGAGCGTGTTCGCTCCGGGTCTGATTACGGGCGACTACAGGGCGGGCGGCGTGTGATGTCACGCTCCGCCCCGCAATGCAAGCCTACGGGAGGGGGTGTGATAGCTATCACGCCCCCTCCCGTAGGCTTGCATAAGATGTTTAAGCACCAGAGAACCCCTTTAAGAGCTGTATGATATATTCTATATACCACTCTTCATGGTTACATTACATGATATGACAAGCTGAAATGGAGTAAAAATAATCTCCACCCCTCGCTCTAGGAGAGTCTGTAAGAAATGTCTGCAAAGAAAATAGTCTACTCCATAGCAAATGATGTACTGTATATCATTATATTCTAAATATTTACAAAATTGTGAAGTGCCAATATTTGCGGTAAAACACTAGTTGTAACATATGTTCTGAAAATCTGAGAGTTGAAGGTGCTTTATGTCCAGCGGCCATTTACCTACCACATCTTACAAAGACATAGAGGGCAGTCATTTCCTTTTTTGTGTAAGGTCAATTGAGATTTTAATCTTTATCAAAAAAATGTTTTATCTCTAGTCCATCTGCCTTAATCCACCTCATTTGTAAGAAAGGACATTACAGGATTTGTCCCTTTTAAAGAGACATTACTAAGACCTCATTGTTTATCTCTTGCAGTTGAATATTTCAGTAAACAGCATGTGCGAGAATGTTCAGATTATTGTTTTTCCAATAATTTCATTCCATTCAGATTCCACTTAACACTGACATTACACTGACAATAATCTTTTTTCATATTGGAGCCATCATATTCTATAGCACTTTACATGTCAGTGACTTTGGGGGAAATGTATCATTGGTTGTGCACAGTTTTTTGGTGGTAAAAAGTAACACAGTTTTGTGCAATGTGTCATAAAGTCGCTAATTGTTGTGCAACAGGATAAAAAGTCACTAATATTGTACAATGCATTTAGACTAAAGAATCAAGTAAACAACTTGAATTAAATATGGCATACTTAGCTTTCTGCTGTGGTAACATTTTTGCTCAAACACCTCTAAAAAGTAACAAATATACACCAACCCAGACATACTTTAGTTTTTTGGTGTGTATGTGTGTGGAAAAGACAGAACATTTGGTGCAATGGGGTAAAAGGACTCAACATTTTGCGCAACAAGAAAGCAATAAAAAATGGTGCAGTAAAATTCCAGGAAATGTGAACCTGTCCAAAATTAATCAAATGTCGTACTACAATTTAATAAATTTGGTGCACAGATACACATTAGTACCACACAAAATAAAGGTGGATAAAAATGAATTGTTCATTTACCTCCAGAAACTATGATAAACTTTTCACTTTACTTACAAAAATCAGACATAATATGAATAGTAATAATAATTATTATTATTAGCAAAAGAGCTTACAATCTATGATGATATAGTAGTGACACAAGAAGTAAAATGACTTGTTTTGTACAATGGACCAGCCATATTTTATACAGATATCATTAGTACATATAGAACTGCAGAAGTCAGTCACCTGTGACTTTGTATTCTGTGATATTAAAGGGGTTATCCAGGAAAAAAACTTTTTTTTATATATCAACTGGCTCCAGAAAGTTAAACAGATTTGTAAATTACTTCTATTAAAAAATCTTAATCCTTTCATTACTTATGAGCTTCTGAAGTTAAGGTTGTTCTTTTGTGTCTAAGTGCTCTCTGATGACACTTGTCTCGGGAACCGCCCAGTTTAGAAGAGGTTTGCTATGGGGATTTGCTTCTAAACTGGACGGTTCCTGAGACAAGTGTCATCAGAGAGCACTTAGACAGAAAAGAACAACCTTAACTTCAGAAGCTCATAAGTACTGAAAGGATTAAGATTTTTTAATAGAAGTAATTTACAAATCTGTTTAACTTTCTGGAGCCAGTTGATATATATATATATATATATATATATATATATATATATATATATATAAAAGTTTTTTTCCTGGATAACCCCTTTAAAAGAGATATTTCATACCAAAAACATACCAGGATAGGGGATAAGTTTTAGGTTTTGGGGGATCCGATCACTGGGGCCCCCCTGCAATCTCCTGTATGAAGCCCCGGCTCTCCCCTGGAGTGGCGCGTCATGACCCCTGCCCGAAGCGAGGGCTACCACATCCTCTCCTTCAGCTTCCCCATAGAGATATGTATATAGAGGGACAATGCGCCGCTCACAGGGAGAGCCAGGGCTCCATACAGGAGATCATGGGGGGCCCCAGAGGTTGGACCCCAAGCGGATAGGGGATACCTTTTTTAGTATGAGACTTCTCCTTTAAGTACACTGGGGTACAAACAGTGGATTACCTAGGGTATGGCAATTATTGCACATGCCCTGGGCATCACTTGGTGTGGGGGGGGGGGGCAGACTGCTTTCAGCTTATGCGCAGATGTGCATAGAGGTGAAAGCTGCCTGTCAGTGTGAGCCACAGGTCTGCAGTTTACACTGACAGGAGACCGTGAGCTCTGGCCCCACGCAATACTGCTTCAGAGGAAGATGGACACGACCCCTCTTCTACTGTTAAATATAACCGGAAAGCTAAATTATATTCTGGTCTCACCATGGAGAGAGTGAGCTCTTTGTATAAAAAAAAACATACATTTATTGTACTCTTCTTGACATCATGGCAGACAGTAGCATAGAAACAAGCTATATTACATTGTCTTCCTACCTTTAAGTCTTCTGAAATAATTACTCCTAAATCCCTTTCGTCAGATACTGAGGTCAGGACTGGGTCAAATATTCTATATTCTGCCTGAAGGTTTTTACACCCCAGGTGCATTATCTTGCACTTATCCACATTAAATTCAGTTACCAGAGTTACCAGGTAGTCCGTAGCATAAGTTAATGATGTAGTAGGGTTACATAGGCATGTCCATAAATCTTGTTTCACCAGCTAGGGTTTCTTCCTAAGTACTTCATCCAGCATGGTGGATCCATCTTGAAATGTCCTTTAAAGTAGCTGCCTCAGTTAGCTTCCTCCAGCCGTCATCCTCTTTGTACTTTATCCTGGAGGGCTGTATAGGACTCCCTGGAGACCCTCATCTGTCTCTCTAAACCCTTCTCTCTGGAGCCACTTATGCTCAAATGATGGGCTTGTATATGATGATTGAAGGTGTATCCTTTATAAATGTGGGTGTGTTTATCCTAATTGATCATGTATCTACTATCACTAAGTGTCCATGAATATACTCTTACATCCAGCACTCTGGCCAGACATGCTGACCATGATCGTTTTCCTTCTCTGCCCTTCTCAGCCGGCGGGGCCGGGATTTGCATTGCCGGACGCACCCACATGCGAATCCCAGCCTGTCACTCAACTCCGCTATCTGCTGTCCCTTCCATCCTCTCACAGCGCCAGCACGCGTGCCCCTGCCTCCTAGTGTGCATGCGCACCGGATCACATAGATTTAAAGGGCCAGTGCGGCCGAAATTATGACATTCACCTTACGTCCAGCACTCTTGCCAGACATGCTGGCCGTGATCATTTTCCTTCTCTGCCCTTCTCAGCCAGCGGGGCTGGGATTCGCATTGCGGGACGCGCCTGCATGCGAATCCCAGCCTGTCACTCACCTCCGCTCTCTGCTGTCCCTTCCGTCCTCTTGGAGCACCAGCGCGCGTGCCCCTGCGCGTGCCGGAGCTCATAGATTTAAAGGACCAGTGCGCCCATAATTACGACATTCACCTGCATCACCTGCATCTTTTCTATAAGTACCTGCCCCTCCTACTAACCCCTGCTGGATCTTTGGTTACCTTAGTGCCCTAGAGAAAGTGTTTGTAGTCTTGCTTTGCTGTGTTCCTTTACCCCATTGTTCTGTGACCTGACCTTGCTCCTGTGCCACCTGCCTATTGACCTCCTGCTACGATCCAGACATCGCATGTGTGCCACCTGCCCTGACCTTCTGCTATCCAGACCACGAGTTGTAATTTCCATCCTGTGCCTCGAATCTCCTCAGCCACCTGTGTGGTCGAGTCGTGCCAGGGGTAGTGACCTGGGTGCCGCCTGCCGCAGCAAATCCATACCACTTTGCGGCAGGCTCTGGTGAAAACCAGGGACAGCTTAAACTCCGCTCCCTGGCAAGGCCTGCGTCCTCTACCACACAGGTACAGCAAATTCACTACCACCCTGAGTGCTACAGCCTACTGCCTTGAGTCTTACATATACATATATGGTTTATTAAGAGTATATGTCTCCCCCTTGTGGGTTGGCTGAATATTCATTTAACTTGTGGGTGTATGCATTAAGTCATGGATATACTCTTTTCTGATTGGATACTACTAGCTATCCTCATATGATTTTGTCCATCCTCATGCTACATATGTACTTGAAATAGAATACAGTGTGTCAGGATGTCTATATCTGTAGACATTATATCCTTTGACAACTGGTTAGCTTGAACACGTGGCATGTCTTATGTATTCAATAACCTTGGTTAATATGTGATATTGAAAAATTACTTACTTTTTATCATACTGAAGATCACTGCGTGGGACTGGGATGGGGGCTACCTACCTCGTACCTAACAAGCTAACTACCCATCTACCTACCTATATGTCTGACTAGCTGTCTAGCTAGCTTCCTACCCAGATAACCGGATACCTAACAAGCAAGCTACCCAGCTGGCAGACTACCTACAGAACCAATCTGGCGACCTACCTACATATTTACCTACTGATCAGGCGAGAGGGGGGATCGATCTATCTAGCTGCCTACCTAAGGATGCATTTACCTATTAGGGAGGAGGGACTGCCTAATAAGGGAACTTTCTCACAACTGTGGGCCATACCTACCTAATCGGAAAGCTTCCTGCCTACTGTTGGGGATATACCTACTTGATGGGGAAGGTACTTACCTAACCACTTTCACAGTGTGGGACACCAATGGGGGGGGGGGGGGGGCATTATTACAGTTTGAGGGCCTATAGATGGGGATACTGTGAAGAAGTGGGAAGAGCACTGAATAAATGTGGAGTCTAAGATGTTTGTCTTACAGATGCTGAAGAGATGAGTTCTGACTGGTAGAAGTCAACATTGTAATATGACTGCGATCAGAGAAGATGTCACCTGTGAGTCACTAGATGTATCGGTAATGACTTATGTGGCATAAAGATCCTGTGTGGAGCAGGTGACTACCTCTGGAAATACTGATCTGTGTACAGGGGTTTTATAAAGTGACAATATGTTGCATTAGTCAGTCATTGTGTAATGTATAGTGGTTTCCTGGTGCACTAGCATTATTTGGCCCTGGTATTATTTGTATACAGGTATTATAAAAAAAAAAAAGAGTGATGGTGCAAAGAGTGAGGAAAATAAAGTTGAATCTAGATGAAAGATCATTGCATTTGCATATAGATTTTGATCAAGTTGATAAAGTACACTAGGACCTTCAAATACCCCTACATATAAAGATTGAGTGAAATATTTAGGGATGAGTGAATCGAATCTGACAAATCCGAATTCGTTACGAGTTTCAGGAGAAATTCGATTTGCAATGAATGCGAATATCGCCTCAATTCGATTGCGCAAATCGGTTCATTAAACTCCATTTAGTGCAGTCCAGGCTCCGGGGCATCTAAAATGGCGGATCCACATGTGATGACATGGGGCAAGGAATCCTGGAAAGGTGGGAATAAGGGTAGGTGGGATGACCCGGAATCACATGCAGCCTATCAATAGCCAGCCACCCCTGTGATATCACAGCCCTATATAATCGGCAGCCATATTGCGGCCAGTCACTTCAGCCCTTCACTGCAGAGAGATAGATAGGGACAGACAGCGCTGTGTGTGGCACAGAAAAGCTTTTTTTCCCAGCAACGATTCACCTCCTAGTCTAGTCAACGCTCTGTTGCACAGAGAGAGGGACAGAGAGCAGTGTGTGTTGCACAGAAAAGCATTCTTACTGCAGCGATTCACCTCCCAGTCACTGTCTACAGCGTTCTATTACAGAGAGCGACCGAGATCAGTGTTTTGCACAGTGTGTTGCACAGAACAGCAGCGATTCAGCTCAAGCACAAATCCTGCCTAGAAGCACTGATAGGGAAGTGAGTGAGATTGAGAGCGAAAGTGCAATTTTGGGTGTAGTACACAGCGACTGTGGTGTTGTGCACAAATACTTTTTTAAACGTACTGTAGTGCATTGTCCTCCTCTTATAAGTGCATACCACATACGTACATCCAAGTGGGGTACTATTTTGTACCTGTTAAAGTCTCAAGGGCCTAGATACTGTGAAAGGCCAGGCAAAAGTACTCACCGGCTGTGTTGTACACAAATACTTTTTTTAAGCGTACTGTAGCACATTGTCCTCCCTTCATAAGTGCATACCACATACATACATCTAAGTGGTGTACTATTTTGTACCTGTTATAGTCTCAAGGGCCTAACTACTGTGAAAGGCCAGCCAATAGTACTCACCGGCTGGTGTTGTACACAAATACTTTTTTAAGCGTAGTGGAGCGTATTGTACTCCCCTCATATATGCACTAAGTATGTCAGGTAGAGACGTGCCAGGACGTGCACAGAGGAGTGGCAGAGGCCTAAATTAATCAAGCAGAGGTTACAGCAAACTAAGTGCGAGTGACAGCAGGAGTTGCAGTGAGAGGCCTTAGCTCCCGGTATCAGCTAGCGGTCTTGTCTCTACCAGCAACCCATCTGCAGTAATCGATTGGTTAACACGCTCATGCACTTCATCACAAGTGACATCTGACACCCCCAGGCAACAGTCGGTGGGTTCCTCAGACATATCCCTCAGTTGGCATGGCCCACGAGCAGTCCCTGTCCTCCTATTGCTTCTGTCCTATGCTATTCCCTCCCCCACAGAAGTATCTTATGCTTTGGGTTCAGCTCCACTATTTAGTGAGGACGATCTAGAGGACAGACAGCAGTTGCTTCCCATCCAAGAATTGGAGGAGACATCTGCAGCTTCCTACACTAGTCAGGCAAAGTAGTGATGAGGAGATTGGCGTGGGAGGTGGAATTATGAGCATTCAGGCTCCTGAAGCAGACACTGTTGAGGAACCTGAGGAGGACATCATTGACATGCAGACACAACTCGATGACGATGATGAAGCTGATCGCACTTGGGGAACTGGGTACAAGTGGCACGACACTCCCTGTTTCAGCCAGCCAAGGCTCCACCACCTCAGCCGAAGGGAGCTGTGTGTCATACCCATCTTCTGTCGCTACAGATTATACTGCTCCTCCTACTTCGAGTCAGTCATTCCGCCAGCAATCCACTCATCTAACGACGCACCATTCAGAGAACTGATGGCTTGTGCCGAGCCGAGGTGAAGAGTGCCAGGCCGTCATTTCTTTGCGAAGAAGGCAGTGCCAGCCCTGCACAATTTTGGGGAACAGAAGGTGGGCCAGTCCTTAAGCCTGCTGGTTTGTACCAAAGTGCACGGCAGCGCCGACATGTGGAGCTGTAACTACAGTCAGGCGCAATACATGTCCTTTACAGCCCACTGGGTGAATGTGGTTCCTGCACAGCCATAATAACAGCAACTTGGACAGGTCACGCCACTTCTGCCTCTACGCTTTCAGGCCGTTTGTCCTCTGACAGTGTGTGACTCTTCATCCTCATCCTCCACCGGGTCCTCAGCCTCCACTGCATGGACAAGTCTCAGTGCCCCTCCAGCATACCATGTGGGCAGGGCACAGTGGTGTAACGCTGTTCTTCAGATGGTTTGCATTGACGTATGGAGTCACACAGGGGAGGAACTGCTAAAAGTCATTCATCAAGAAATCGAATTATGGCTTACTCCACGAAAACTGGAAATGGGAACCATGGTGACCGACAACAGGAAGAACATCTTGTCTGCGCTAAGACAAGGAAGCCTGAGACAAGTGTTGGAAACAATGGCTGGTCAGGGTACTGGAGACGTGGGGCCTACATTTCATGGCCACATGAGCCTTGTGGGGGCTGAACTGGAGGAGGAGGAGGAGGAATAGGGTGAGGGGCACAGTGGAGCACAGTTTAGGTTTTGCCAAATGGGTATTTTTTTCTAGTAATCTGACAGGAGAGGAGGAGCAGGAGCAGCTAGAGGAGCTAGAAGGTTATGAGGAAGGCAAGATAGAGGACCCAGACACACCATGGCAGTATGCAGTGGAGACGGAGGAAGGAAGTCCCTCCGAGTCACTTGCACAAATGGCACAATGCATGCTCACTTGCTTGCGTAATGACCACTGAATTGTCACCATTCGGCAGCAGGATGACTTCTGGCTCTCCACCTTATTGGACCCTCGCTACCGGCACAAAAAGTGGGCCTTTTTTACACCCACTGAGATGGAGGACAAACTGTTCTACTACAGAGACATTCTACATAGTCAGTTGGCACCATCGTCCATCCTCTCGCAGGTCTGACTCTGGGGGCCCTCTGCGCTCACCTTCCACTGCCATGGCTGCTGCTGAGGTGTGGGGTGGCAGGAGAAGTACCAGCTTCATCAGCAACAGCCTGAGTCTACAGTCGTTGATGAGTTGCTTTCTTCACCCGCATAGTGAAGCAACCCATCATCAGCAGGTAGACCTGGAGCAAGACCTGAACCAGCAGGTGATGGCATACCTTGACATGACCATACCAACACACCTTGGAGATCCGCTGGACTTCTGGGCAGCCAAACTTGATTTGTGGCCACAACTAGCAGAGTTTGCCCTGGTAAAGCTGCCCTGCCCGGCCAGTAGTGTGCCATCAGAGTGGGTGTTTAGTGCGGTGGGGGCCATAGTAACCTCATGGAGAACTCGTCTGTCCACAAACAATGTGGAGATACTGACCTTTGTGAAGATGAATCAGCCATGGATCAGCCAGGATTTCCACCCACCAATGCCTGATGCATCAGAGTAGATTGACCATGGTGCCACATGAACACTTCACAAATTTGGATAGTGCAAAACATGTTTAAGGTGCTGCTCCCCAGTTATAGACATTCCTCGCCATCAGACCACAAGTAAGTATTGAGGATATGCATTAGCTAAAACTTAACTTTTCTTAGGATAAAATATATGGACCCCACTTTTTTTTTTTATATCTAAGAAAAGGAAAGGTGTGCAAAAAAAAAAAAACACCATGTGCTACCTACACCACCAAGTATTGATGTGATGCAAAGACCTTTAAAAGGTGGAAGGGAACAACGTTTGGTGCATTGTAACCGGTAGGGAGAAAAAACTTCCCCTGTAAGGCCCTACTCTCGCATTATTAATTCCCTTCTTTGCAAGTGTTACTCGCCCTAAAAAGGGTGGCCCTAAACAGGAACCTCTCCATATTTCCCCCTACAAACACTGCCATTTCCCAGGGTTTTTAGGTGGAAATAGAGAGAGTTTCCTGTGTGGGGCCACCCCTTTTAGGGTGAGTAACACTTGCCAAGAAGGCCGATAATAGGGCGAGAGTAGGGCCTTACAGGGAAAGTTTTTACCCCCCACCTGCTACAATGGACAATACGTTGTTGCCTTCCACCTTTTCAAGAAAAGTGTTACTCGTCTTAAAAAGGGGGGTCCCACACAGGAACCAATCCCTATTTCCACCTAAAAACCCTGGGAAATGGGAAATTGTAATAAATTATAATAATAATAACAACAACAAAAATAAACATTTTCATGTATTTTTTCCTTTTTCACTCAAAGTCTCTGAGAACTATGGAAGCAGAAAGCACTGTCATGAAGAAGACCTTTTATGGGGAATAACTGTTCCAAGAGCCATTCTATCCATTAAAAAATGAGTGTCCGGTGCCCTTTGCCCTGCCCTTAGATCTGTCATAAACGCTCTGGAGGGCATCTGTTACTGGTACTCATCTGGCTTCTGTGGATGGGAGTCGAGGAAGCATCTGTGGATGACAGTCGGGGTGAACGGGTTTACGCTGCATTTACATCATGTTTTGTAGTTATGGTGAACGGATCCTGCTGGGAAATGTGAAAACTGGGTGCTCTCGTATTCCAACCATACCTGACCCGCATCTCATTCATTTGAATGAGCCAACCATGGTCAAATAGTTACTCCGATTGGCAAATTTTTGCTCTGTATCTGGTTTTCTGACTGCACTGAAAACCGTAACATCCCACGGTTTTCAGTTCGGTCAGAAAACTGGAGCAAAACTGAGCTGACCGGAGTCACAATATGACTCCGGTCGGCTCATTCAAATGAATGAGATGCGGGCTGGGTCTGACTGGGATACGGTAGCGCCCAGTTTTTACATTTTTCATCTGGATCTGGTCACCGTAACTACAAAACGTGATGTGAATGCAGCATAATAGAGACTAACACTGCTTTCAAATGAGCATATTTAATATTTGTACTGCACCCCTATTTTATGAGACATAACACTGGGTTCACACATAGGCCCTGATTTACTAAGAGTGTTGGGTGTAAAATGTTGTTTCTGACTTGCAGTACTCCTCTCTATTTACTATGTGGATTCACAGGTCAGGAAAGTTTTCTGACCAGCTTTTTATTGAAGGAAATTTCCAGCCATTAGTTACAGGATTTTCTGTGAATTAAATAGTAAATAAGTTGGGCTGTGAGGCGATGCCCCTTTTCCAGGCAACCACTCGCTCTTTCTGTCCGACCACGCCCCTTTTTAGGATTTTCACAATATAATGTTGGCTTTGTCGGATTTTCCAGGCGCACACTGTTGCACACTGGCGGCAAAAAGTCACAGACACTATGCTTAAAAAAAACTTGGAATAACCCGACAAAAACTAGTTGGTTTTAGCTTAGTAAATGAGGGGCAAAGTCTGTATTTATTTACTTATTTTTAAACAACAGATATATCAAATACTGACCAAAATAATATGTGTGAGCCCAGTCTAATATAGAAGCTAATGTTAATCTATAGTCCTATTTACACTGTTAGAACATATGAAATTTTATTGATGACATTTATTTTTAGAGCTAATCATTTAGTTGTCATTCCGTTCTCTGTAGTTTTCTCCCAGTATATTTACAGTATGATAATGACAGGTAACTCGAAACCATAAACGTAAATAGTTATCAGATTTATCATTGAAATTCTTTGGAAGACATTAAAATTTTCATACGGGAATCGCCACAAAGATAAATATTTTTTTCATGTAATTTTGAAGTCCCAGGCAAATAATTTATTTCCCAATCTCCATCTCTCCCTCTAAACACACCTGGTCCCAACAATTATTGTAATTGTATCTCAGCAGTGAAACAAAAATTTCTGTAAATTGTTTGTTTGTTACTCCTGGGAACCGTGTATGGTGAAAATACATATTCTATGTGTCATTCCACTAGGAAACAAGTAGGTTTGCTTATAACCCAATAGAAAACTACAAATAATATATTGTGATGTACTGACTGTAGATCTTCTGCACTAGTTGGTTTCCCACTCTGTGCGTAAAGTGGTACTCTGCCCCTAGACATCTTGTCCCTGTGATCTCCAGCCCAGCACTACTGCATTCTGAACATTTATATTCAGAACACCGGCTGTGCTAGGCTTCAGGAAACTGTCCATAAATGTCTACAGGGGATAGATATACAGAGGGGGTGTGACGACTGTGGTAATGTGTCTAGGGGCATAGTACCCCTTTAACTTGGAGCAACTTTAAATCTAGACATAAAGACAACCAGTTTATTAAAGTTGTATTTTGAATTGGAACATTATATTCATATCCACAGAAAAGGGGAGAAGTTTCAAACCCCCCTTTATTTTGGGGACAGAGCCACAAATTGTTGTCTTGAATGGAGTGTGTGCCACCATTCTATTCCTTGTTTATGGAGCTGCTGGAGATACCATAGCTGAGTACAGCTCTTGGCTACCTTCGCCAGCTCCATAGACCATTAATGGAGCAGTGGGGCCCATGTGTGACTTGCTGCTCCATTCAAAATCAGTTTGAGATGCCTTTTTCAAGAAGATGGAGCATCCCAGCAGTCGGACCATCACAATCCGACAGTTGTTCTTATATTGACTGCAGAATGCTGACTTTGGTTTATAGCAGTCTGTAGTCAGCTACTGGGGCTACAAAAACAGACCGTCATAAAATTGCCACAGTCAGAGCATGTAGTGTGTGGATATTGAAAGGGGTATTTGGGATCTCTCCTCAGATCAGAACATCTCTACAAATGTAAGTTGATTCACGGAAATACAACAAAAGCAATTCCATAATAAGAACTGTCCATTCTACAACTAGTATTTCAGAATACAGGCAGATTTGGACCACATGTCCTTGGGAATGTTATAAGAATGCTATAAGCCTACATGCCAGACATTGCAACAGTTTCTTTATTGTATGACACAGCTGCTGGTTTTCTGCAGTTTTGTGCCAAGAAGACCATTCATAGAGTCTTGCCATACTGCTGACTGTGTAGCTGTTGAATGAGTACTGACGTGTCTAGGACAATAGAACTTCTAATGAAAGGTTCCATCAGTATAGATTGTGTTTCCATTATGGAATGTTCAATATATTCCTTTATTTCTTAAGTAACCATCTGAAGTAAAAGCCTTTCCTTTCACACTGGTATTGACAAGACATGGAAATATATAAACAGAAAACCAAATACTCTATACAATCAATAATGTGGTATCACTTTTCTTTTATAGTTTATAGAAGTACATTTGGCATATAGAGGTTAATGATACATTAAAACTAATGTTAATACAAAAAAAGACTTGAACAACATGTACTGATAGAATAGTGGGTCAAAAAATGAATTCAAGAATTCTTCACTTATATTATGATTTTATTTTAAGATATACTTATGGTTAAGATGACAGTATACAGTAGTTAGCTCTGTTGCTTTGTTTATTCACCCAGTAATGTTTGATTACCTTAAAAGGATATTTTCCAGGATTTTTTTTTTTCTTTAGCCTTTGAGCCCATGGTGCCAATTTATAATAGTGTGTTATATGCTTCTATTATCTTTGAGCGCTGTTTTTGTCCCATGTTATATGGTGTTCTTGGGTGCAAATCTTTTTTATTTTCCATGCGGCAAGAGACAAAATGTCATAAAAGACATGGGGGGGTATGTATGAAGGATTTTACCTAGTTTTTTTCACTGTGATTTGTCTCAAATTTCCTTTTAGGTCACTTTTTGCGACTAACAATTGCACCAAATGGTTTAGAACAAAATCACTGATTTCACTTTGTTAGTCGTGATTTCAGTTACAATCATTCTTTGGTCTGGAATTCATTAATTGCGACTTTTCGATATGGCGCAAGTTTATTCGCAAATACCTTCATTTAGGCGCAAATCTACACCATGAATAAAGTGACAGAGAAAATAGCTACAACAATAGAATGTCCCAAAGTCAGATTTACTGCCTGGAATTCTGGGGTCTGCGCCTTTTGTAGGGCTACATTTGTGCCAAAATTACAAACTTGCGTACTTGATAATTATGGCGCAAATATGCTCCATTTGATGCAAAAAAACATACATAAAATCACACATTGCTACACCATTATTGATACACGTCCCCCATAGTTTTCATGGTGTGTGGCAATGCTGAATTGGGTGGATGGATAGCAGGGTGGATGGGATTTACTAAAGTAATGTTATCCACCCACCCACTGCAGCATAGCCAAGCCCCCTGGAGACCATGCGACATATTGGCCCTGATTTACTAATAGTGGAGTGTAGGTTTTGCTGTGTTTTTTGCGGTTCCAACTTTTTTTTCCCATGGTATTTACTAATTTACTCCACTTTTGGAAACTTTATACATGCTTCAAAGTGTCGGGTTTTCTTCCCAGGAAATTCACATGATTTTCAGAATGGTTTTCAGAAAAGATGAGTGATTTTGGAGGAAATGTAGGGAACACACCCCTTTTCCCGAAAACAACGCCCATTTTTTTTTTCTTCACTTTGAGTGATTCTGATTCTGTCAGGTTTTTTCTGTCACACATTGGGGTTTATTTACTAAGAGTGGAATGTAGGTTTCTTTGTGGGTTTTGATTTCTGACAGGTATTTTCCCAAGGTATTTAGTAAGGTTTCCCTACATTTTGCACTTTTCCCTACGTTTTGCTTTTTTTTACAACTGTTCTGATCTGTCTGGTTTTCCTCAGCTCAAATCCACCACATTTTCTGTGGAAACATTAGTAAATATGTTAGGATTTTTCAAAACGGTCGGGACCACGCCCCTTTTGTCGGGACCATGCCCACTTTATCCTGTGGTCACGCCCCCTTTTCAGGTTTTTCTTGTAAAATGGAGGTTTTTGGTTATTTTGGTCATAAATTGTGTCGCAAGGGATGTGCAACACAATTTGGGCGCAAAACCCGACAAAAAAGAGTCGGGATCTCGTTAGTAAATAAACCCCATTCTGTCTCATGGTCTGTGCGACAAAATTTAGGCGCAAAATCCAACAAAAAGAGTAGGAATCCTGTTAGTAAATGAGGGCCATTGTCTCTGGCCACATGGAATGCTGGGAAAGGTCAGAGACAGCAATAAAATAAAAAGAATTGCACTGCAGCACTTTCCAGTGTGGATCCAGTACATGAAAATGGGACAAAGCGGTGTACAGAGGTAATAGAAGCATATTATACAGTATTATAACATGACATTATGGGTCCAAAGGCTGAAGAAAAAATATTAGTATACACCTTTAAAGAGAAGTTACAGATCACTATCCTGCTCAAATCCACCACATATCTTTTCTGGTTTATTATTAAGCATATTTTCACACTTAGGGAGTCAAGTACCAAGGTGTGACAATGGCGTATGTGCGCAAAAGTTACACATTTTTTTTTTGCATAAATGCAAATATTGCTTTAATATTGTCTACGCAAAAAAAGTGTGACTTTAAAGCATGTATGCTGTCTGCAGAAAGGGGCGTAAAAGAGGGATAAAAGAGTGTGTAAGCGTGCTAAACCTCACTTGGCCTATCCTTGTATTTCCATTGATGTGCTGCAAATTTGCCATTTGCAGTGTTTCGGATCATTGTCATTCAATGGGGCTACTTCTTAGGTTTTCTACATGGAATTCATGGAATTTGGTATTCATGGAATATATTCTGATTCTGATATTTCCAGTGTTGATTTTTGTTCCTAAATTCAACATTTTCTGATACATTTGAATTTCCCTTATAGAAGGCTGGGTCTAAAATATTCTCTGGATGTGCATAGGATATGCCAGCTGTACTTTTTCATGAAACAAAGTAAGCCGCTTTTATTTCAAGAAAAAGTGCTAGACTTTTTTGTTAAGGTACATTCACACCGTATTTGTGTAATACGGATGCCGGATCTGGCGACGGAATTTTAAAAATCAGACGCTGCCATATCTATGCCGGACCAGCACCACCCTCCTTTCATTTAAATGAGGCAAACAGAGTCAGATATTGACTCCTGTCGGCTTATTTTTGGATGCCCCCTTCATTCCCCTGCCAGACTCGGCAGCCGTATTGCACAAACGTGGTGTGAATGCACCTAATAAGAATCTTCTGCTTCTTTCTTCTCTGGTTATGAACATGTTACCTTCTTCTCTCTATAATACATACTTTTGTATGAACTCCTTTCAGGGCAGTCAGATGCATGGAACAGTGTTAAGCGAGTGTAAACTGCTCGGAACAGCATACATCATATTCCTCGCTGTTTTTAGCAGAACTTCCTTCTCCTGTATATCACAAAAAGTATATACAGAAGCAGTGACTCATGTTAAATGGCAGCAGCCCCTCCTCTTGTATCCACAAGATATGCCAAAATTATCCTCTAGAGGCAGATCACACCTCTGGGACCCCCACCTATCTTCACTGTGGTCACTTACTCTCAGTACATTCACTGGGTCATGCTCTCTGCGCCAAGCCCATGGAATGTTTCCTGAGTGGTGAGGCATATGGCATTTGCCTTGCAACTAAGGTAACCTTCTCTAAATTTCATGAAAAAGACAGAAGAAAACCTGGCATACTGTACATGGAATCTGCACACCTCTCTGATAGAAAAAAGTACACAGGAAACAAAGACATCTAAAAACACTGAAAAGAGAGTGTAACTGAGTGGAGGAATTGCAAAGAAACCTACTACACTCACCCCAATGGAACAAGAATAATGCATGTAATCCCTTATAAAGAAATATAGCCTGAGTCCAATAAAATATACAATAAATACAGTAGGATAGGAACAAACATGTAAATCAATACACAAAAGAAAAATATGCTAAAGCTAATAGTGCCAACATATATGCAACAGTAATGAATGGTGAACAATCTATATAAAGCAAAATTATACGTAAGTGCAAGTGCAAAAGAATGGTGCAAGCAACACTAATGGAACTACAAGTCCAACGTACAAAATAAAGCAATTGAAAGTATTATTACAGATCTCTGAATTTAACAAAGACAATGGGGGAGTCTTGTACAGTTGCCCATAGCAACCAATCAGTTTGTTTTTATTTTTACAAAGGCCTCTTAAAGAAGCAATCTGATTGGTTTCTATGGGAAACTGTACCTTTCCTCCCTCCAATCTCTAGATATAGTTGGGAGAAGCGCACAGCAGCTTTACTCCCAGGCTTACCACTCTTTCTGTATGATTGCAGGAGATGGCTTCTATAGAGTTACAATGAAGCCCATCTCCTTAAATCAAACATACTGAGCACCAAGCTCACAAAGCTGTGACATGCTTCTCCCGCATATATCTAGAGTTTGGTTGGGATCTCAGCACTAAGAGTACAATCAATCAAAACTTCTGACAAGTCTGCATGACATGTCAAAGTTTTTTTTTTTTTTTTTTATGACAGTAAAGCAATAACTGGACCAGCGTACCATCTGTATGTTGCACCATTATTGATAAATATATTTTACTATTCTAGGCAAAGGAATATTGATTTTAATCAGTTTTGGATTAAGAACAAAGACTTTCTTAAGATGATCTGAATCACATGTATCTATGAAAGATCACAAATTAATTTTGATGGGATAATAAGCAGAACTACAGTTTAACAGGAAACTATCATCAATTTCATGTTTCCCTAACCACGAGTCATCAGGGTAGTCTCTAGTGGTTTATGCCTGCCCTGCCTTGATCGATAGATCTCTTGGGGTTCAGGCAGCATGAAAGGCAAGCAAAGGAATCATAGTAAATACGTGTGGGAACTCTGGCCCATATTTATCAGATCTCTCTGAGACGAAAGTGTGTCAGATAGCAACCAATCACAGCTCATTTTAAGTTACCAAAGCCGAGCTATGATTGGCTGCTTTAAAAAATCAGACACATTTCTCTGGCAGATTGATAAATTGGAGTCTCTCTGTATTACCTTGAGTATGACGTCTCTGTCTGGTTGTCTCTCCTAAAAGCAATGCATCTAGAGGAGAATGTCTTTATAATATGGCATGTGTTAAAATATAGCAAATGGATTATGTATGAATGCCACATTTAAAAAATATATCCTTGTACATCCACCTAATATTGGAGACATGCAAAATTGCAGTGGTTTAGAAGCTGCACAATACAGAACCATACAAAATGTGTTTGTAATACAACCATGTGTATGAGCCATTAAGAAAAGGAACACTTAGGTTTGATAGATTGTACAGCATTCAGAAAAAAAAGGTATAGCCCAACTCATGCACAATTCATTTCAAGCTTGGTTTCCTATTGGCCTAGTAGTTAACAACTTGTAAATGACTTAAAGGAGTTGTACAGTTAAGTAAAATATAATTTATTTAATTCCCTCATGTAATGAAACATACAACTTCTGAAGCAAGTAACTAAAAGTAATGCTCCATTGCAGAGCTATATGTGTGGAATGCAGGAAAATGAGCCATTCTGCGTCCACTCTGTCTCGGCTTTCTTCCTCAACTGCCTCTGGCCCCCACCCTTGGAGAAAGGGTCATGTGACTTTTATGCTGTCTCTTAGTCCGTGTAAGCCATGCCCCCAGAAGCAACTTCACAGAAGAAAGATCTGATAACTGAGGAAGGGAGGGGGCTTTGATGGACTTTGACTTTTTGGGTATGATGGTAATTGTAGTTTTGCAACAGATGGAGGCACCCATTTTGTGAATCATTGCTATATAGTACAGAAGATGGAAGCAGGGTGGGAATGGTTGCTTAGTAACGCTCTGAGGGTTGGGGCCAAGGGACTCGGGAAGAAAACGGCAGTTAGGAGGAAGTGAGCACAGAGCGGCAGCAAAGGATTCTGGGACCTGTAATTTAAAGACAACATGTGGGGAAGGGAACAAGTAGGAGGGCAGAAATGTGTATTAGAGCCCCGTACAGGAGATATAATAGGTCACAGTAGAATAATAGATGCAAGGTTAATGTCCTAAGCTGATCTGAGTTGTTGTTTTTTTTTTTTTATTCCGTTCATTGGATAACCCCTTTAAGTATTCTAGATACAGAAAAAGCGCCATGAAAATGAGCCCTGCACAACCACTGGTGACTTCATTAGAGCCCTCTCAATGCTTCCAGTGAGCATAAAGGGAGACAAAGCCTGAATTGTGTCCCTGGTAAGCTGTATTGCTCATTTATTAAGTAACTCCAGGTTCTTGTGTAGTAATCAATAATACATTAATTACTTAGGGAATGGGATACAAAGAGGATTGAGACTATTTACATGTGTAATTACCCATACACGACACAGGAGTTGAAATATAGGTTCTCACAATGGGAACCAATAACATGGCTTGTAAAACAACAGCTGTCAGGATGTTATGGCTGTGACTACTACCCCATAGAACAATACAGAACAATAGCTTCTGCTTAAATCTATACATAGCAACTTATGAAATAATATTTAATATTGAACTTTTATAGAACTTTTTGGAGTTTGACAAATTTGTAAATCATTGAGACTATGTTTATAAATAGGGTTTCATAACTATCAGTAAACAAGGTGAAAGTAACAGAACATTTGTATATAGCTTTTATATAGTGATCATCCTGGAAACCTTGACTCTGACGGACAATGAGGGACTAAATTGTAAAATATTAGAGGAGACTAATCAGATCAAAAACTGACTTATTGTAGTAAAATATTGCACCAGATTTATAACAGTGGTTTAGGCTGTTTGAAAATCTGGCACACCCTATTAGCCGGCTTAGTTTACATAAAGAATTTTCTGCTTTTCTGTTTTATTTTATTTTTTTAAAGTGGAGCACATGGCGTAAGCATCATGAAAGACACAAATCCCAGAAATGCTAGACAATAAACTATAAAACTCTTTAAAAAGTGATCATGGTAATATGTATATTTATTGCCAAGAGTCAAGGTTTCACATTCCAAAATGTCTACCGTCATTGTAAAATCCTACACAGGTTTTATGGAAGGGGGTACATGACACAACCAGGTAGACAGCATGACCAGCTTTGTAGATTACACCCATGGTTCCCCATATCATTAGGGCTGGGATAATCTCTACTTGAATCCATAACTATACACTATGGGGGAGATTTATCATTGCTTTTAGAGAAAGCAGGCGCACACAGTATATTGAGCGACTTTTATGCGTCTTTTTGCCTACCCGCAGAACTTTTTCTTTTTGACCATGCAGTGGTCACATATTTATCATTTGCGACTTTTGTCAAAAGTCGCTATTTTGTGCTCAAAGGTACTTTTTTAGGCGCAAAGCTACACCACCTACCAGTAGGCATGAGAATCACTTCTACCTTCTACAATTCAACCTTTAACCTCTTGTGGATGGCAGCATCCAACTCCCCTTCTATGACACATGCTCAGGAGCTGAGCGCAGGTCATAGCTGGGTAGTCCTGTCAGCTATCTGCCACCAGGACCCATCTCTAATGCTAGACATCACCGATCACAGTGATGCCTGGCTTTAACCCCTTAGACACCTTAATCAAATTTGATTTTAGCGTCTAAAATGCAAGTAAAAATGTCACGGCAGCTCTGAAAATAAGTGAAAACACCTAACCTGCCAAATTCAGGACCCGGGAAAGTGTCTACTTCCCTCCCTCACAAGCATCTAGAAAAAGTGTATGTAGTAGAGCTTTTTCCACCAAAGCAGAGCTGCGCAAAATTCATCATTGCATACTTGTTATCCTTATATTCCCTGCCCTAAGTAAAGTTGCTATTTTATAGATTCTTGTTGTTAACTGTGCTAATAATATTTTAGCAACTCTAAAACAGGAAAGGGGATTCCTCCCAGGCATAGAGATCCTGTCTGCCGCCTCAGCCATGCTTCCCCGGCGCCTCTGTGAGTTCTAATCATGTACTAATAATGTAAATAGAGAGATAATAAAAAGACCAAATAGAGAAAGAGTAAAAAAAAAAATACAAAAAGAAATCCTAAATGAGTTAGGCCAACCGAGGTCGTTCTCTCTCATTTTTCCATTTTTCCCCATTGGTCTGTTTTCTCTTTGTTACCTTATCACTTATTACACAATTTGTGATAAAATAAGATGTGATTTCAGTTTTATTGTTACCACACAGCCTATTGAGCGAACATATAGAATTCATTTCAAATTTAAACATTATCTTAATTATGAACAGAATAAAATGGACAGTCTATCAGGCTCTTGAAATTGCATTCTGACAAATAATTCCATTTTCTGTATTTCATCGCTGTATTTCTATTACTGCTACATTTTCCTCTGGTAGTGTTTGCATGTGCTCTGATTCTTAAAATTTCACATTGTAATGGAATTATTTCAGCTAAAATCAGAACACTTTTGACACTTATTTGCGCTATATACACATTTCTACCAGAGGTCATTTTGCATATAGATATACAGATGGTTGAAAATGAACTCTATTCTCTAGGAGCCCCTTGGAACAGATAAAAACATGGTTGGTAACACATATAAACTGAGCATTGTAAACCACTTTTCTTGGTCTGAATATAAGCATTACAGTGCATAATAGGCACATGACGCATGTAGCCTCATTTTAAGAAGTGTTACTTTGTTACTTTTTATTTTATTCTATCGTCTCAATCACATATTCTATTTCGCTTTTAAAAGTGTTTACAAAATATATGTTAAATATCTTCTACATATTGAAATAAAACTACAATGACAGAATAAAAAAAAACTAAATTTAAAAAGCCTCTTATCTAGTTTTTATAAAAATAAAATAAAAATAAGAATAATAAATATGTGCATTTACTAAAATGTAGACTATTAACGCAGTAAAACTAAATATTTTTAGTAAGTTGCAAATTATTATAGGAATAGAAATTTTTATAGTTTATCTAGTAAAAATGAGTGAGAATAAATTTATTATTATTATAAGTATTAATAATAATAACAATAATAATAATTATTAGTAGTAGTGTTATTAGTATTATTTATTATCATAACATTCTAAATGTTGTATTTTTTATATATTTTAATTTTTTTAACTATAGTTATGATGAACATTATACTGAAATATTTATTGACTTCTATAATTTATTCCTGTTACTTCTATAGTGCTGACTGATGTATACTGCAGTGCTATACAGAGATTGTCACCATGCACACCAGTTATTGTCGATAAGAACGCAACTTTACATTTTCCACAAAATTTTACTCAAAATTAATAAGAAAAAAATCTAAATAATTTAAAGAAAAGGTTGCAGATTGGAGATATATATATATATATATATATATATATATATATATATATATATATATATTCCGACCAAAATGATACCTGTATGTCAAGAGCATCTGACTCCAGGCTTAGCTGACACATTTATCTAATGTATCTTGCACATTTTAAGCATTTAACACCTTTTGCTGTCTATAAATCTACACCGCCCAGCATTCTATTAAAGCAGGTTCACTACAATTTTTTGATTTTTCAGTTTTTTGTTTTTGTTTATTATTATTATTTTTTTTTACTGTTTCTACTCCTAAAGTGAAGAGTCATCCATATCTGGATAAAAAAACACAGTTCATAGTATTCTTCATTTTTTTTTTCCACATTTTAAATTATTTGCTATCACAGTAACTCCATCTTTTATCTCAAAATATAGTTCCAACCCTGTTAATGTGTGCATGTACTTTTTTCTTATCTTCCTCCCAGCAGCATCTGTGATTCATAGGCATCATCAAAGTGATAATAAACTCATTCACAACACTAACAAACAGTGGACTACCAGTTATTTACGAGGCAAATTCACCGCAAAGCCGCGCACTGGAACAGGGGAGAATCAAGATGGTGTTGATTGATAAATTGACAGGTTAATTTACAAGTGTATAATAGAAGATAGACCTAGAGGGAGAACATGTAGGCCTATGCTCTAGTTTGGTTGCACTGCCATCTGTCTCATGGTAGGGAAGCTGCACAGGCTGATGCTTCTAAGATCAAGTGTACACAGCCCCTAAGAAGACACAGGCTTAAGGATGCTGATATGCTTGCTCTGCAGTCAGGATCATCTACAGAGTGATGTTTATTAAAATTACAAATACAGTAGCAAGGATGGCCCACTCACTGAAATACAAGCATGGCCTTTTAACAGTTTTAGCCATGGAGTGCAAATGTAATATACATTTTTAATGTGACATTACAGAAGTAACAGAAAATGAGCATAATGCAGTATTGAGCCCTGGTTTAGGTTACACGACTTAAGAAGGAAAGGTGCAAATGTATGTCAGTTATGCTGCATGCTGCCACACAATAAAGTAACTAAAATTAATATATATATATATATATATATATATATATATATATATATATATATATATATATATATATATCTATATAGCATTCTCTGGCATGCAATTGCATATTTTACAGTTTTAAAATATTACTATCAATAATTTAATTATTGTTCCTTTATATTTGCTTATTGCATATGTGTTCTAGGGGGTAGATAGGTAGGAAGATAAAGTACAGTTTGCTTATTATTTTATTGTGTGTTCTCTATAAGTCTGCCCATACCAAGACATCCATTTTTATAGATTTGTCAGTGCTATTGTTAAAAAGAGAATAGTCAGATTCACAACATAAATTAGTGACACCTTCAGGCTAGAGTAAGGGTCTACACTACTGTACGTCTCTATACACACTCACATTGGGTTATACATATAAGATATATGCTACCTTTTTATATTATATATTGGAATATATGCTTGATAGGTATATTGTATAATTGTTGTTTAATTTAGAATTTAAAGTTTAAGATAAATATTATTCTAAATATGTAACATATTTTAGATTCATTTTCAGTGTTGTCATTTTTGTGACATGCTAAAGAAAAAGACTGAATTATATGGAAAAAAGTTAAAAAATAAATAAAGACTATTACAAGTACAGAATACTGTAACTAAAACTATGCCTAAGAGAGCTTAGAGAAGAAAAGAGAGATGCATATAGAACCTCTCCAAAATCTTTTTCATCTGACTTTTGGTATTATTATGGGAGCTTTTTATTTAAAGAAACATTAAGAGGAATGTTCATAAGTGTGTCCCTATGGGAAAACTAAGACAGAGCACTGCATATATAATGTTTTTTATCACAAAGTATTTCCTCTATATAAACCTCATGTATTAATATTGCACATCTGATATCTGCAAGGTTGGGGTCCCACATCATAAAATTACGGGAAAAATATGGCCGTCAAATAGCTGAAAATTTTTTTTTTTTCATGTGTGGATATGTTCGCATGGTATGTTTTCAGGTGTACTTTATTTAAAAAAATGTGTCCATAAAATGTGTGTCCTTTTTGCAAAATGAATGTGCTTTTTCATAAATATGTGGGAAAGTGGTTGTCAGTGCACTATATATATATATATATATATATATATATATATATATATATGGGTATCCCTTATATCACTTATTTTTACGGATGCATAAAATATGCACTTTTTATATATTGGGTGCCCAGACAACCTTTTCCATAGACTTACATAGAGCACATGAATTTTGAAAAATACGTATTCAAATTTTCCAGCTACTTTCCAAATGCATTTTTTTTTCAAGAAAAAACATATGAACATAGCTTCAAGATACCAAAAACTATACTCTGGGACTGGAGAGTCATATTCCCTTGCACACATTGAATATGACTGTCATCATAAGTAAATTAGTTATAGGGAGCTTTGGTTTTTTAAGTTACTAAGGGTCTATTTTTTTTCATAATATTGATATCCCAGATACTAAAAACAGCAAATCAATATGTTATTCAGGGAGTTTGAATGCAATGTTATAAGAAATAAATGTATTCAATATTTGTTTATTAAGGCTAATAAAGACTTATGAATGACAGAACTGAATAAGAAGTGATCTTCGTTATTTTTCTAATAAATAAAATTCTTTAATAATAATAATCTTTACATTATTCAATTGTATGTTTTCTTACTTTACAGAGGGACAATTGTGTTGTAAACCAAGCACTATTATTCTATAGTGGGAGGGGCTAATTTGGTAACTGCAAATCTGGGTGAACCGAAAAAGACAAAAAAAGTTTAAAAAAATGCTTCTTCCTCTTACAGACTTTATTCAAATGTTTAGAACTAGTTATTATCTTTCAAAAATTTTGGCCCTGATTTACTAACATTTTCCTGACAGTTTTTCTTCGGGTTGTGTGCCTAAATTGTGTTGCATGCTGCATGCAACACAATGGGCTTTATTTACTAATATGATCCCAAATTGTGTTGCACGTTCAACCAAAAAAACAAAATCCTCCATTTTACAAGAAAGACCTGAAAAGGGGGCATGGCCATGGGAGAAAGTGGGTGTGGTAACTCCAAAAGGGGCGGGTTCCCGACAGTTTTGAAAAATCTCAACATATTTACTAAGGTTTCCACAGAAAATGTGGGGGATTTGAGCAGAGGAAAACCCCACAGATCAGAACAGCTGTAAAAAAAAAGCAAAATGTAGGGAAAAGTACAAAATGTAGGGAAACCTTAGTAAATACCTTGGGAAAATTCCTGTCGGAAATGAAAACCAACAATGAAAAATACACTCCACTCTTAGTACATAAGCCCCAATTTGCGACAGTCTGCACCACAAAAAAAATGTCCACAAAAAAACGAAAAGTGTGCATGTCCTCAGAGAAAAGGGGGCATGGCCAAACAAAAGGGGCATGTCCCCGACATTTTTCAAAAGAACTCAACATATTTACTAATGTTCCCACATAAAATGTTGTGGATTTGAGCTCTGGAAAACTAGATAGCTCAGAGTAGTAGTAAAAGCAGGAAAATTTAGGGAAAAGTGCAAAATATAGGGAAAGTTTGTAAATACCATGGGAAAAAACTGTAACTTTTCTGTGATCCTTCTATCACTGGTTTGCAGTAAGTACTGGTATGAAGAGTACAAACACCATATGAATCTGTTTCTTTTAGTTGCACTTCTTGATATTAAAAAAACTGATAATTTTTTGTTAATTTCCTTGATGTATAATTGTGACTTTTTGAAATTTTACAATAGGTGTGTCACTTCAAAGCAAAGTAGGTGGGACTTAGTGAAAATTGCATGAAATTGGTGCATGTGCCTCTGAATGAATTTGCTGAATCTTACGGACATAGGATTTTACCAAAAAACATAATTTTAAATACCGGTCCTAGTAAATTCTTTCCAATATGCTTAAGGTTCACATATATCCAAGAATGCGGAGCCATCCTGAATGGGAATAGCGGATACAACGAGCTGGATGTGTGGCACCTGGTGTCCACTCTGGTACTCTATAGGCTCAAATGTGGCATGGTTCTGGACCTACGGGCACCTGTCAACTTGCTGTATTGATATGTACTGCATCTGATGCAACCATCCTGGAAGGAAACTATACAGGGTTGATGGACATATGTAAAACCCTAAGCTTGTTTTCTAATTTCCGATAAACATACAATCTTGAATTGTTTGTGCAAATCAGGGGCTTGATAAAAAATGTGCAACTTTACTACGTTAAACCGTAATATATTTCCACCTTGTGTAGTATTTACCATGGCTAGTTTATGTTGATAATAAATGTGTCGCACAGCTACATGTTGGCATGTCATCTGGCATTCGATGATTGTGGCACATGCCTATTAGCCTCCCTTCTCTTACAGGTGCACCCTGTCCATGAAGCACCAAAGTCTTACAGTCTATTCGAATGCACCTTTGCTTGCCTCCATCTAATATCAAGGAACAAGGAAGTTTAGTATGTATTTGTAGCAATGTATTTGTATAGCATTACAATCTGTAAGAATCCTGAGGACTAGTTCATTACCTTTCAGTGTGTAGTGTAGAAATGCCATAGTGCATAGCTTTGTTGCAGCTATGCAAAGTGACTTTGTATATTGTTACAGAATTTTTTTTACAGCATTGCCAATTTACGTCTATAAAATGTGCCCCAAAAAAGCAAATTCACCCTTTTCCCTATCACTCTAGGGCCAGACATCTTAGATGGGACCAAATACACAAATAAATTACATTTATCTGTGTGTAAGTGTGCATTTAGAGAGCTGTCAATCACTGAGTAGGACCGCCCACTTGACTACCTTGCCCAGAATAAGCAGTGATTTGCATACATTATTGACAAGTTATTTTTTACCCACAATATATATATATATATATATATATATATATATATATATATCTATATATAAAACGGCTCATCTTCTCCTGCTCTACAACATGATGCCTTCAGATTAGTCTGCATTTTCAACTTTAGGACAAGGAGATACATGACACCTTCCAAAGTCCCTGAAGTGCTAAGAACTGGAATGCCTCTTGATTCAACCCCTATCCCTGTCCCTGCTATATTAACAGTCATAGTTCAGCCTATTTTGAAACAGGACTCGGCTTCCAGATGACTGTCAATCAAACAGGTATAGTGATGGAAGGGGGAGCGAAGAGGCATTCTAGCCCTCAACACTCAGAGGGACTTTGAAACACCTCTGTGGCTCTTGGCACCAAAGTTTTTTTGTTTACATTGTGGAAGCACAGACAGTGTCAGCAGTTTAAAACATGAACTCAAGGAAAAAAATTCCCCTTAAGCATAAAAGTCAGGAATGCTGTTGGAAAGGTACTCCGATTAAAAACATTATTTGTAATCAACTGTTACCAGAAAGCTAAACAGATTTGTAAATTACTTATATTTTAAAATCTTAATCCTACCAGTACATATCAGCTGCTGTATGCTCCACAGGAAGTTATTTTAGTTTTGAATTTCCTTTCTTTCTGACCACAGTGCTCTCTGCTGACACCTCTGTCCATTTTAGGAACTTTACAGAGTATGAGCAAATCACCATAGCAAACATATCCTGCTCTGGACAGTTCCTCCCATGGACTGAGGTGTCAGCAGAGAGCACTGTGGTCAGATGGAAAATAAATTCAAAATTAAAAGAACTTTGTCAATGTACAAATCTGTTTAACTTTCTGGCATCTGTTGATTTAAAAAAAAAAAAATGTTTTCCAGCGGAGTACCCCTTTAAAATCACTTTCTGTATTTGGGGATGGTGCTTGTCAGGGTCCTGTACAAAACACACAGTATACCAGGAAAATATAATTGAGCTGTCCTCATCTGATGTCCAAAGGAGCAGCTCATCCTGGCACATGAAGATAGTGTTACGGAATATGTAGCACTGTCAATCAGCGCATGCACCTTATAACTAAAGATGTTTTACCTTTCAGCCAATCACACATGCCCCTGATCTGTAGTGTTTGTTTTCTCAAATGTTTAATTTTGGGAATAGCCATTGTATGTTGATAATATTGTAACCCAAGGCTATTGTAAGGCTAATGTTCACACCTTTTTTTTGAGCCTTCTTTTGAACCTTATTGTCAGCCATTTTAGTGTTCACACTTACTTGCTTTTGTCCATTTTTTGTTGTCTATGGCTCAAAATAAGCACAACACATAGCCTTACCGGATGGATCGTGATACGTAGACAATTTTTTTTCTTTTGTTTTGTTTTTTTGTAGTTGTTGTTATTCTTTTGAAATCGTTGATTACACATCAAATAGTAAAGTTCTCACATCTCCCAGACTCATAAAAGGAGAAAAAAAATATTTCAAAATAGGAATAGGACATGATAAACTTTACCCTTAAAAGCCTTTTTGTATTTGATAGTTTATGTTACTAGTTCATGTTGCATTAGCTCTAAAATAACAGTAGAGTTTTTGGAAAAAAAACTATCCCTGCTTTTGCACCTGTTATATTATGATCCTTGGCTTAGGCGTAAAAAGCATGTAAACTTTGCTGAGGACAGAACATGGGCTTTTTTTTTTGTTGAAAAGAGAAAAAAAAAACTAAATTTTCTAAACACACAGATCTGTTAAAGGTTTCCTTCTTTAAAGCAACTCATGAGAGGTGATTTAAATGAGGTGCAGCTGGTGACCTGCTCTTTACATAGAGCCAACCAGCTGATCTATTATCTAGCCTGGACCCCATAGGACTGGGATTCTAAACCCAGGTTGTGGAACAAACTCTATTCATAGACAATTACAGCAACATAGCAACCCTGAGAGTACATAGGTCACATACGGCTCAGAGTTTTTTTTTTTTTTTTAGGAAAGGGGATTATGGAAGTTTACGCTCTATGAAAGCTTCATATTGTACTCATTTCAAAGTAATTTATCTGGCTTTTGGTATATTTGGTAGATTAGAAGCCGAACATATTACATATATTTAATCATTCAAGCTGTTGACTAAACTTAGTAATAGTAAAATGGAACAAAATGAAACACATGCCAATAGAAAAGAATGTAACCACAGGATAGAATACTGATAATAAAGGCGAACACACCATGTTGTCCATCATAATTTTTTATTTACCAAATATAAAATAAATGATAAATAAAGCAAATCCTGGCATATTGTCAATAGACTAAAGAATTTGCAAACCATGTCTAGTCCTTTAGTGCTTTCATTAAAGGGGTACTACCATGCTGACAACTAGGGGATAAGTTGCCTGATCGCGCAGGGTCCCGCCGCTGGGGACCCCCACGATCTCCCACACAGCACCCCGCTCTCATCAGGCCCTGGAGCGAACATCGCTCCAGGTCTGATGACTGCCGATCACGGGGCCGGAGTATGGTGATGTCATGGCTCTGCCCCCATGTGACATCATTCTCCACCCCCTCAATGTAAGTCTATGGCAGGGGGCGAGACAGCTGTCTTGCCCCTGCCATAGACTTTCATAGAGGGGGCAGAGCGTGACATCACGCGGGGGCGAAGCTGTGATGAAACGATCACCGGCCCCAACATCAGACCCGGAGCGGATGTTCGCTCCGGGACCTGAGGAGAGCGGGGTGCTGCGTGCGAGAGTGCGGGGGTCTCCAGCGGCGGGACCCCGTGCGATCAGGCACCTTATCCCCTATCCTTTAGATAGGGGATAAGTTGTCAGCATGGTACTACCCCTTTAAACATTTTCCCTCTATTTTCTTTTTGAGATAAGGAGATGCAGAAGAGGTCAAAGTTGTAACAACTGTGGATAATGCCGAATGATCTGACAATTTTAGGATCAGTGTCTAAAAGATTAAAGTTATTTATTTTGGAGACTGATTTTTTTTATACACCCTGTGGTCATCTCCCAAAAATCTACTAGCATTATGTTGAATGTTTTTCAGACTTCTTGAATTTTACAGATTACATGTCTGAGATACACCATAATGATCGATGATCATCACAAATTCTAAACATTCCTTATTAAGTAAATTAATAATTTGAAAAGTTTCTATCAGAGATTTGGAGCTGTATGGACAATCCTTATCATTAGAAGGGGTCATTATTATTGTATTATTCTCATAATGATATCATTAACTTATTGGGGGAATTTATCATTGGTTTTACCTTGGTTTTGTGGTGTACATTTGTCTCACAGTTTGTCTCAGATGCTGTTTTGAGACTTTTCATTGCGACTTTTGCCTTAGAAGGTTTTTCTAAAAGAACATACCAAGTCATGATTTCAGTTGATATCATGCAGTGGTAGAGAATTCATCATATGTGACTTTTCAGTTTCCTCGTATCTTTTGTCCCAGCTGTGCTAAATTCGGCGCAAATCTACACCAGCTCTGACTTGACTTACAAAACTGAGTGCTGGTACACAGTTTCCACTACATGAATTAATAAGTGATGAGCGGCATTGCCCATATTCGAATTTCCGATATTTTGCGAATATATAGACGAATATTCGTCCTATATTTGCAAATTTCGCGTATTCGTTATATTCACATATTTGCGTACTCGATGAAGAAAACAGTGAGGAGGTGGGCAACTTTACAATTGGTTGCTAGGGATGTTGTTGATAACCTCTGACAAGTGTATTTGCATCATTCTAATTGGCCCACAAGGGAAAAGAAGGAATATGCGAATATTCACATATGCAAATATGCGCATATCACAATTTCTAATATATAGCCAATATATTCACAATATTAGCGAATTTGCGATATTCGCGATAAAAATTAGAAATGCAAATATTCACGCCCAACGCTAGAATTAATGGGGTAAAAATACATTCACCCAAACCACTCTTGATGAATACCTCCCATTGTGCTTCTTTATAGTCTTTTTCACTTTTTTAGAGGCTAATTTTAAAATATGACAAGATATAGTACAAATTTCCACTTGTTACCCAATAATACTAGATAAAGACGCTAAGATTCAATCTCTCATTAAAGGGGTACTCCGCTTAATAAAATTTATCCCCTATCCAAAGAATAGGGGATAAGTGTCTTATTTGGGTTGTGGGGGGGTTGTCCCAGTAGCTTGTTCTCCCTGTACAGGGCCCTGTATCTCACCTCCTCATTCAGACTCCGTCTCTTCTCCTTAGCGTGCTCCGGACCCCAACTTTGGAGATCCATTCTGGATGTACAAAAGTGATGGCCCACTCAGCCAATCACTGGTTGTGACAGGGTCTCATCTCGGTCAGTGATTGGCTAAGTGGCCCATCACTTCTGTACAGCAAGAACACGTTTGTAAGGTTCGGTGCCAACGCACACTGTGGAAAAGTGGCAGAGCCTGCATTAAAAAGTGAGATATGGTATATCCCCATACAGGAGATTGCGGTGGGTCCCAGCGGTCAGACCCCAGTGTGATCAGACACTTACCCCCTATCATTTGGATAGGGGATACATTTTTATTAAGTAGGGTACCCATTTCAATACCTAGAAAGTGCGAAGATCTTAAATTGCCACCATGCCCATCATGGAATTACAACTTCCAGATGTTGCAAAACTACAATTTGTTGTCTCATTTATTAACGGGGATGTCCAGCAAAAGAACAGTATTTTCCATCAGACTAGGCTTGCTGCTATCTTATCTAATGAGAAGTAATATAAGCTCCCTTCTTCACATCAATGATCTTATCCTCAGTACAGTACACAGGAGGAGAGGGGAGAAAAGGTACCAGAGCTTTTCAGAGAGTGTGATGGGACGTCACAGCTACAAATGAGATGGCTCAGCTGATAATGGAAGATTTATGCACTATGGCTAGTAACATTAGATTAGTAAGTTGCGTAATTAAACTGGGTTGTGAAAAAAAATGGTATAAAAAAGTATAAGACATGATTTAAAAGTTTTCTTGGGACCTGAACAGTGGACATTTACAATCTGAAAATTACAAACAAACATTTGAGCAGAATAGCCTATGGACAAGTGGTCTCCCAGCTGTGGACCTCCAGCTGTGGCAAAACTCCCAGCATGTCCGGACAGATAGATTAACTATAATTTCAAGATACCTTAAGTATCTGCACAAATGCCTAAAATGCTGAAAAATTCCTCATATCAGAAAGGATGAATGCAATAATTGTAATAAGATGTCATTCCATAGACAAATTAGTGATATAAAGTGGTATAACATTTGCACAAAAAAGTGGCTTATGTCTTGTCCTTGAGAGTTCTGATAACCAGGTAGGTAAATAATGCTGAAGGCTACGGCTGCAGAAATGAAGCCTTGAACTCATGTGCTTTATAGTGCAGCTCAGCCCTTTACAAATTAAACCATGGCCTCTGTCAGTCCTGTTGCTTTCTATCATGTCGCCAGACTTGTCCTGCACAGAGACAAGGGTTGTGAATGCAAACTAGATTATATAATTATCAAACAGGCCATGCCGGCTCCGGTCCTTGAGAGTGACCAGAGGAACAGGTTTCCTGGGCAACACTTTTACCTGAGATGTTTTCGTGACAATTACAGCTGGGTTAATTGATTAGTTAACCTGTTCTTAGTCAGAGTCATAGATTAAAGGACTCCCTGGCTTTAAAGGGTTCAGTGTTAATTATACAGCGCTGGGGGATTTGGTTACTATGCAGGAGCTGGGATCTCATGAAGTGTGGATGAAAAATAATAACAACTTGTTTTTAGAGTAATCCATTACAGTGATCAGCTCCTGCAGTGTGGTGTTATAGTACACAGTGTCTCCTTATATTAGGGCTTTCCCAACTGGGTGCTGCAACACATTAGTGTGTCAGCAGCAATTCCTAGGTGTGTTGTCGACCACCACTGCTCACTGATTTTAAGTGTTGAAGATCAGCAGCACGGGCCAAGTAACACCCCTGACATCATGGTGAAAAGCGGAATGACATCACTCATCAGTGCCGCACAGAGGACGTTTCTCATCAGAACCGCTGAGACGCAGAGTCTGCACCTGAGCCTGCCAGAGCACATCAGGAGCCACGGGTCAGGCGAAAAATTCAATGGCACAAGGGTATGAAGGGGAGAATGAAATTGTGCAGGGGGATCAGAGGGGACATTATGTAGCCAGGGCCGGCCTTAGGGGTGTGCGAGCTGTGCGGCCGCACAGGGCGCCATGGCAACAGGGGCGCCGGGTGTCCGACACAGTTCGCACCAAGTATATATAATTTGTAATGCCCGACGCCCGGGATTTAGCCCTGCTAAGCAGCACTAAATGCCGGTGTAATGAAGAATACTGTGCCCTGTAGCAGAATGTGACCCTCTGCACAGGGACACAGTTTTCTGCTTTGCACAGTATTGCACTTACCCCGCCCTCCTCTGCGTCTCCGGTTGGCTGGCGGCTGGAGTCTGAAGAGGGACGTTGCGCATGTGAAGTCTCTCCGCAGACCCGCACAGGACGTCAGTGACGTCACTAGTCAGGGCGCCACCGGAGAGAAGAAAAGCGCAGGTCAGGTAAGGTTGTCTATGTGTATGTGTGGGTCTCTGTCTGTGTGTATGTGTGTGTGTGTGTGTGGTTGTCTGTCTGTCTGTGCATGTGTGGTTGCCTGACTGTCTGTGTGTCTGTGTGTGTGTGTGTGTGTGTGTGAGTGAGTCCAGGGGGGGGATGGAGGGACGACAATGCTACCGAATTTGGGGAACCTGCTGCTTCCTAATGTGGGGCTATACTGCACCTAATGTGGGGAACTATACTGCACCTAATGTGGAGAACTATACTGCACCTAATGTGGGGGAGCTATACTGTACCTAATGTGGGGAACTGTACTGCACCTAATGTGGGGGAACTATACTGCACCTAATGTGGGAAAACTATGCTGCTCCTAATGTGGGGAACTATACTGCACCTAATGTGGGGAACTATATGGCACCTAATGTGGGGGAACTATACTTCACCTAATGTGGGGAACTATACTGCACCTAATGTGGGGAGCTATACTGCACCTAATGTGGGGGAACTATACTGCATCTGATTATGGAGGGCAGGGGACTGGTGAAGGGGGGCAGGGGACTGGTGAAGGGGGCAGGGGAATGATTAAATATTAAAAATAAATATTTGTTACAAATATTTTTGTGTATGTTTATGGGGTAATAGGGGGGTGCCACAAAGTTAGCTCGCACGGGGCGCCTGAACACCTAAGGCCGGGCCTGTATGTAGCACAGGAGGTAATATATGGAGCAAATAAAATATCATGCGGGATCAAGGAAGGGAATTATGTGGCACGGGGGGGGGGGGGGGGGGGGTTCAAGGGGGGAGGAATAAAGTGGCATGAGGAGATTAAGACAAGGGGGGCAAGGAGGAATTAAATGGCATGAGGGGAATGAAATGGCAGAGGGAGTGGGGGGTGTTGAATGGGGTGATGAAATGGCACAGAGGGGTAGCAGCCACATTTATATTGCTGATAATTGATACTGGTATCATGTCGTGTTGTAGGACATGCAACGTGATATGAAAAAGGGTTGTGTCAACAAATATGCATGTCTAAAAAGGCTGTCAGCAACATGAAAAGTTTGGAAAGCTCTACTTTAAATAATACATATTGGCCCTCTTTACTATTGCAAACCTGACATGTTTTGGCGGGTCGTGCACCAGTTTGGGGCGCAATGCGCCTGAAAGTCTGTCTGCGCCTGAATTTGAGCCTGAAATTGCGCCTGAATTGAAAAAACCCCAACTAACTCTCCATTTTGCTAAGAAAACCCAAAAAAGGGGTGTGGCAATAGGGGAAAGGGGGCGTGGTCACAGAAAAGGGGCATGTTCCTGCCATTTTCACAAAATCCCAACATATTTGCTAACGTTTCCAAAGAAACTGTGGTGGATTTGAGCTGAGAAAAACCCGACAGATAAGAGCATGTGTAAAAAAAAGCAAAGTGTAGGGAAAGGGGAAAATGTAGGGAAACCTTAGTAAATACCGTGGAAAATAAATTGTAGGGAATTAAAACCCACAAAGAAACCTACACAACACTCTTAGTAAATGAGGGCCATTATGTAATAATGTACAGTACATGGCTGTGCTAAGTCCTCCAAAGCATAAGCAACTTTTTTCTTAACTTTTTGTTTTTACCTCCAGATGATTCATGACAAGGGTTTTCTTCAGGGCTCGAGTCCTGCAGGAACACACAGGGACGGAGTGGAGGAACGCCGTCCCTGTTACATTAGTCCCGCAGGACCGACCTCTGTTCTTACCCTCCCTCAGTCTCCTCCTTACATGAGGAGGAGGTTTGTTACAGTGTGTCACCATAGTAGTAAGGAGATTACATGAGGAGGAGGTTTGTTACAGTGTGTCACCCCAGTAGTACGGAGATTACATAAGGAGGAGATTTGTTACAGTGTGTCACCCCATTAGTAAGGTGATTACATGAGGAGGAAGTTTGTTACAGTGTGTCACCCCAGTAGTAAGGACATTACATAAGGAGGAGGTTTGTTACAGTGTGTCACCCTAGTAGTAAGGTGATTACACGAGGAGGAGGTTTGTTACAGTGTGTCACCATAGTAGTAAGGAGATTACATGAGGAGGAGGTTTGCTACAGTGTGTCACCACAGTAATAAGGAGCTTACATAAGGAGGAGGTTTGTTACAGTGTGTCACCCTAGTAGTAAGGAGATTACATGAGGAGGGGGTTTGTTACAGTGTGTAACCCCAGTAGTAAGGTGATTACAGGAGGAGAAGGTTTGTTACAGTGTGTCACCACAGTAGTAAGGAGATTACATGAGGAGGAGGTTTGTTACAGTGTGTCACCATAGTAGTAAGGAGATTACATGAGTAGGAGGTTTGTTACAGTGTGTCACCACAGTAGTAAGGAGATTACATAAGGAGGAGGTTTGTTACAGTGTGTCACCCTAGTAGTAAGGAGATTACATGAGGAGGGTTTTTTTTTTACAGTGTGTAACCCCAGTAGTAAGGTGATTACAGAAGGATAAGGTTTGTTACAGTGTGTCACCACAGTAGTAAGAAGATTACATGAGGAGGTTTTTTATAGCGTGCTATCATGATGATAGGGGCATAAGGAGGTTTTTGTTACAGTGTATTATCAGAATGATAACCCCTTAAGAACATTGGGGAATATATATAAAGACCTGTGCAGAGGAAAAGTGGAGCAGTTGCCCATAGCAAACAATCAGATCACTTTTTTTCATTTTTCAGAGGCCTTTTTCAAAAAAAAAAAAAAGTAATCTGTTGCTATGGGCAACTGGTCAACCTATCCTCTTCACAGGTTTTAATAAATCTCCCCCATTGGATGTAAATATACGTCTTGGTGCCCTGGTACTTAATAATGCACCAGGAAGTACACTTACATCCTGAGCAGCAGACCAACTATCAAGCAAGTGCAGGAGCTGTCAGCAGCCATGCCCTTACAGCCCTTAAGTGCCGCAATCACAGTCCCACTAAACCAATTGGCTACCCCACAACATGTATGCAGAGGTCCAATCAGTTTGCTCCCCGTCTGAGGCCCTCTCACCTGCACTGTGTGGATCCCGGCTCCAATCTGCTGATAGAGCCTTCTGAGCCAGGCTCTACTAGCAGATCACCGATAACACTGACTAATGCTATGCAACAGCGAAGCATTACTCAATGTAAGCAATCTGAAGGTTGAATGTAAAAGTTCACTATGGGGTCCTAAAAAAGTGAAAGTAAACTAATAAAATATATATATATATATATATATATATATATATATATATATTTTTTTTTTTTTTTTTTAAACACACATAAGCCCCTCCCCTAATAAAGATTTAAATTATTCCCTTTTTCTATTTTTTAATTAAAAAGAAATAAAAACCCTGCATATTTGGAATTACTGCATGTGCAAATATCCGAACTATTAAAATATTATGTTTATGAACCCATACGGTTAACGGCATAAATGTAAAATAATGCCAATGTCCACATCACAACCCACAATAAATTTAATATAAAAGTGATCAAAAAGTCTTTTATGTGCAAAAGTGGTAGTGATGAACACTACAGATCATGGCACTAAAAAGTAGCCCACATACAGCCCCGTATAGGGAAAATTAAAAAAAGTTATAGAAGTCAGAATACAATTAAGAAGAAAAATAGGCTTGACTTTTTTTTTAAGTAGTACAATAACAGAAAAGCATGTAAGCATGGGTATCATTTTAATCATATTGACCCACAGCAATTTTTACCATAAAGTACACTCCAAATAAACAAACCCAAAATAAAAAGTTGCAAAATTGCATTTGTTTTTCAATTCCCCTCAAAAATGATATATGTTTTGGTTGCGTCATAGATTTTAAAGTAAAATGAGTGATGTCATTATAAAGCACAATTGGTCACACAAAAACAAGCCTCATATGGGCTGGTAGATGGCAAAATGAGTTATAGCTCTTAGAAAGCCAAGAGGAAAAAATCGAAATGCAAAAAAGTTAACTTTCTGTGTTTTCAAGGCAAAAATGGGCTGTGTCCTTTGCCAAGCGTTATATAGGGTAAAATCTTTCTTTTCACCATTCCCGGGGGATGCTCCTGCCCCCAGGGATGGTGAAGATATGAAGTTATAAACCGCCGCCGCCGCCGTAAGTAGTCCCCTGGGCGGGGAGCTCTTCTCACCTACTCCCGTTCTTCGGCCGGTAGCGACGCCCCCTCCGTTTGATTGATGGGCCGCGTCATCGCTCTGCTCCGTCCGTTCAGTGAGCGGAACAATGACGCGGCCCATCAAGAGGAGGGGCGTCGCTGCCTGCAGAAGAACGGGAGTAGTTAAGAGGAGCCCCCCACCCAGGGGACTACTTACGGCCATGGCAGTGACTAGTTTATAACTTCATATCTTCACCATCCCTGGAGGCAGGAGCGTCTCTCGGGGATGGTGAGGACAACAATTTTACCCTATATAGCGCTTTACAGAGCATTATATAGGGTAAAATCTGATGATTGGTTCCCTTTAAGTACATGCGCCGTAAATGTATTGCGCTGCATAGCACCTCTTAGCGCACAGCGCCGTACATTTAATTTGCAGCTGTGATACGAGCGCAGGAGCTGCACTCGCTTCATTCCTGGCGGGTATCGGACCCGCCGGTAATGGCGGACATCAGCGATTGCGCTGATGTCTGCCATTAACCCCTCAGGTGCCATGATCAATACAGATCACGGCATCTGCGGCAGTGTGGCACTTATAATGGCTGACCTAATCGTGCGCAGCACTGCCACAGGGATCAAATCAGCCAAGATGGCGGACGGAGGTCCCCTCACCTGCCTCCGTCCATCTCCCAAGGTCTTCTGCACTGATCTGCCTTCCAGCAGACCAGAGAAAAAGATCACCGATAATACTGATCAGTGCTATGCCCTATGCATAGCACTGAACAGTATTAGCAATCTAATGATTGCTATAAATAGTTCCCTATGGAGGCTAAAAAGTGTAAAATAAATGCAAAAAAGTTTTAAAAAAAGTAAAAAAAATATTGAAAAATCCCCTCCCCCAATAAAGTTTTAACTCACCCTTTGTCCCCATATTAATACATAGAAGGGTAAAAAAAAGACAAATAATAAACATATTTGGTATTGTTGTGTGCGTAAATGTCCGAACTATAAAAATATAATGTCTGCTTTTTTGTCAAATCAAACTGCAAAAAAAATTTATAAAAAGCGATCAAAAGTCACATATATACACAAATCTGGTACCAAAACAAACTACAGATCATGGCACAAAAAATTAGCCCTAACACATCCCTGAATACGGAAAAATAAGAAAGTTAGAGGTGGTCAAAATAGGGCAATTTTAAACATACTGATTTTGTAAAAAAAAAGTTTGAGATTTGTATGTAACCATGGGTATCATTTTAATCATATTGACCCAGAGAATAAAGAAAACATGTTTTTTTTTTTTACCGTAAAGTGTACAGCGCGAAAATGAACCCCCCAAAATTATGATTTTTGTTTAAATTTCCTTACACAAAAAAAATAAAATTGGGGGGTTTATCATACATTTTAGAATAAAATTTGCGATGTCATTACAAAGTACAACTGGTCACGCAAAAACAAGCCTTCATATGAGTCTGGAAATGGAAATATAAAAGAGTTATGAATTTTAGAAGGCGAGGAAGAAAAAACAAAAACGCAAAAATTAACTTGGCTGCGTCCTTAAGGTGAAAATGGGCTGAGTCCTTAAGGGGTTAACTCTATGAAGGGTTTGTTACAGTTTGTTATAAGAAAGGTAATTTGTTACAGTGTGTATTCTTGAGTGACAACACTTTTTTTTTTTCCGGGACTCATAACACAAACCTTTAAAGAGGGGACATCAGAAGTGGATGAACGAGTCCTGTGGCATCACCTGACCTGTCTGTTTTTATAAAATACATATTTTTCCTATGAAATACCAATTCAGGAATCCCTTTTATTACAGCATAATTCCCTTGTTATTTTCTTACAAAATAAACTTAATAGCCAACTGGGTGTTACCAATTGTGAGAGCGTCACCACACTGACTGAGACTATTCAATTAAATCTGGAAGTTTTAGACAGCATAGAAGCACCCCCCCCCCCCCCAATTGGTAACACCCAGTTGACTATTTCAGGAACAGCGCAACACAGAACTATAAAAAAAAATGTGCCAGAAAGGCAAGTATTTACTAACACAGACAGGGGTGCTCCTCAGCACTGTAAGAGCCTAGTGTTAGCCACCCTATCTCCCCTTATTTACTGCCTCAGTGTCTTCCCCACTTTAATTGACAGCAGACACAGAGAATATGAGGAGATCGGTTGGCTAACCCTGGCCGCGTGCTGTGCTAAGGAATGACCCCAGGCACTAGAACCTAATTTAAATATTTACAAAAAGGCTGGAATCTGGGCTCCGGAAAGGAATATGGAGATAAAAAAGATGCCTAGAATCCTGATGAGAAGCTATATCTAGAGGTCTATGTTTACCTTTGTTTAGGTGCTGATAGGTCCACTTTAAGCATTGTGGTTCAGTGTTCAAATTTGACCAAGGACAACATCATTATGGAATCTGTGTGTTCCTTTCATGTTTGTGTGGTCTTTATTTGGGTATTACGGTTTCCTCCAACCTTCCAAAATGTAGTAATAGGATTTAGATTGTGAACTCCAACTGGAATGAATCAATTAATTAATTAATTAATCAATTAAGGGAACACAAGAGAATCTTCTACTAAAATATCTGCTTTTTATATTGCTATAGGGGTTGCAGAGACTGTACGTACATCCTGCTCAGCGCAGCTCATGAACATCTTCACCTTTGCAAGAACAAAGCCCAATCCAGGCCGGGGAACAACATCACATCGGGCTGGATTCTGTTTCTTTTCTTGCAAAGACTATGTTCCTTATGAGCAGTGCCATAATCCCTGCTGCCACTTACGAATAAATCATTATTCTAAAGGGGCAGAGCAGAGGTGCACAATAATGTAATAACAATAATAACAATATATACTATTATACAAATGAAAGTTTCCTTCTATAATGCACATAAAAGCTGGGCTGTGTGAAGTCCCTGCACACAATGGCACATAATGATTAGGTGGTGGGCCCTGGTATAGATTTTCCACAGGGGCATGGGTGCTTCAAGCAATGCCTCTGGCTGTTTACATAATAAGATGAGAAAGCTATATGGCTCGTATGATGAAATATATTGTAATTGTCTTCAAGGCTGGCAAAGGTGAGTATAGCGATTTGCATGCATTTTTGAAATCCAAATAACATGTATTTTAGGTCTGCAGGCCCTATACATAGAGTAGGGCAAGTGTTTGGAGAGCAGAACAACATCAGAGAACGTAGACGAAAAACTTCACAATGCTGTAGGATGAAACGCTCAAGGGCTGACAGGTGAGTTCACAGTGGAGAATGTTTAGTTATATTGATTTTAGTTTTCACAGGCTCCTCATTTCACGTCACATGAAGGCATTCAGCTTGGAAAGCAGATCAATGCAGCTAGAATTGCACTGATCTCTTGTACACAAGAAGAGTTTCCAAAGTCAGAGCCCAGGGAGTGGAGTGAAAGTGACCCTGGGTCTGATTGACTTTTATTCAAATGTGGAGCTTCAGTGGCTGGGAAGAAACGCTCTAACCTTTCATCTGAAAGGCCCTTTATCACTCCGAGATGAAGACTTTGTCTTGATACTATATGACACTGAAAGACTTTACACCATTCTCCCTCTGCACTAGTGCTGTAGCTTCAGATATGTCAGCTGGTACTCCATGATAACATAGAAACATAGAAGGTGTCGGCAGATAAGAACCATTTGGCCCATGTAGTCTGCCCAATATTCTGAATCCTATCAATAGTTCTTGTCCAATCTTATATGAAGGATAACCTTATGTTTATTCCATTCATGCTTAAACTCCTTCACTGTATTTGTAGCTATCACTTCTGCAGGAAGGCTATTCCATGTATACACTACTCTTACATAATATGTCAACCCGCACCCACCTTTGTGAGTGCTCTCCACAGCGCTGAAGGCTCCGATTGTGAAGCATAACGACCACGGGGCGGAGTATGGTGACTTCACAACTCAGCCCCCATGTGACGTCATGTGCCACCCCCTCAATGCAAAAGCAGCGGGACTTCCTTTATCAGACATCTTACCCCCTATCCTTTAGATAGGGGATAAGATGTATTATGGCCGGAGTGCCCCTTTAAGTAAAGGGGCATACTACAGCATGAATCTTTACCCCTCTTATTTAAAACTATGTACTCTTGTGGTAGTTTTTCTTCTTTTCAATATCCTCTTATCCATGTTGGTCCCCTTTATGTATATAAAAGTTTATATCAGAGATTATAGTGAGCTGCTATTCTTTACCCCATGGCCAGCCCAATGTTTCCAAATAGGATTAAGAAGTTTGAAAGTTTTCCTGTAAAATATTTAAGTTGCCAATATTGTAATCTCTGTAGCCATCAGATTAAATGCTCCATTAAAAGAACAGGTTTACAATGTTTTATTGACGTATTTACTTAAATTACATTTAAGATTCATGTAAAGTGACATATTGGTGGTGATTTGTAAAAAACTGCTGTCACGATGCCGGCTGGCAGGTAGTGGATCCTCTGTGCCAGAGAGGGATTGGCGAGGACCGCGCTAGTGGACCGGTTCTAAGTCACTACTGGTTTTCACCAGAGCCCGCCGCAAAGCGGGATGGTCTTGCTGCGGCGGTAGTGACCAGGTCGTATCCACTAGCAACGGCTCACCTCTCTGACTGCTGATGATAGGCGAGGTACAAGGGAGTAGACAGAAGCAAGGTCGGACGTAGCAGAAGGTCGGGGGCAGGCGGCAAGGTTCGTAGTCAGGGTGGATAGCAGAAGTTCTGGTACACAGGCTTTAGACACACAAAACGCTTTCACTAGGCACAAGGGCAACAAGATCCGGCAAGGGAGTGCATGGGAGGAGGTTAGATATAGTCAGGGACCAGGTGGAAGCCAATTAAGCTAATTGGGCCAGGCACCAATCATTGGTGCACTGGCCCTTTAAGTCTCAGGGAGCTGGCGCGCGCCCTAGAGAGCGGAGCCGCGCGCGCCAGCACATGACAGCAGGGGACGGGAACGGGTAAGTGACCTGGGATGCGATTCGCGAGCGGGCGCGTCCCGCTGTGCGAATCGCATCCCCAACGGCCATGACAGTGCAGCGCTCCCGGTCAGCGGGACTGACCGGGGAGCTGCAGGGAGAAAGACGCCGTGAGCGCTCCGGGGAGGAGCGGGGACCCGGAGCGCTAGGCGTAACAGTACCCCCCCCTTAGGTCTCCCCTTTTTTTTGTCCGGTGACTGCCTCCCCTGGGATGAGGACACCGGGAAGGAATGGATGGTTTCCTCAATGGCAGGCAGTACAGCAGGAGTAGGAATGGGGAGGGAGGGCAGAGGGTGAAGCTTGGCACGGGGCAGGGAGACACAAGGACGGGAGCCATGAGGGGACACAGAGGCTTGCCTGAAGGGACTGGGAGGGGGGGAGAGGCATTTTCTGTGGCAGGCAGAGTCCCTAACGACCTTAGGGGGACCGGATACAGGAGGAACCACAGGGTCACGGCAGGGAGTACTGGGAACTGGTTTAAGGCAGTCCTTGGAACAAGAGGGACCCCAACTCTTGATCTCCCCAGTGGACCAGTCCAGGGTTGGGGAATGGTGTAGAAGCCAGGGTAGTCCAAGGAGAATTTCGGAAGTGCAATTGGGAAGGACCAAAAATTCAATTTTCTCGTGATGAGGTCCGATGCACATTAGGAGGGGCTCCGTGCGGTAACGCACGGTGCAATCCAACCTGGCTCCGTTGACCGCGGAAATGTGGAGTGGCTTGACAAGACGGGTCACCGGAATGCGGAATTTATTCACCAAGGACTCCCGAATAAAATTCCCAGAAGCACCAGAGTCCAGGCAGGCCACGGCTGAGAGGGAAGAGCTGGCTGAAGTAGAAATCCGTACAGGCACCGTGAGACGTGGAGAAGCCGTCTTAGCATCAAGAGACGCCACACCCACGAGAGCTGGGTGCGAGCGTGCGTTTCCCAGACGTGGAGGACGGATAGGGCAATCCACCAAAAAATGTTCGGTACTGGCACAGTACAGACAAAGATTCTCTTCCTTACGGCGATTCCTCTCTTCCAGGGTCAGGCGAGACCGATCCACTTGCATGGCTTCCTCGGCGGGAGGCCTAGGCGCAGATTGCAGTGGAGACTGTGGGAGAGGTGTCCAGAGATCTCATTCTCTTCCTGGCGGAGCTCTTGATGTCTCTCAGAAAAACGCATGTCAATGCGAGTGGCTAGATGAATGAGTTCATGCAGGTTAGCAGGAGTTTCTCGTGCGGCCAGAACATCTTTAATGTTGCTGGATAGGCCTTTTTTAAAGGTCGCGCAGAGGGCCTCATTATTCCAGGATAGTTCAGAAGCAAGAGTACGGAATTGTATGGCGTACTCGCCAACGGAAGAATTACCCTGGACCAGGTTCAGCAGGGCAGTTTCAGCAGAAGAGGCTCGGGCAGGTTCCTCAAAGACACTTCGAATTTCCGAGAAGAAGGAGTGTACAGAGGCAGTGACGGGGTCATTGCGGTCCCAGAGCGGTGTGGCCCATGACAGGGCTTTTCCAGACAGAAGGCTGACTACGAAAGCCACCTTAGACCTTTCAGTAGGAAACTGGTCCGACATCATCTCCATGTGCAGGGAACATTGCGAAAGGAAGCCATGGCAAAACTTAGAGTCCCCATTAAATTTGTCCGGCAAGGACAGGCGGAGGCTAGGAGTGGCCACTCGCTGCGGAAGGGGTGAAGGAGCTGGCGGAGGAGATGATTGCTGCTGAAGTTGCGACTGAAGTTGGTGCACAATGGTGGACATTTCCGACAGCTGGTGGGTTAGATGGGCGATCTGTCGGGATTGCTGGGCGACCACCGTGGTGATATCAGAGATATAAGGCAGAGGGACCTCAGCGGGATCCATGGCCGGATCTACTGTCACGATGCCGGCTGGCAGGTAGTGGATCCTCTGTGCCAGAGAGGGATTGGCGAGGACCGCGCTAGTGGACCGGTTCTAAGTCACTACTGGTTTTCACCAGAGCCCGCCGCAAAGCGGGATGGTCTTGCTGCGGCGGTAGTGACCAGGTCGTATCCACTAGCAACGGCTCACCTCTCTGACTGCTGATGATAGGCGAGGTACAAGGGAGTAGACAGAAGCAAGGTCGGACGTAGCAGAAGGTCGGGGGCAGGCGGCAAGGTTCGTAGTCAGGGTGGATAGCAGAAGTTCTGGTACACAGGCTTTAGACACACAAAACGCTTTCACTAGGCACAAGGGCAACAAGATCCGGCAAGGGAGTGCATGGGAGGAGGTTAGATATAGTCAGGGACCAGGTGGAAGCCAATTAAGCTAATTGGGCCAGGCACCAATCATTGGTGCACTGGCCCTTTAAGTCTCAGGGAGCTGGCGCGCGCGCGCCCTAGAGAGCGGAGCCGCGCGCGCCAGCACATGACAGCAGGGGACGGGAACGGGTAAGTGACCTGGGATGCGATTCGCGAGCGGGCGCGTCCCGCTGTGCGAATCGCATCCCCAACGGCCATGACAGTGCAGCGCTCCCGGTCAGCGGGACTGACCGGGGAGCTGCAGGGAGAAAGACGCCGTGAGCGCTCCGGGGAGGAGCGGGGACCCGGAGCGCTAGGCGTAACAACTGCACAGAGAGAAATTTGACCAGTTGCCCATAACAACCAATCAGACTGCTTCTTTTATTTTTAAAAGACCTCTGAAAATTAAAACAAGGGATCTGATTGGTTGCTATGGGCAACTGCACCACTCTTCTTTTGCAAAGGTTTTGATAAATCTCTCCCAGAATACTTATAAAAGCTGATTTATTTTATAAGATCATATTTTCATGCCATACTATTGACGTTTCACTCCTGCTTTCTCGTTGGTATTCTTGGGGATAACAGCTTGTCTATAGCAGTGGCCTCCAGACTGAGGACCTCCAGCTGTTGCAAAACTACACTTCGCAGCATAGGAGGGCCACAGTTTGGAGACCAATTGTCTATAGGATATTCTGCTCAAATGTTTGGTTTCACTTTCAGATTGTGAATGAAAGCCTGGTGCATTCTATGAAGATGTGTACAGCACCCCCTGGACTAGCCCATCACCTTCCCCCCACAGCAGCTGACCAATCGCCACCCACCCCCTAGACTAGCCCATCAGCCAACCCCCCCCCCCCCTTCCCCCCGGACTAGGGTAGCAGGAAACCTTAAGGGTAGGGTCACACAAAGAGTATACATAATGTATTTATGCAGTATGCGATATTTGCTGTACAGCGGGAAATTTGTATCATATTCTCCTATGAGCAGACACAATCAGGTTGGTGCGCTGGGCATGTCTCCAAACCTCACTGCACACACAGGGATAGCCTTGTGTGTCTGCTCAATTAAGAATACACAGCATAGTTCTCACAGTGCAGTGGATTTAGCGCAGCATGAAACATGCTGTGTGTGACCCTATGTGTGACCCTACCATAATACACCACTACCTAGAATGCTTAGAACACATTACTGAAGCTCCATTCAGACAAATGACTTGGGACCCTTGTTTTGGTGATCATTGGGGGTTGTATTGGTCAGATCCCCAGCGATCGTATACATTTTCACTTATCCATTGTTGTTGGTGGGATTATCCCATCATAGCTTTAGTTTTTCAGACTGAATGCAGTGTCATTCCAGTTAGAACATCGCATTAGAAGGAAATAATAATCGGGCACCTACCTTATGACTTTCTGATAGTGCCTATGTGTGCTCTATGCTGAGAAGAAAAGCTACAAGGCATATTTCCCAGGAAATCCACAGGGGCAATGGCTGGTGTATCAAATTTGCCGGTTTAGAAGTAATGAAAATTCCGCAGAATTTAGACACCGGATGTTGCTACAAAAAGAGTCCAGATGAATAATGAAGTTAAATGCCTTGTGATTGGCCGGTCTCAATGACAGGCACGATTTAAGTGCCTTTTTATAATATGTACTTCTATTGATTCTTTTGTTCGGATTTTTGTTGATTGTTTTGTATATTATCTATTTTACTGTTCACATTTTGTTGTCTCATGATCCTGCCCCATCCCAGTTGTACTATTCACCTGAGCTACTTAATAGTAGTAGAGATCCATACACGCACCTGTGTGGCTTGAAGAAGTGCCAGTCCGGCACGAAACCACGCTGTCCCACGCTGTGTATCCCCCGCGCCTCCCTTCTATACTTTCCTGCCTGTGACCGGTGTGATGCATTGACCTTGCAATGAAGTCTTCCAGCAGCTGTGGTGAGTTGCCGAGTTTTTTCTTCTTATGCATTATTTGTTATGGGACTTTGAACTCCAAAGCACCACCAGACTGCTTCATGCACAGGGTAAGGTCTTTCCTAGCTCCTATATCAGATGTACCTTTTTCAGAGAGTGAGTAGTGCCAGTCTATCAAGCTTCTTCTACTCAATATTTCCCAGGACACTTCCATACTTTACTATGGTCTGTGAATCGTATTTTGAGTTCTACGGATCTTGATGTTACTGGTCAAGTTGCCCAATAATCAATGGTTCTTGATAATAATGCTTTCTTTTTTTATATAGTGCCAACATATTCCGCAGTGCTGTACAGATATTATCATTATTTACTTTTCTCAGTGGGGCACACAATCTAAATTCCAAAAATAGTATGCTTTTGGAGGGAACACATGCAAACATGGCAGAACTCAGAAGTTTCTCTGGATGGGATTTAAACACCGGTCTATAGCAGCTGAGCCACCACGTTATCTATATGCACTAAATTACATTTAGTATTAATATTGTAGTTGAGGGCAAATCCCAACTCAAAAATACAGATATAGTTAAAACCTGGAGCACAGTATTTAATAGACAAGCCCCAAAACCAGTACTGGTGCCTAAAATATTATATACCTAGACTATAGTGACTAACAGCCAGTAAGGCAAAAGAGACACCTAAAGTGCCTTTAGTGCAACAACTTTGTTTTATTTCTAGCTAATCCTCAATGCAACAGTGTGGGTGACCCTCTCAAAAGTGCTTTTTGTACTATTGTGCTTCACATTTTCTGTATGTACAGTTTAGTAAGAGTTAGGCTTTCTGCTTCAATATGTCAGTACTGTGTCAGTGTGTGTGACTATATATATATATATATATATATATATCTATATATATATATATATCTATATATATATATATATTCAAAAACAATGCAGCACCACTTCACCATTAGATGCCCGGTGCCAGCGCCCCGATCAAAGTCCATATAATAGAAAACAATGGCACAGCACTCCAACATTGCAAAAAAGTGTAAAAATGTATTCCTTCGTGTCAAAATTCAAAGCGACGTTTCAGCTCCCCACTGGAGCTTTTTTCAAGCATGCTTGAAAAAAGCTCCAGTGGGGAGCTGAAACGTCGATTTGAATTTTGACATGAAGGAATACATTTTTACACTTTTTGCAATTTTGGAGTGCTGCGCCATTGTTTTATATATATATATATATATATATATATATATATATATATATAAATTAGTAGAAGTCCGCAGCACACAATGAATAAGTGAAATAAAGTGAAGTTTTATTCCATAAACAGGTGAAAGTTACAGCGACGTTTCAACCAGCTCTCCTGGTCTTTCTCAAGCATGGTTGAGAAAGACCAGGAGAGCTGGTTGAAACGTCGCTGTAACTTTCACCTGTTTATGGAATAAAACTTCACTTTTTTCACTTATTCGGATTGTGTGCTACGGACTTCTACTAATTTGCATTACATATAGGACCATTGACCAGGGTCCGGCTCTGCGTGCACCGCTATTTCTCTTTTTTTTGGGTTGCTGTTTCCCTTGGATTACTGCTATAGGCACTGATTACAATGGTTGTTGGTTTCCGTAAACCTTTAGAAAAATTATACTTTAATGTAAAGTGTGCATGTGGAGATTTATTTACACACATTTCTATTATAAATTAAGAATATATTAAATTAAATACAATGTTATTGAGCTCATGTAGCCAACAAAAACTCAGGCTAAGCAAGCTAAAAAGTACAATCTTCATTTTTCTAATTGAAAAGAAGTTAGATTCAAAAACATAAACTAAGGGATGGCTGGACTCTCACATCAACGAAAAACAGATCCATTATTTTACTTTCTAACATAACATGGGAACTTCCAGACCATTCAATTAAATTAAAACTTCTATCTGACTTCAATAGAAACATCATGACACAGAAAAGGTATTTATTTTAAATTAAAATCCAATCAAAGCTGTATTCTATGGTGTAACTCTCCCCAAGAGGTCTGCTACAGGTCAGATCCAAACTGTGTTATATGATTAGGACTTATATTCCCAATAGAAGCACTGTTCTTCCAAGTGCTTAATCTCTTTATTCTACATTTGGACCATGATCAAGCCATTACAAATTAGGAATATTTTTTTTTCTGTGGAAGATGAATGAGTAAATCATAGAATGAATGTGTGTTTGGGTTTGTGTGTACGCGTTTAAGTGAGTGTGTGTGCGCGTAAGGGCATGTTTTCACACGCAGGGGTGCAACTAGAAATTATGGGGTCCCATAGTAAAGTTAAAAGAGGAATTGTGGTCACCTCCAGGTTAGTGAGTTTGTGGCATGTATAGATAGCTTCATGTACACCCTTTATAGAGTATATTGATCACCATCAGCCCCAACCCTCATCTGTTCCAGAGTTATAGGGTTTTATAGTCCCTCTTATGATTCAATTAGGGGTTATGTTTACATTGCTTACTATCACATGGGTGGGTGGGTATGTTTTCAGTGCTGGCCACACTTATAGAGCAGGCTCTTGTGAGCTGTCTTTACCGTGGACATTCTGCTCCCTCTACTTCCCTCATAGGGTTAGCTATCTTCTGTCCCATTTAATGGAAAACATCTCAATCATTGCAACACAGGATATATGATGGATAGTCACTTTACTTCTGCCTCATTGTGAACAACAATGAGGCTCCACCTCCCGATTCCACATCCGTACTTGCTGTGCAATCAGCCATGACATGTGTGCCAAAGGAGGTGCATGTGACCATAGGCATCCACTTCGCACAACAAACTAGTGCAGGCATTGGAGTGATGTACATGGTTTTATGCTCCTCCATAGGCACACGTCATAGAGCTGTGCGCTGATTGCAGGGCATAGACTCACTGGGGATCGGGGGGGTAAAGCCTCAGTGCTGTTTGCAACAGGAAGAAAATGAAGTGACTATCCATCAGTAAGTCTCATGTTACAATGATTAGTATATTTTCCATTAAAAGACACAGAAAGGGGCCAATCTAATGATGGAAGTAGAGGGAGGGTGGCACCTCCAGCAGAAGTTTGTCTAAAGTTCAGACAGCTCACAAAGAGCCCCCAACCCCTGGACATTAAAATATTCACTACTCCCATCATAGTAAGCACACTGACACACACGTCCTCACCCCTCTGACACATTACCTGAACTATAAGAAGGACTATAAACTGACTTGTTTTTTATTTTTTGGATGACCACAGGTCCTCTTTAAAGTTACACTTCTGGTAATATGTTATTTCCCCTCCCGGCATAAGTCTGGTGAGGATAAACAGCTGCCCTGCTACCCTTCCTATCATAAGGCCCATGCTGTGCTCTAGCTGACTTGTCCAGTCACACAATGCTTTCTGTATGGACCAGAAGTAACTTACTTAACGTAACTCTATGAGACATTGAGAAAGTGACATCCAGTCCACACAAACCTAGTGTGAACTGGTTACTCTGGAGACCAGAAGTGATGTGGTATTAGAGAAAAGGAGCTGCCAGTAAGAAACACAATGGGAAGGGTGGGGATGTTGTAGTTTGGGCTATTTTTTTCCCCTACCATGCTTATGCTGAGTAGATAAAAAAAAAAAAACTTTTTTCCTAGAGTGACCCTTTAAAGGGGTACTCCCCCCCATCCAAAGGATAGGGGATAAGATGTCTGATCGTGGGGGTCCCGCCGCAGGGGACCCCCTCATTATTGCATGCGGCGCCCACCTGTTTTTTCACCGGAACTGCTGGAGGGTCTGAGTCGCGACTATGGGACGGAAGTCCGTGACATCAGGACTCCGCCCCCATGTGACGTCACGCTCGCCCCTCAATGCAAGTCTATGGGAGGGGGCGTTACGGCCGCCATGCCCCCTCCCATAGACTTGCATTGGGGGGACAGGCGTGACGTCACACGGGAGCGGAGTCCAGACGTCATGGACTTCCGTTCCTGTAGTCGCGACTCAGACCCTCCACCGGTGTAAAAACAGGTGGGTGCCGCATGCAATAATGCAGGGGTCCCCAGCGGCGGGACCCCCGCGATCAGACATCTTATCCCCTATCCTTTTGATAGGGGATAAGATGCCTAGGGTGGGAGTACCCCTTTAAAGTGTACTTGTCCCCAAACTAAACAAACTTGTGATATATTGCTCCTGATGTAATTATAAGACACTTTGCTATTTACTCGTTGCTAAAATTCTCCACCTTTATTTTTAATGTTTTTAATGTCATTGAAAAAAATGGCCACTAGGTGGCTCTGTTATGTTCCCTGCACAAGTCAGTTAGTTTGGTCTCCTCGTGGCCTGGCGGGAGACTAAACTCAGGAAATGCGTGTGGGGAATGGCAAGGTACAGCTCTTGCAGGCTTTAGTGACGTTGCATTTGCTGGGGAACGCTCACTTTTGTCCTGCCGGGAGCTCACACAATGTGATCAAGGGGTATGATACAAAGGTTTTTAAAGCTCTCTGTGGGCCTTTGGGTCTTATAAATAGCAGAAATAAACTTACACAACAGACTCCAAACTACACTTTTACCATGTTTACAATCGTAACTTGCCTTGGTGATATCAGGCAAAGTGACTTAAAGGAGTACTCCGCTGCACCACAAAAAAAAATGCCACAATGTAGCCCATTAACTGTAACCCATTAACTTACCTGTCCAACGACCCCTCAATCTTGTTAGATTCTCCTGTTACGGCCGTCCGAAGTTCCTGGCCCGCGCTGGGAAAAACTGCATCTCCCAGTATGCCCGCTCCTGACATCCGGCCAGTTCCTGCCCTCCCCCTGATTGAGTGACAGCGCTTAGGTGGGCGTTTGCTGAGCTGAGCCTATGGTAGCTCAGCTCAGCACATAAATGAATAAATTAAGTTAGGGGGAGTAGCCGACTCCGGGCTGGGAGGCCGGCACAGCCCGCAGTGACTCATGGGATCGATGAGTCACCGGGCGAAAAATGGCACAGAATCGTGAAAAAAAGGCAGTCGAGTGTCATCAAAGACACCAGCTTACGGCCTGATGGAAAACCGAGGAGAAGTCCGGGAAGAAGCCGATATGGACAAGGTGAGTACATTACAATGTAATATAACGTTTGTGTATGCTTCTTTTCACAGGTAAAAGTTTTGTACTCCTTTAATTTCACTAGAGCCGACCAGGGGTCTCAGGACACTCAGATAGGGTTCACATATGTCCAGGGATCCATCATAGTTGCCATTCAAAAAAAACTTTGCCAGATCATCTATAGATCTACCACCGCTCCTTATTTCAGCCAATGAGGCACTGGAAAGGATGCCAGGTACAATGCATTCAGCTTGTTGCGTCCGGCTACATGAGGTTGAGTCAGGATCGCTAGATATATGTGGACATAGCCTTAGTCCCATATTAAATGACCTGAGGGTGTAAAGTAGATGAGCCCTGATTTTGTAGATGGCTGCTTGTTTATAAGGCTGAAACGTGGGGCGGGGAGAATCGCTGGATTCTGGATAAAGCCGCTCCTGGCGAAACGCGTCAGAGTTGTGGTGTGGGGCTGGGGTGAGTCCTGTCTTCTTTGCACCAGCTGACTACCTGTATTACTGGCTGCTATACTCACTGTATTTGCTGCTAATTACAGACACTTGTTTCTTTGTTGCTGCTATTTTCACGGTACCTGCTGCCATTTGCACAATCACTAGTTCTCTTTGTTAAATGTATATATTACATAAGTGCATTTTATCTATGAATTTATTTAGCACTATTGTTGCACTTGTTTTACTTGCAAAATAATTGCACCTTGATAACACCAGCACTTTATACAGCAGAGTAAGGCCTCTATGCCATATGTCTATGCAATATATATTTATTCACCTGTTCTTCTACTTATATAGAACTTCTCACCCCAGTATACCCTTTCTTTTAATTAATATATTTATTTTTTAAACAATCAGTTATATACTATTATTGATTGATTTTGTATGCATACCCTATATGAAATGTAATAAAAAAAAATATAACCATACATCGTAGTTGGTTTTGCTCCTCGGGGCTTCACATGCTGGTGTGTTTTACACACCTTTAGATGCAGTGTAATATCGGCCAAGTAAGTGGGCCTTTAGACTAGTTCATTTCTCCATTAACAAAGGTAAAATGCATAATTGTAATTTTGTTTTCGCAAAAATAATTTTAATAAGGCAAAGAATACTGGACACCCTTCCTGTAAAATAAATATAGTTTCCCCACTGCCACTGGCATTTTCTGCTGTCCTTTCATTTTACCACAGACTTTATAAAATTCCCATTATATTGTCCATTTAACAAAATATGTAAATGTGTACCAGGCAAATAAAACAGATACTGTATTTTACACAATTCCTGGTTGGTTGCTTCCTTCACTTCTAGTAAATTCTTGGCATATATTTTTTTTTCCACCCAGGTTTGTAATTATAAGAAAATAAATGTCTGTTTCTGCCAGATATGTATTATAAAGTGTAACATGGCAGGATATTGATTGCCATCTGTCAAATCTGAGATACATTATACATTAGTCATTTTGAATAAAGCATGTCGGAGCATAACCTGGAAGGAGTCACTAAGGAGCACAGATTGGTGTGTTCCTTCAAGTCACTAACATCTGCTTCTACATTTAGCAGTGGACCGCAAGGCTTTCGCTTGTCATTGCATCAACAAGAAGGGTCACCACTTGTCAGCCTTTCTTCTTTGTTGGCACCAAAAGATGGCTGCTGATGGGAATGTTAGAGGCACTGAGGATGTAACAGCAATGGAATACATTAATAGCATCACTTATCTTTAACATGGGTCACACAATGCATGATACATTCATGAACTGAGATGCTAAACAAATCAAAGAGCTCTGATCTTTACTTTAACAGATATCACAGTGACCACTATATACCAATGTATTCATCTGCCTTGTATTATGCAGGATCACCAAATAATCAGATCTTTTGCAGTATTTTGTTATATGACATTAAAGCTGATAGATCAGTGTGTTGGATAGAACCAACCTTCATAGAATCAAAAGGATCATTCTTAGACTGAAGGGACTATCATCATCTACTATCTGCCTCTCTAGATAGTCTTCTTCTAACCAAGGAAACGGGTTACAATGGAGCCTGCAGCAACCTGACCTATCAACCTCAAGCATCACGGTCTCATCCACATCATGCAGTTCTTCTTTCATTTATAAACCTGGTTGAGCGATAGAATCTGGCTTTACATTGCAAGCTTTAGAAATAATGCCTTTAAAATGCAAGACATGCCAGAAAAAAACAGGAATATGGCTGTATTAGTGTGGAGGTGGAAGAGCACTGAAATACCTCTTGCTTATTTTTTTCTTTTTCCTACATATAAAGGCCATTGTGTTCTGGTCATGAATTGGTCATATTTCATTGCATCTTAGATCTCAAACAACAAAGGCCAAGGTATCCTACACTTATAGCAAAATGCATTTAACACAGGGAAGATCCCAAGTGTACATGGGTTGTTGACAAAAAGTCAATGTAGGCCCACTGTTTAGCAAACTATTTGCTTGCTGAACACAAAAAATGTATATCTGGGTCAGTGTGGGCTACCCAATCCCTGTTGGCACTGGCATCTTCCCAGATTTTCTTGCCTTCACCATGTAACCCTGATGCCACATCCAGGTCTAGATGAGATTACTTTTTGCTAGTCCTGGCTGGTGCCAAAATAATACATAAAAAATAATATGTAACATTATATATAAAAATATTATAATATATAAAATATATATTAAAAAAATCACAGTTTTTTATTCTGTGATCTCACAGTCCTGTACCCAGTCCAGTGTATAGAGTTGTATAATGTAATTTATCTATTATGTACAATAAAATAGAGCACTTGTAAAGTATTTAATTATACAGTGGGGCAAAAAAATATTTAGTCAGCCACCAGTTGTGCAAGCTCCCCCACTTAAAAAGATGAGAGAGGCCTGTAATTTTCATCATAGGTATACCTCAACTATTAGAGACATAATGAGAAAAAAAATCCATTAAATCACATTGCCTGATTTTTAAAGAATGTATTTGCAAATTAAGGTGGAAAACAAGTATCACCTACAAACAAACAAGATTTCTGGCTCTTACCGACCTGTAACTTCTTTAAGAGTCTCCTCTGTCCTCCACTTGTTACCTGTATTAATGGCAACTGTTTGAATTTGTTATCAGTATAGAAGACACAACCTCAAACAGTCACACTCCAAACTCCACTATGGCCATGACCAAAGAGCTGTCGAAGGACACCAGAAACAAAATTGTAGACCTGCACCAGGCTGGGTAGACAGAATCTGCAATAGGCAAGCAGCTTGGTGTGGAGAAATCAACTGTGGGAGCAATTATTAGAAAATGAAAGATATACAAGACCACTGATAATATCCCTCGATCTAAGGCTTCACGCATGATCTCACCCTGTGGTGTCAAAATGATCACAAGAACGGTGAGCAAAAATCCTAGAACCACACGGGGAACCTAGTGAATGATCTGCAGGGACCAAAGTAACAAAAGCTACCATCAGTAACACACTACGCCGCCAGGGTCTCAAATCATGCAGTGCAAAACGTGTTCCCCTGCTTAAGCCAGTACATGTCCAGGCCCGTCTGAAGTTTGCTAGAGAGCATTTGGATGATCCCAATGAGATTTGGGAGAATGTCATATGATCAGATGAAACAAAAGTAGAACTTTTTGGTAAAAACTCAACTCATCATGTTTGAATGAGAAAGAATGCTGAGTTGCATCCAAAGAACACTATATCTACTGTGAAGCATGGGGGTGGAAACATCATGCTTTGGGGCTGTTTTTCTGCTAATGGACCAGGACGACTGATCCGTGTACAATAAAGAATGAATGGGGCAATGTATCGTGATATTTTGAGTGAAAACATCCTTCCATCAGCAAGGGCATTGAAAATGAAATGTTGCTAGGTCTTTCAGCATGACAATGATCCCAAACACACCACCCGGGCAATGAAGGAGTTGCTTCATAAGAAGTATTTTAAGGTGCTGGAGTGGCCTAGCCAGTCTCCAGATCTCAACAAAATAGAAAACCTTTGGAAGGAGTTGAAAGTCCTTGTTGTTCAGGGACAGCCCCAAAACATAACTGCTCTAGAGGAGATCTGCATGGAGGAATGAGCCAAAATACCAGCAACACTGTGTGAAAACCTTGTGAGGACTTACAGAAAATGTTTGACCTCTGTCATTGCCAACAAAAGGGTATATAACAAAGTATTGAGATGAACTTTTGTAATTGACCAAATACTTATTTTCCACCATAATTTGTAAATAAATTCTTTAAAAATCAGATAGTGTGATTTTATGGATTATTTTTCTCATTATATCTCTCATAGTTTAGGTATACCTACGATAAAAATTACAGGCCTCCCTCATCTTTTTAACCCCTTAAGGACCCAGCCATTTTACACCTTGGGACCCGGCCATTTTTTGCACATCTGACCACTATCAATTTAAACATTAATAACTCTGGAATGCTTTTAGTTATCATTCTGATTCCAAGACTGTTTTTTCGTGACATATTCTACTTTAACATAGTGGTAAAATTTTGTGATAACTTGCATCCTTTCTTGGTGAAAAATCCTTAAATTTGATGAAAAATTGGAAAATTTAGCATTTTTCAAAATTTGAAGCTCTCTGCTTGTAAGGAAAATGGATATTCCAAATACATTTTTTTAAATTCACATATACAATATGTCTACTTTATGTTTGCATCATAAAGTTGACATGTTTTTACTTTTGGAAGACACCAGAGGGTGTCAAAGTTGAGCAGCTATTTTCCACAAAATTTTCAAACTTACTATTTTTCAGGGACCAGTTCAGGTTTGAAGTGGATTTGAAGGGTCTTCATATTAAAATTATCCCACAAATGACCCCATTATAAAAACTATATTCAAAAGTATTCAAAATGACATTCAGTCAGCGTTTTAACCCTTTAGGTGTTTCACAGGAATAGCAGCAAAGTGAAGGAGAAAATTCACAATCTTAATTTTTTACACTCGTATGTTCTTGTAGACCCAATTTTTGAAATTTTACAAGGGGTAAAAGGAGAAAATTTATACTTACATTTGTAGCCCAATTTCTCTCAAGTAAGCACATACCTCATATGTCTATGTAAATTGTTCAGCAGGCGCAGTAGAGGGCTCAGAAGCGAAGGAGCGACAAGGTGATTTTGGGGAGTACGTTTTTCTGAAATGGTTTTTGGGGGGCATGTTGCATTTAGAAAGCCCCTATGGTGCCAGAACAGCAAAAACCCTCCACATGCCATACCATTTTGGAAACTAGACCCCTTGAGGAACATAACAAGGAATTAAGTGAGCCTTAATACCCCACAGGTGTTTCACGACTTTGGCATATGTAAAAAAAAAAAAATTCTCTAAAATGTGTTTCCCCCCAAATTTCACATTTTTTCAAGGGTTAATAGCAGAAAATACCCCCAAAAACTTGTAACCCCATCTCTTCTGAGTATGGAGGTACCCCATAAGTGGACCTGAGGTGCACTACGGGCGAACTACAATGCTCAGAAGACAAGGAGTCACATTTGGCTTTTGGAGAGCAAATTTTGCTCAGGGGGCATGTTGCATTTAGGAAGCCCCTATGGTGCCAGGACAGCAAAATACCCCCCACATGGCATACCATTTTGGAAACTAGACCCCTTGAGGAACGTAACAAGGGGTACAGTGAGCATTTAACCCCCCACTGGTGTCTGTCAGATCTTTGGAACAGTGGGCTGTACACATTTTTTAATTTGCACAGCCCACTGCTCCAAAGATCTGTCAGACACCAGTGGGGTGTAAATTCTCACTGCACCGCTCATTACATTCCATGAGGGGTGTAGTTTCCGAAATGGGGTCACATGTGTTTTTTTTTTTTTTTTTTGTGTTTGTCAAAACCTCTGTAACAATCAGCCAACCCTGTGCAAATCACCTCAAATGTACATTGTGCACTCTCCCTTCTGGGCCTTGTTGTTCGCCCCCAGAGCACTTTGCGCCCACATATGGGCATCTCCGTAGTCGGGAGAAATTGCATTACAAATTTTGGGGGGCTTTTTTCCCCTTTTACCTCTTGTCAAAATGAAAAGTATAGGGCAACACCAGCATGTTAGTTTAAAAAATTTATTTTTTTACACTAACATGCTGGTGTACACCCCAACTTCACCTTTTCATAAGGAGTGAAAGGAAAAAAAGACCCACAAAATTTGTTAGGCAATTTCTCCCGAGTACGGCGATACCCCATATGTGGCCCTAAACTGTTGCCTTGACAGGGCTCCAAAGTGAGAGAGCGCCATGTGCATTTGAGGCCTGAATTAGGGATTTGCATAGGGGTGGACATTGGGATATTCTATGCAAGTGATTCCCAAACAGGGTGCCTCCAGCTGTTGCAAAACTCCCAGCATGCTTGGACAGTCAACGGCTGTCCGGCAATACTTTGAGTTGTTGTTTTGCAACAGCTGGAGGCTTCATTTTGGAAACAGTGGCGTACCAGACGTTTTTCATTTTTATTGGGTAGGGGAGGGGGTCTGTGTAGGGGTATGTGTATATGTAGTGTTTTTTACTTTTTATTTTATTTTGTGTTAGTGTAGTGTAGTGTTTTTAGGGTACAGTCACACGGGTGGGGGATTACAGCGAGTTTCCCGCTGCGAGTTTGAGCTGCCGCGCAAAATTTGCTGCATCGCAAACTTGCAGCCTGATACTCACTGTAAGCCCCCTGCCCATGTGAATGTACCCTGTACATTCACGGGGGGGGGGGGGGGACCTCCAGCTGTTGCAAAACTACAATTCCCAGCATGCAGGGTCTATCAGTATGGCATGCAGTTATAGTTTTGCAACAGCTGGAGGCACACGGGTTGGGAAACACTGAGTTAGGAAAAAGACAATGTTTCCCAACCAGTGTGCCTCCAGTTGTGGCAAAACCACAACTCCCAGCATGCCCAGACAGCCGAAGGGCATATTGGGAGTAGTAGTTGCGCAACAGCTGGAGGAGAACAGTTTGGGGACCACTGTGTAGTGGTGTCCAAGCTGTAGCCCTCCAGATGTTGCAAAACTAAAACTCCCAGTATGCCAAAACTTTCCAGGCATGCTGGGAGTGGTAGTTCTGAAGGGCCAGATGTTACAGAACTACAACTCCCAGCATGCCTGGACAGTAAGGGCATGCTGAGGATGTGTAGTTTTGCAACATCTGGAAGGGCATAGTGGTCTCCAAACTGTGGACCTCCAGATGTTGCAAACTGCAACTCCCAGCATGCCCAGATGCCAAGGGCTGTCTGGGCATGCTGGGAGTTGTAGTGTAAGGGGACCAGATGAAGCAGTCCAGATCACTTTACAGCGGTCTGGACTGCTGCAAAGGTCCCGCAATGCCACAGAAGATCCACTCACCTGTCGCCGGGCCCAGCACTCCCCCGTCACCTGCCGCGTCCTCCGGTCTTCCTCCCGTTCTCTCCGGACTTCCAGGGGCCGGGCAGGGCGGGAGGAAGTAACCGCCCCCCCCCTGATATTGTTCGGTTAGTTTGAACCGAGGAATCGCAGGGGATAGGAGGAGGTGGCAGGCTTGCCACCTCGCTCCTATACTTCAGCATGGTCCTGGCTGTCTGTGACAACCGGGATCATGCAAAATTACCGGGCGGTCGGGTCCCAGAGACCCGATCATCCCAGTAACTCCACTGATCGCAGGGGCGATTTCCCTTGCGATTTGCGACGATCGCCAACATGGGGGACCGACATGGCCCCCCTCGGCGTTTGCCCTGGATGCCTGCTGAAGCATTTCTTCATTACTTTTTTGCCCCACTGCATATACAAATATTATGATATTAGAAAAGCAACTAATATTAAAGGGGTTATTCAGTTTGATGGTTAGTCTTTAAAATACCTTTTACCCACCACTAGTACGGTGTATGAAAGTACAAACCAACCAAAAATAGCTAAAAGCATCAAAGAGGCTACAGAGCTTGTACAATCACCACAAATTCTTCAAGCAGCTGATGGTGTGAATGTAAGGGGTTCGACATGCACCAATCTATGGATAGGCCATCAATTTTTTTGTCTACAGATTAGATGCTGGTTAAACCTAGAGACAGACTGAGCCTAATAACATTTAATGAACAACAAATTTAGAAAACGAAGAACCATAGTTGCCGAAACTTTGCACACATTTTTCGGTAGAAAAACAGCAGCATTTTAAAAGTTTTAACAAAGTAAATTGCACTTTGAATAAATAATGCTCACATATACTATTGAATAAGCATGAGTTGTATGAAGAGGAAGTGACCATTCAAATCTACATAGATCAGTCCTATCAGAACCCATATTACACAATGTAATCCATTTGAGTTGAAACCATGATAAACCTCTCTGAATTAGGCTGCTTTCACACTATAAAATGTATCCATTTTAAAGATCCGTTCAATGTTCCGTTATGAAAAACCTAAAAATCGTCCGTTAAACGGCCATTAAAAAAATCCCATTATAGTCTATGGGATTTTTACATTATCCGTTTTAACCTGTTATAGCCCGTTATTAATATTTTATGACGAAAGATAGTAACGGGAGAAATATTACATGCACTATTTCTTCCGTTCATTCACCCATCATAAAATAACGTCAGTTATTAATAACGCGCTCTAACGGGTTAAGACGGATAATGTAAAAATCCCATAGACTATAATGGGATTTTCTAACGGCCATATGGGATTTTGTAATGGCCGTGTATCGGACGATTTTCAGGTTTTTTATAACGGAACATTGAACGGATCTTTAAAACGGATACATTTTATAGTGGGAAAGCAGCCTTACATGTGCTGGTCAGGGTTATGGTTTTTATCCCTCGTGTCTCTAAATGTCTTTGAGGGACTGAACATTATGGGTTGAACAGATAAGACACAAAGACAGTTCTGCTAGTAGAAGTGTGGGGAAAGCCATCTAAACTTATTTTATGGGTGTAATAATCCTTTAAAATGAAAAGACAGATATGGGTATTTCTTACGGAAGCATAAATTCCTACAAATCTTCTATGCATTCCTGTACCTCCATACTAAAATAAATTGGCATGGGGATATGTATTTTTCCCTTTGGTCCCCATTTCCAAAGACTTGGTTAATGATATCGTGGAAAGTGAATAGACATGACATTAGGAATTTGAACCACACTTGGATAATAAGAGAGGATAGCACATTCCCCGGTGGTAAAGATGCCATCAAAGAATACACAGGCATAATAAACCAGCCATTTACAGACACAAGAGGTAATTTATGTGTGTTTCTTACATGTTCATGTCTTAGGTGATCTCTTCTGCACAATAATTTTCTTTAACATATGTTTAAAAGACCCCCATTTTATCAAAGTAAAAAAATATATATGAATCACTTATTTAATTTTCAATCAAATTTTCAAATTCAAAGTATGAAAAATCCAAGCATATTTTATTTACGTTTGCCTTTTCATGCATTTCTATGGATATCATTTTCTTCTCTGTTGTTTTTTTTTCTCCCCAGGAAATCAGCAAAAAGAATGGGTGAAAAGACAAGCGTAAATAAAATCTGCTCATATTTGTATACTGTGTGAACTTGGCCTTACAATGACAGAAGAGGTAGTGAAGGAAAGGAATCCGCTGCCCTCACTTGGATGGCCATTAATGTGTCTCTCTTCATCCGGTAATCCATATGACTCACCTTTGCAATAGATATAAAAATACAATTAATAAGACGGATGATCATGAATACAACATTAATTTAAATTGTATGAATTATTTAGATAGATGGAGACAGAAGTTAAACAAGTGGGGAGTGTGTGTATAAACAGTACAGTATTCAAGTTCTTCATAGTGAATTGTAACAGTTTGTGCAGGTTATAAGGGACATATAGTTTGCCAAATGAATTATAATCAGATAGGGTCATAGAGAAAATATTCATACATATTCATTCAGCGTTCTTGAATTTAGCTGAAGCGTCATGGGAAAACACACTTGGATTCTATATCAAAATTAGAATCTTTTAAAATTGGGTTCAAAGTGTACTGTTCCCTGATGCATATTTCAGACAGGAAAACTCAATCCTATACTGAATATTGGGATCAAAGAGACATAGAGTTAGATAGGTGGATAGATGGTAGATAGATAGATGATAACTACTTTCGATAGATGGATAGAAAGAGATGAAAAGAGAGAAATATGATAGATAGATAGATAGATGATAACTACTATAGATAGATGGATAGAAAGAGATGAAAAGAGAGAGATATGATAGATAGATACAAGATAGATGAAAAGAGATGGATGACAGGTAGATAGATAGATAGATAGACATGAGATAGATATAAGATAGATAGATAGATAGATAGATAAAAATAAAGGGTGAGCAACACACCAGATGGCACAAGAGATAGTGGGTGCAAGCAATCAGAGGGACCCCCGTCCTGGGTCCAACAGGTAGACAGCAAAAAGAAGAGTTGATTGCAGCACACCGGCATATCCAATAAAATGTTGTAGCTTTATTCCATAGATACAAGGACTACGTTTCTGTGGTCTCACACCACCATTGTCAAGTCGACTTGACAATGGTGGTGTGAGACCACAGAAACGTAGTCCTTGTATCTACGGAATAAAGCTACAACATTTCATTGGATACGCTGGTGTGCTGCAATCAACTCTTTTTTTTGATAGATAGATAGCTAGATGGATAGATAGATAGATAGACAAAGGTATAAAAGCAAGTAAAAGTCATAAACAGCTCAAACAGTCAACTAGTGGCCAGATATTATGAAACATGTCAGTATAGATAGTGATATACTGTTACGCCGAGCGCTCCGGTTCCCCGCTCCTCCCCGGAGCGCTCGCTACACTCTCCTCACTGCAGCGCTCCGGTCAGATCCACTGACCCGGGGCGCTGCGATACCGCCTCCAGCCGGGATGCGATTCGCGATGCGGGTAGCGCCCGCTCGCGATGCGCACCCCGGCTCCCGTACCTGACTCGCTCTCCGTCGGTCCTGTCCCGGCGCGCGCGGCCCCGCTCCCTAGGGCGCGCGCGCGCCGGGTCTTTGCGATTTAAAGGGCCACTGCGCCGCTGATTGGCGCAGTGGTTCCAATTAGTATGTTCACCTGTGCACTTCCCTATATCACCTCACTTCCCCTGCACTCCCTTGCCGGATCTTGTTGCCATCGTGCCAGTGAAAGCGTTTCCTTGTATGTTCCTAGCCTGTGTTCCAGACCTCCTGCCGTTGCCCCTGACTACGATCCTTGCTGCCTGCCCCGACCTTCTGCTACGTCCGACCTTGCTTCTGTCTACTCCCTTGTACCGCGCCTATCTTCAGCAGCCAGAGAGGTTGAGCCGTTGCTAGTGGATACGACCTGGTCACTACCGCCGCAGCAAGACCATCCCGCTTTGCGGCGGGCTCTGGTGAAAACCAGTAGTGACTTAGAACCGATCCACTAGCACGGTCCACGCCAATCCCTCTCTGGCACAGAGGATCCACTACCTGCCAGCCGGCATCGTGACAGTAGATCCGGCCATGGATCCCGCTGAAGTTCCTCTGCCAGTTGTCGCTGACCTCACCACGGTGGTCGCCCAGCAGTCGCAACAGATAGCGCAACAAGGCCAACAGCTGTCTCAACTAACCGTTATGCTTCAGCACTTACTACCACAGCTTCAGCAATCATCTCCTCCGCCAGCTCCTGCACCTCCTCCGCAGCGAGTGGCCGCTTCTGGTCTACGACTATCCTTGCCGGATAAATTTGATGGGGACTCTAAGTTTTGCCGTGGCTTTCTTTCCCAATGTTCCCTGCACCTGGAGATGATGTCGGATCAGTTTCCCACTGAAAGGTCTAAGGTGGCTTTCGTAGTCAGCCTTCTGTCTGGAAAAGCCCTGTCTTGGGCCACACCGCTCTGGGACCGCAATGACCCCGTCACTGCCTCCGTACACTCCTTCTTCTCGGAAATTCGAAGTGTCTTTGAGGAACCTGCCCGAGCCTCTTCTGCTGAGACTGCCCTGTTGAACCTGGTCCAGGGTAATTCTTCCGTTGGCGAGTATGCCGTACAATTCCGTACTCTTGCTTCAGAATTATCCTGGAATAATGAGGCCCTCTGCGCGACCTTTAAAAAAGGCCTATCCAGCAACATTAAAGATGTTCTGGCCGCACGAGAAATCCCTGCTAATCTACATGAACTCATTCACCTAGCCACTCGCATTGACATGCGTTTTTCCGAAAGGCGTCAGGAGCTCCGCCAGGATATGGACTCTGTTCGCACGAGGCGTTTCTTCTCCCCGGCTCCTCTCTCCTCTGGTCCCCTGCAATCTGTTCCTGTGCCTCCCGCCGTGGAGGCTATGCAGGTCGACCGGTCTCGCCTGACACCTCAAGAGAGGACACGACGCCGCATGGAGAATCTCTGCCTGTACTGTGCTAGTACCGAACACTTCCTGAAGGATTGTCCTATCCGTCCTCCCCGCCTGGAAAGACGTACGCTGACTCCGCACAAAGGTGAGACAGTCCTTGATGTCTACTCTGCTTCTCCACGTCTTACTGTGCCTGTGCGGATGTCTGCCTCTGCCGTCTCCTTCTCTGCTGTGGCCTTCTTGGACTCCGGATCTGCAGGAAATTTTATTTTGGCCTCTCTCGTCAGCAGGTTCAACATCCCGGTGACCAGTCTCGCCAGACCCCTCTACATCAATTGTGTAAACAATGAAAGATTGGACTGTACCATACGTTTTCGCACGGAGCCCCTTCTAATGTGCATCGGACCTCATCACGAGAGGATTGAACTTTTGGTCCTCCCCAATTGCACTTCTGAAATTCTCCTTGGACTTCCCTGGCTTCAACTTCATTCCCCAACCCTGGATTGGTCCACTGGGGAGATCAAGAGTTGGGGGCCCTCTTGTTCCAAGGACTGCCTAAAACCGGTTCCCAGTAACCCTTGCCGTGACTCTGTGGTTCCTCCTGTAACCGGTCTCCCTAAGGCCTATATGGACTTTGCGGATGTTTTTTGCAAAAAACAAGCTGAGACTCTACCTCCTCACAGGCCTTATGATTGTCCTATCGACCTCCTCCCGGGCACTACTCCACCCCGGGGCAGAATTTATCCTCTGTCCGCCCCAGAGACTCTTGCCATGTCTGAATACGTCCAGGAAAATTTAAAAAAGGGCTTTATCCGTAAATCTTCCTCTCCTGCCGGAGCCGGATTTTTCTTTGTGTCCAAAAAAGATGGCTCTCTACGTCCTTGCATTGACTACCGCGGTCTTAATAAAATCACGGTTAAGAACCGCTACCCCCTACCCCTCATCTCTGAACTCTTTGATCGCCTCCAAGGTGCCCACATCTTTACCAAACTGGACTTAAGAGGTGCTTATAATCTCATCCGCATCAGAGAGGGGGATGAATGGAAAACGGCATTTAACACCAGAGATGGACACTTTGAGTATCTGGTCATGCCCTTTGGCCTGTGCAACGCCCCTGCCGTCTTCCAAGACTTTGTTAATGAAATTTTTCGTGATCTCTTATACTCCTGTGTTGTTGTATATCTGGACGATATCCTGATTTTTTCTGCCAATCTAGAAGAACACCGCCAGCATGCCCGTATGGTTCTTCAGAGACTTCGTGATAATCAACTCTATGCCAAAATAGAGAAATGTCTGTTTGAATGCCAATCTCTTCCTTTCCTAGGATACTTGGTCTCTGGCCAGGGACTACAAATGGATCCAGACAAACTCTCTGCCGTTTTAGATTGGCCACGCCCCTCCGGACTCCGTGCTATCCAACGTTTTTTGGGGTTCGCCAATTATTACAGGCAATTTATTCCACATTTTTCTACCGTTGTGGCTCCTATCGTGGCTTTAACCAAAAAAAATGCCGATCCCAAGTCTTGGCCTCCTCAAGCGGAAGACGCCTTTAAACGGCTCAAGTCTGCCTTTTCTTCGGCTCCTGTGCTCTCCAGACCTGACCCATCTAAACCCTTCCTATTGGAGGTTGATGCCTCCTCAGTGGGAGCTGGAGCTGTCCTTCTACAAAAGAATTCTTCCGGGCATGCTGTTACTTGTGGTTTTTTTTCTAGGACCTTCTCTCCGGCGGAGAGGAACTACTCCATCGGGGATCGAGAGCTTCTAGCCATTAAATTAGCACTTGAGGAATGGAGGCATCTGCTGGAGGGATCAAGATTTCCAGTTATTATTTACACCGACCACAAGAACCTCTCCTACCTCCAGTCTGCCCAACGGCTGAATCCTCGCCAGGCCAGGTGGTCCCTATTCTTTGCCCGATTTAATTTTGAAATTCACTTTCGGCCTGCCGATAAGAACATTAGGGCCGATGCTCTCTCTCGTTCCTCGGATGCTTCTGAAGTTGAACTCTCTCCGCAACACATCATTCCTCCTGACTGCCTGATTTCCACTTCTCCAGCCTCCATCAGGCAAACTCCTCCAGGAAAGACCTTCGTTTCTCCACGCCAACGCCTCGGAATCCTCAAATGGGGTCACTCCTCCCATCTCGCAGGTCATGCAGGCATCAAGAAATCTGTGCAACTCATCTCTCGCTTCTATTGGTGGCCGACTCTGGAGACGGATGTTGTGGACTTTGTGCGTGCCTGCACTATCTGTGCCCGGGATAAGACTCCTCGCCAGAAGCCCGCTGGTTTTCTTCATCCTCTGCCTGTCCCCGAACAGCCTTGGTCTCTGATTGGTATGGATTTTATTACTGACTTACCCCCATCCCGTGGCAACACTGTTATTTGGGTGGTCGTTGATCGATTCTCCAAAATGGCACATTTCATCCCTCTTCCTGGTCTTCCTTCAGCGCCTCAGTTGGCTAAACAATTTGTTGTACACATTTTTCGTCTTCACGGGTTGCCTACGCAGATCGTCTCGGATAGAGGCGTCCAATTCGTGTCTAAATTCTGGAGGGCTCTCTGTAAACAACTCAAGATTAAATTAAATTTTTCTTCTGCATATCATCCTCAATCCAATGGACAAGTAGAAAGAGTTAACCAGGTCTTGGGTGATTATTTACGACATTTTGTTTCCTCCCGCCAGGATGATTGGGCAGATCTTCTACCATGGGCCGAATCCTCGTATAACTTCAGAGTCTCTGAATCTTCCTCCAAATCCCCATTTTTCGTGGTGTACGGCCGTCACCCTCTTCCCCCCCTCCCTACCCCCTTGCCCTCTGGTCTGCCCGCTGTGGATGAAATTTCTCGTGATCTTTCCATCATATGGAGAGAGACCCAAAATTCTCTCTTACAGGCTTCATCACGCATGAAGAAGTTCGCGGATAAGAAAAGAAGAGCTCCTCCCATTTTTTCCCCTGGAGACAAGGTATGGCTCTCCGCTAAATATGTCCGCTTCCGTGTCCCTAGCTACAAGTTGGGACCACGCTATCTTGGTCCTTTCAAAATTTTGTGCCAGATTAATCCTGTCTCTTACAAACTTCTTCTTCCTCCTTCTCTTCGTATTCCTAATGCCTTTCACGTTTCTCTTCTTAAACCACTTATCATCAACCGTTTCTCTCCCAAATCTGTTCCCCCCACTCCTGTTTCCGGCTCCTCGGACATCTTCTCCGTCAAAGAGATTCTCGCATCAAAAAAGGTCAGAGGGAAAACCTTTTTTTTAGTTGATTGGGAGGGTTGTGGTCCAGAAGAGAGATCCTGGGAACCTGAGGACAATATCCTAGACAAAAGTCTGCTCCTCAGGTTCTCAGGCTCTAAGAAGAGGGGGAGACCCAAGGGGGGGGGTACTGTTACGCCGAGCGCTCCGGGTCCCCGCTCCTCCCCGGAGCGCTCGCTACACTCTCCTCACTGCAGCACTCCGGTCAGATCCACTGACCCGGGGCGCTGCGATACCGCCTCCAGCCGGGATGCGATTCGCGATGCGGGTAGCGCCCGCTCGCGATGCGCACCCCGGCTCCCGTACCTGACTCGCTCTCCGTCGGTCCTGTCCCGGCGCGCGCGGCCCCGCTCCCTAGGGCGCGCGCGCGCCGGGTCTTTGCGATTTAAAGGGCCACTGCGCCGCTGATTGGCGCAGTGGTTCCAATTAGTATGTTCACCTGTGCACTTCCCTATATCACCTCACTTCCCCTGCACTCCCTTGCCGGATCTTGTTGCCATCGTGCCAGTGAAAGCGTTTCCTTGTATGTTCCTAGCCTGTGTTCCAGACCTCCTGCCGTTGCCCCTGACTACGATCCTTGCTGCCTGCCCCGACCTTCTGCTACGTCCGACCTTGCTTCTGTCTACTCCCTTGTACCGCGCCTATCTTCAGCAGCCAGAGAGGTTGAGCCGTTGCTAGTGGATACGACCTGGTCACTACCGCCGCAGCAAGACCATCCCGCTTTGCGGCGGGCTCTGGTGAAAACCAGTAGTGACTTAGAACCGATCCACTAGCACGGTCCACGCCAATCCCTCTCTGGCACAGAGGATCCACTACCTGCCAGCCGGCATCGTGACATATACTATATTTGACTTGCTTTTAGATTGTATCCTTTTAGTTTAAAGACTATAAATTAAGCTGTCATACATTACATTGCCGTGATTAAACTGCTATTATGATATATGACAGGGAATTATGTATCAAGATAGATAGAGAGATGGATGGATAGATAGATAGATAGATAGATAGACACAGTAGATAAAGGCAGCACTCCAAATAGTTGTGAAAAAACTTGTTGTTTTATACCATGATGCAACAGACAACATTTTGGTGATCTCTCATCGCCATTTTCAAAATGAGAGATTTGGAGTGCTGCCTATATCTACTGTATCTAAAGGGGAACCGGGGCACTGAGGCTCTATTGTGCTTACACCCGACCTTCATTCTGTCTGGATGTGCTGCTTTCTATTGGACTGAATAGAAAGATAGATATGAGATGGACAAGTAGATGAGTAGATTTTTTTTATTGTGTACTGTGATCGAGTCTGGAACGCCTGGTACCTGGATTGTTGAATTTAATTTTTTTTACATTTTTTTTAATAGATCAATAGAAGATTTGGTTATATTATTGGCCCTACAAAAGAGGGACAAGGACTGAACTGTTGCATGACCTGCACAGCCTTGCAATATACAGTATGTAGCATGAAGCACCATATGAAGAATGGACAAATAAATACTAAATACAATGAAAAAGCAATGACCACTTGTTCTGAAAGTGTTAAATTCCGCTCACCCCTGACCACCCTGTTATTGGCTCTGTTTATTCTTGGATCAGCGATAGCCTGAAGCATCCCTGTCCGCTTAATACACACTAGCCTAATAAAACAGAAACAACATGACGCATTAGACTTTAAACATAAACCACACATGACTAAAACCAAATCATTTACTCATTCCCACTAGATCAGTGAATTATTTGCCCTGACATCAGTCAGTGCCAGTCGTGTATCGCTGATAAACCACAGCTGTCTGATGATTACTCCAAAATCTATATATTTCACACCAGAGGCATATTTCACCTCAGCGAAAGTAGCCCAATGGTTTTCATACATAGATGGATCAGCAGACATGTTCCTATGTTCATGTGTTTCTATCAAATGTTGTTTACTCCTCGTGTAACATATACCACTGGCAGATGGAGGTTTATAACACAGAGAGTCAAGGTCAAACAATGTTATTTAAACCAGACACCTCCCAGGCTATGTGCTGGTAAGCTATAGAATCACACAGCTCTTTGATGTTCCTAGTCTTTAAAGGGGTACACTATTTATGCATGTAGCAGGAGCCCAACGTCAAAGGGTTTTAGATTGAAGAGCGTTTAAATATTTAGAGCAGAATTGTTTAATTTAGTTCACTGGGTTCAGAGGACACCAGATAAACCTGTTATTTCCCCTGGAATTTCAACAAGGCATAGCAGAATTAAAAAATGAAGAATTTATGCACAGGATTTCATAGTTAGAAACTAGGATACAATACTACTTATACCATGAAATGGTAGGAGATTGATATTTGGAGGAGTTCACCTCTCATACAAAACTAAAAATTCTACTTAACTTTAAAGATATAGGGGGAGATTTATCAAAACCTGTGAAAAGGAATAATTACCCAGTTGCCCATAGCAACCTATCAGATGGCTTCTTTGATTTTGCAGAGACCTTGTTATAAAATGAAAGAAGCAAGCTGATTGGTTGCTATGGGCAACTGGGCAACTTTTCCTCTGTACAGGTTTTGATAAATCTCCCCCATAGTCCAGGATAAAAAAAAAAGGGTCTTCTGTTTATTCAGAAACAATGACACGTTTACCAAAGTGTTATGTCAAGTATTGCAACACAGTCTCAGTTATGTTAAGTTCAAACTCTCCAGTAGGACAAAATCTGAATCGGCGCTAGAAACACGCTGATACCGCCATCCCAATAGACGGCAATGTCTGCGGTGTAGATTCTGCCTAAAGAATGGGCATGCTCATTCTTTTGGCGGCTGCTTACATTCCATAGTGTGCACTGTGCAACAGAATCTCATTGCCGCACCTACATTTCTGAGTGGAATTTTGATTAGAAATGACTGATGCTATTTTGGGGGGTAAAAAAAAATAAGACTTTTTTTTTTTTCAAATCCTGAACATTCCCTTTGATGCTATTGTTGGGTCCTACAATGTGGGACTTTACCTTCTATATACTGCACTGTACCACTGTGACTAATGCCCACGAGGTATGGCATTTTGATAAATTAGGGGCAATTTTACAACACCCCCTGCTCTAAACTGCATCTATATACTCCTCATCCCTCCACAGCAGCCATTAGTATAGAGGGAGAAGATCTGCCAAGTGAACAAGATGCCTGCAGATCCAATACAGAGGTCAGTGTATTGAATGACTGTGTATAAGTGCATGTACGTGTGTGTATATGTGTATAAATGTGTAGGTCTGTCTGCAAGGAATGCGGGTTTATAAGTGTACATATATCTTTTTTTTATCTATGTCTGCTATTGTAATTGTAAGTATTAAGAAGATATGTATTAGGCTTGGGTTACATATAACGTATCTGCTTCAGATTTTCCACTCAAAATGGCCAGAAAATCCACCACATATAAAGTAGCAGCAGGGTGAATAAAATGTAAAACACTAAAAAATATGTGAGGAAGTTAACCTGTGGTGTTCATTTCAAAGCCAAAACATGTTCATTTTGGTTTGGGAAATGCAAAATATAAAATAAATCCACTGTGATGCCCATTTTATAGTGAAAACACTGCAGACCACATCAAATATTAAAGTGTACCTGTCATCAACAAAAAGTTTTTATATAACGTAGATAATACCATTATATGTATATTTGTAATATACATTGGTTAAAATTTTTTTATATTTTTGTCCCTGCAGCTATTGCATGTGTGTCTCTTTGAGGAGTCCAAATACAGGAAGTGAGGGTGGACAAGCAGGGCTCCGTGTAGTGATGACAAGCAGGGCTCTGTGCAGTGAGGCTCTGTGACATGCTATGGGCTCACACATGAGGATGACTGACAAGCCAGGAGCCTGCACAGAGCCCTGCTTGTCCTGTCCTCACTTCCTGTATTTGGACTCCTCACAAGCAATAGCTGCAGGGACAGCACTTTTTCACCCATAAATATACACATTTTTTAACCAATGTATATTACAAATATACATATAATTGTATTATCTACATTATATAAAAAGTTTTTGTTGACGACAGGTACACTTTAAGGTAAATAAGTGCAGAGTCAGCTCACCCTTCCGTAGTTTTAGTAGTGGCACAGGAAATCATCTGTTGGAAGCACAATTTATTGCTGGGCTGGATCCTAGGTAGGAATACAGGAAAGGAAGGATAGGATTTCCAGCTTCCATAAAAAACAAAAAGTTTTATTTCAATGCATTCAAAATACAAAAATGAGGTGCAAGTTAAAAGCCAAATGAAATGCTGACGCGTTTCTGTTTATCAATAACCCTTAATCATAGCGATATATTTACAGTGGAACAAGCTTCTCTATATGTAACTGTAAGTGAAGTTGTAAGCAAGGTAAAAGGCCCGCCCAGGTAGAGGGCAGAAACACATGGTCAGTAATCAACACGGTGTGGAGTTCACACCTGTGTTTCAAAACAGGTACATAAAGGAAAGGCAAAAAAAAAGGAAAATGACATCACATTAAGATTATAACAAATTATATTAGTACATGTATGAAAGGTCATTCTTAAAATTCAATCCTCATGGAAATCTGGTATCCAGGCGGAGGATCCAGAATGCCTCCCTTCTGAATACCAGTTTCTCCCAGTCTCCACCTCTACTAGGAGGTTTAACTAAGCTAAGGCTAGATAGGACCTCTAGGTCGGCATTTCAATTGGCTTTTAACTAGCACCTCTTTTTTGTACTCTATATTTTAAATGGATTGACATAAAACTTTTCGTTTTTTATGGAAGCTGGAAATCTTATCCTTCCTTTCCTGTAGACAACATCAAAACCTGCAACTTCTTGTCCAGATTTATCAATTTGTCTCAGACAAAAATGTAGCGAATTGTCCAAAACAACCAATGGCGGTGTTTTATTTGTGTGCTGCAGATTTTATAGAAATGCAGCAGTTAGTAAAACTATGCTTACTCCTGTTCTTTATGACAGTATCCTAAGGATAAGACTATAGTTTAATACTTTAGCGGATGCCCCACCATATACTCTTGTAGGCGGCAAGCACTTCAGGATGGCTGTCTATAAGACTTGACACAGTTTGATGTAATGCAGTGACATCATGGAGTCTCCCTGTGCTGAGGTAGGGAAGGCAGACTTTGCACAGGAGCCCTCTGCAGTTTGTGTGCATTATCTATCTATCTACCTATCTATCTATTTAGTTATCTTCTATCTATCTATCTATCTATCTACCTATCAATTTAGTTATCTTCTATCTATCTATCTATCTATTTATCTACCTATCAATTTAGTTATCTTCTATCTATCTATCTATCTATTTATCTACCTATCTATTTAGTTATCTTCTATCTATCTATCTATCTATCCATTTATCTTCTATCTATCTATCTATGTATCTTCTATCTATCTATCTATCTATCTATCTATCTATCTTCTATCTATCATCTATCTATCTACCTATCTATTTATTTATCTTCTATCTATTTATCTTCTATCTATCTCTCTATCTATCTATCTATCTATCTATCTATCTATCTATCTATCTATCTATCATATATCTATTTATTTATCTATCTATCTATCTTCTATCTATCTATTTATCTATCTATCTTATATCTATCTTATATCTATCATCTATCTATCTCATATCTATCTATCATCTATCTATCTAACTATGTATCATCTATCTCATATCTATCTATCTATCTATGTATCATCTATCTCCTATCTATCTATCCATCTATCTCCTACCTATCTATCTATCTATCTATCTATCTATGTATCATCTATCTCCTATCTATCTATCCATCTATCTCATATCTATCTATCTATCTATCTATCTATCTATCTATCATCTATCATGACTTGGTATTAACCCCTTAACGATGCAGGACGTATATTTACGTCCTGCGCCGGCTCCCGCGATATGAAGCGGGATCGCGCCGCGATCCCGCATCATATCGCGTCGGTCCCGGCGCTCATCAACGGCCGGGACCCGCGGCTAATTCCACACATCGCCGATCGCGGCTCAGTCGGGCTGTTCGGGACCGCCGTGGTGAAATCGCGGCGTCCCAAACAGCTTACAGGACACCAGGAGGGCCCTTACCTGCCTCCTCGGTGTCCGATCGGCGAATGACTTCTCCGTGCCTGAGATCCAGGCAGGAGCAGTCAAGCGCCGATAATGCTGATCACAGGCGTGTTATTACACACCAGTGATCAGCATAGGAGATCAGTGTGTGCAGTGTTATAGGTCCCTATGGGACCTATAACACTGCAAAAAAAATGTAAAAAAAAAAGTGTCCTAACTATAAAAATATATCATTAATTAAACCGCACGGTCAATGGCGTACACGCAAAAAAATTCCAAAGTCAAAAAAAGCGCATTTTGGTCACTTTTTATACCATTAAAAAATGAATAAAAAGTGATCAAAATGTCCGATCAAAACAAAAATCATACCGATAAACACTTCAGATCACGGCGCAAAAAATGAGTCCTCATACCGCCCTGTACGTGGAAAAATAAAAAAGTTATAGGGGTCAGAAGATGACATTTTTAAACGTATAAATTTTCCTGCATGTAGTTATGATTTTTTCCAGAAGTGCGACAAAATCAAACCTATATAAGTAGGGTATCATTTTAACCGTATGGACCTACAGAATAATGATAAGGTGTGATTTTTACCGAAATATGCACTGCGTAGAAACGGAATCCCCCAAAAGTTACAAAATGGCATTTTTTCTTCGATTTTGTCGCACAATGATTTTTTTTTCCGTTTCGCCGTGCATTTTTCTGTAAAATGACTAATGTCACTGCAAAGTAGAATTGGCGACGCAAAAAATAAGCCATAATATGGATTTTTAGGTGGAAAATTGAAAGGGTTATGATTTTTAAAAGGTAAGGAGGAAAAAACGAAAGTGAAAAAACTGAAAAACCCTGAGTCCTTAAGGGGTTAAAGACATGCTAGCTTATTATGCATATCAACTCAATTTGGCAGAGAAGGAGCAAAAGACCTTGATAGAGCCAGAAACCTATGCAGAACCTGAGTTACTCTGTACAGTGAATAAGGTTAAACTGATAGACAAGGGAAAAGACGTTCAGTAGAAATTGAAGGAACGGAGGGGAAGAAAATAACTAAAGAAAGAGTCAAGGGAATAATAAAATAAGAGAGAGAGAGAGAAGTTAAACCAGTGACCCTTGTCAGCAGTGAAAAGAAGGAGATTAGAAAATGTTTCATGCTAATTTCCATGGAGATTTCTTTAATTTATCAAAAATGACTTTCTTCTGCTTTGATTTGTGCGCCCGCCTGCCCCCTTGCCGCCTTCAGCGGGGTGGTCTTACCCGTCACGCCAGGCTGACTGTGGGTCTCCTGTGCCCCATGCTGGGCTGAAGCGTCATAAGATTACTGAAGCAGGGCTGACATCTCTATCAGCTCTGCCACAAGACTGCCCTTTTCCCTTCTGCTTCTTTTCCCATTGCGGCAGGTTTGGGATTCTTGTCACATGATGGCTTCATTGGGGCCTCGCGCTGAAGCATTTTCACCCCTCTCTTGATCCTTTCAGCTTGGCTCTTGCTACTGCCTGGCATATCAAAGAAGATTTGAGGGTCATTGAACCATGGACTGGATGTATAAAGCCATCAGCTTGCCTGGCAGCATCAAAACAACTCGATAAAACATACACATATACTATCTGCTACTGTATTTATTCTTCACATAGGAAAGAAAAAAAAATAGTCTGTGGCTGCTTTGATTGGAACCTTAAAAGAAATAAGATGGAGACATTAATCATTGCAGCAGCTCCGGCTTGTGGATTTCTTCACTATACTTCTCATAGACTAAGTCTCATTGATTTTTGTTCTGTCACAAATAAAGCTGGAAATTAAATCCCCAAATAAGACACTTTTAAGAGTGTGTGTCCCCCCCCCCCTGCACTATTTATTTGGTAATACAGAATTGCTGTATATTTCTCTATTCATTCTCTATTTTATAAATACTGTTTATAGTGGAGAAAATCTATAGTGTTTGCTTCCCAAATAAGCCCTATATAAGATGTATTGTTTTATATGGTACAGTGGTCCCTCAAGTTACAATATTAATTGGTTCTGGGACGACCATTGTATGTCAGGACCATTGTATGTTGAGACCAGAACTCGATGGAAACCTGGTATTTGGTTCTGAAGGCAACAAAATATCATCCAAAAATAGGAAAAAATTAGAATTAAAGAAAAATAAGTAGATAACTAATATAGATAAAGCAAATCCTTACAGGTAAAGTGTACAGAACATGTAATACCTTCTTGTACTGTAGGGGGCGCTACTAGACATCAGTCAGTGCATACACTTCAGTAATACAGGTGTTTTACCAGTGATTGACCATTCTGATTGGTCGTTTCTTCCAGCCATTGACACGTTTCACAGATCTGGACTGTCCGTAGCATTGTATGTTGAGTCTGGTTTCAACTTACAATGGTTCAGAAAAGACCATTGTATGTTGAAACTATTGTATGCGGAAACCAGAACTCTATGGAAACCTGGTAATTGGTTCTAAAGGCACCAAAATATCATCCAAAAATAGGAAAAAGTGAGAATTAAAGAAAAATAAGTAGATAACTAATATAGATAAAGCAAATCCTTACATATAAAAGTAATAAAGATCTGCTGGGGGCTGTAAATCACTGTCTGTGTAAGTGTTTCCAAAGCATGGATCCCCCAGCTGTTGCAAAACTACAACTCCCAGCATGCCCGGACAGCCGAAGGCTGTCCGTGCATGCTGGGAGTTGTAGTTTTGCAACAGCTGGGGGCACGCTGCTTGGGAAACACTGGTCTATGTAGAGGACAGGAGCTTCTTCAGGGTCCTGTATAGTACACACAATGTCCTAAAAAAGTAACATGGAGTCACTCTTACCTGGTGTCCAGAGGAGCAGGTAACCCTGGTACAAGTAAAGTGTACAGAACATGTAATACCTTCTTGTACTGTAGGGGGCGCTACTAGACATCAGTCAGTGCATACGCTTCAGTAATACAGGTGTTTAACCAGTGATTGACCATTCTGATTGGTCGTTTCTTCCAGCCATTGACACGTTTCACAGATCTGGACTGTCCGTAGCATTGTATGTTGAGTCTGGTTTCAACTTACAATGGTTCAGAAAAGACCATTGTATGTTGAAACTATTGTATGTTGAGGCCATTGTAAGTTGAGGGACCACTGTATACAAATTCTTACATAAATATTTTACATACTAGTATGCAAAATTCTTTATCATCTGTGTTTAGTTTTCTAAAATAGAGATCAATATTATTAATTATTCTCTATCCTATAAAACGGGTATAAGTTGTAAATATTGTGATAACTACTTTAACAATGACATAAGAGCATGAATACATAACAGAAACAGTATAATACATATTAAAATAGTATCGGGTACAAGCAATGTTAGATATGTAACTAAATGACAATGAGATGGACAAATGTACCAGTTATTTCTTCTGAAAGATGAATGTAGGAGAAAGGGAGCGGGAGCAAGCAACAAAGCTTAATAAACCATTGTAACCTATATAGCTCTCTTTTCATAACATGTTTCATGTCTAGCAGTAATACACTTACGAGCCATTTGCATCGTGTTTTGGGACTATGTCATTGGTATAATCATGGATACCAACAGTACAGATAACAGATTCTACCAGGGGTAGAATGACCATTAGGGCATTGTGGCAATGTCATATAATCTGTGGAAAAAGAGGCTACTCTTTGAATAATGACAATAGTAATTGATAAGGGACTCTGATGTCTGTAGATGATTATAATGTCCTTGGTGACTTGAAGAAAGGAGCTCCCAAATAAATGGATTGCATTTAGAGGAGAAGAACTCCAGCCACATGAAATTAAATTGCTTTAGCGGTACATGCTAATGATATATAACTTTGTAATATACAAGTGTAATCTCTGCTGAGCACATACCCTATTTCTTTCAGTGCCTCCGTTTGTAATTATCCCTGGTGAGGTGCACACAGCTCCCTCATCTATATTCACTGCTTTCCTAACCATGTGACCTGCTCAGCTCTCTGAAGGCAGCTTCTCCTGAAGCTCACACAGGAAACAAGCACAGGGTAATTTTCAGTGTAGTTTTATTTTTACCACTTTAGGCCTGGTATCTTCTGGCTGTTAGAAGTCTGGTTTAGCTTTTTGCACCTTGGTGTATATATTCTTTGCACCACCATTTACTGCTGTATGTTCTTCATGGATATGCAATTGACCTTCTACTGATTTAAAGTGGCACATGTATGCCCAGTAATAGTGTTGTGGGCATACTATAGCACAACCAACTAAGGTGAACCTCTTTTATCCACCTAGTGAGTTATCTATTTTTCTGAACATACTTATCCTATGGTGCACCTGTGCTTTCTATTTTAGCCTTACTACATCTATATATATAAAACTCAATGGCCCTCATTTACTATTCTAAACCCGACTTGTTTTGTCGGTTTTTTTGGGCGCATCTTTGTCTGCGAACTGTCGCAGACATCGTGCGCCAGTCTGCGACAGGATGCGACATTTTTTCCCGAATGACCCGATGTGGATTCTCCCAAACCCGAAAAAGGGACGTAACTCGACATTTTTGAGCTTTACCACGAATTTATAAAGGTTTCCAACCCGAATTTGTTGAATTGTTGTGGATTTTTTCCCGACAACTCAGAGGAGTTGGAAACCAAAACCAACAAAACCCACGTGCAACAAACAGGATGCGACATAATAATAAATACCAGGGGGAAAAAGCAGTCGGGTAAGAAAGCAAGATAGACTTACAACCCGATTTTCTAAGTAAATGAGAGCCAATGTGTGTGTGTGTGTGTATGTATGTATGTATGTGTGTATGTTCCAGCATCACGTCCAAATGGCTAAAGATATTAACGTGAAACTTGGCACACATGTTACTTATATGTCAATAACAAACATAGGATAGGTAATTTAACCCTTACTCACCCCCATTTGCCAGGGGCGGGGCTTATGTTTAAAGTCCTATACAAGTCAATGGGAAATATATGTTACTGCATAACTTCCAAACGGCTTGAGATATTTCCATAATACTTGGTCACATGTTACTTATATGTCAACAACTAACATAGGAAAGGTGATTTAACCCTTACTCACCCCCATTTGCCAGGGGTGGGGTTTATGTTTAAAGTCCCATACAAGTCTATGGGAAATATATGTTACTGCATAACTTCCAAACGGCTGGAGATATAGGAGGTCAAGATAGGAGGATGGGATAGGATGGGATAGGAGGTCAGAATAGGAGGTCAAGATAGGAGGTCGAGATAAGAGGACGGGATAGGAGGTCGGGATAGGAGGACGGGATAGGAGGACGGGATAGGAGGTCAGGATAGGAGGCCGTGATATGAGGACGGGATGTGAGGATGGGATATAAGGTCGAGATATGATGACAGGATAGGAGGTCGGGATGTGAGGACAGGATATGGGGTTGGGATATGACAACAATATATGAGGACGGGATATGAAGTCAAAAGCTTCCTCCTTTGTTTATTTTACTCCCCAACAAGGATTAGGAAGGAAAAACCGGGCAACGCCGGGTATTCAGCTAGTTTAGCATATAGGGGGATGCACAGGGATGGACTGAGGTGTGTTCTTGGCCAACCATTTCTGGTGTTTGATATAAATATCTGAGGAGTACAGCATAGCAGTTAGAACTTCTAAGGACCTTTGCTATGAAGCGTATGAGCCTAAATCTGTTCTCTTTGTGTTTTTTTTCCTATCATCCAAATTTACTAACTACGAGAGAGCTTGTGAAGTGAATGGAAAATTAACCCCCCAAAAATAAGGTAACTGGTTCCAGTGATCTGTGAGGCTCAGAGTACATTACTTTAATAAATGACTCTTCTAAATTCTTAAGTAAAGGATTACAAAAAACTGACATGAAAGGAAAGCATGCCCTGCTGTGAGGAGTGTATTGTTTTAAGAAATGTTTTAGACAAAATGCAAATTTTAACTTTTAAGTTGTTTTCACATCACTCTTAAGAGTTGCGGTTTTCCCCAAAGCATCTCAAGTGACATCATCTTCAGTAGTATCTGAGAGCCCTAAATGACATTTGATAAATCCATAGGGATGTCTACAAACAAATCAGCGACTGAACTATGTGTGATGTCACCTACAAACTGTAGGACATCTCCCGGTGGAGATCGGGAAAGAGTATGGTTTCTAAAACAACAGCCCAATAACTGTAATTTTAGTTGACAGACAATAACAAACTGTGACTGCTTAAGCTCTTCACCGTGTGATAAACTCTCAGGTCTTGTTCCCGTTTTCAGAACTCCAGTGCATCTGCATTTTCTGTTTGTGATTATGGTAATTGCTTAGACTAGTATGGCCTTAAGTGGCCATATACTACATACATAGTTCCATTCTGACTAGTGCTATTCTGACTTGAGCCTAACCATACATAGAACTGTCTGGATATATCTCCAAAACTTGTAAAATATCATTTGGAAAAGTTAAAAAAACTATTCTTCATTGTTTCAACATACTGATAACAGGGATGTCACTGCATATGAGGTCATGGGAAAACAGCCTACACATTAAAGGTTTATTAACTTCTCCCCTATTCACAGGGTTCTGGATTCTTTTAATCAGTATCTATGATACTGATCTATAATATTATAATAATAATAATAATAACAATTTTGTTATAGTGCCATGTTCTGATATTCTGCAGCACTGTACAGTAACTTAGATTGATCCCTGTCCGCAATAGGGCTCAAAATCTGAATTTTAATTATGAGTGTCCAGAGGAAACCCATGCAAGCACAGGGAGAACATAAACTCCAGTGCTTCAAGGCAACAGTGCTAAACCACCATGGTGTCTATGGTTATCTAGGTTCTAGAACAGATGTTTGAGAATTGTGTATGCACAAGGCCTCTCCAGCCATATTTGTGACATAATACAAATGCTATTGGAGTGTGCCAGAGTTGATACTGTAGTGGTTATTGGCATTTTCTCTTGGCACCCTATTTTGGTTTATTGGGCACCACATACATTTTTTGAAGCCATTTCAACCATTTTCCATGTGAGCGTCAGAGTACCATGAGGTGCCCATTCCTGAGATTGCAGAGAGTTCCAGTGGTCAGACCAATACTTCACCCTATCACGCTCGGACTGAGCGTTTTTCCCTTTTTGCACTTTCGTTTTTTCACCCTTATCTTTTAAAAATCATTACCCTTTCAATTTTGCACCTACAGACCCATATGATGGCTTGTTTTTTTTGCACCACCAATTGTACTTTGTAATGAAATCATTTTACCAAAAAATCTACAGCAAAACAAAACAAAAAAAATATTTGTGGGACAAAAAAAATAAATAAATAAAAACCCACCATTTTGTAAATTCTGGGGGCTTCCGTTTCTAAGCAATGCAAAAATTACACCTTTTTATTCTGTAGTCCATATGATTAAAATGATACCCTACTTACATAGGTTTGATTTTGTTTTACTTCTGGTAAAAATCATAACTACATGCACGAAAATGAATATGTTTAAAAATGTCCACTTCTGACCCATATAACTTTTTAATTTTTCTGCATGGTGGGATAAGGGCTTATTTTTTGCACCATGATCTAAAGTTTTTATCGGTACCATTTTTGTTTTGGTGAGACTTTTTTGTTATTGGCTTTTATAAAAAATTTTATGGTATAAAATTGACCAAAATACGCTATTTTGGACTTTGGATTTTCTTTTACGTGTACGCCATTGACCATGCGGTTTAATTAATGATATATTTTTATAGTTCAGACATTTACAGATTTGGCAAAACCACATATCTTTATATTTATTTTTATTTACATAGCTTTTTATGGGAAAAGGGGGGTGAATCAAACTTTATTAGGGAAGGGGTTAAATCACATTTATTAGCTTTTATTTTACACTTTTTTTAGACTGTTATAGCCCCCATAGGGGACTACAGTGGGGATATAAAGTTTGGGCACCCCAGATAAAAGTTTGTATTAATGTGCATAAAGAAGCCAAGGTAAGATGGAAAAATCTCCAAAAGGCATATAATTACAGATTAGACATTCTTATAATATGCCAATATGTCAACAAAAGTTAGATTTTATTTCCATCATTTACACTTTCAAAATAACAGAAAACAGAAAAATGGCGTCTGCAAAAGTTTGGGCACCCTGCAGAATTTATAGCATGCAATGCCCCCTTTGCAAAGCTGAGACCTGCCAGTGTCATGCATTGTTCTCTATCATCATCTGGGAAGACCAGGTGATGTCAATCTCAAAGGTCTTAAATGCCCAGACTCATCTGACCTTGCCCCAACAATCAGCACCATTGGTTCTTCTAAGCAGTTGTCTAGAAATCTGAAACTGAAAATAGTTGATGCTCACAACGCTGGAGAAGGCTATAAGAAGATAGCAAAACATTTTCAGATGTCAATATCCTCTGTTCGGAATGTAGTTTAGAAATGGCAGTCATCAGGAACAGTGGAAGTTAAAGCAAGATCTGGAAGACCAAGAAAAATATCAGACAGAACAGCTCCCAGGATTGTGAGAAAAAGAATTCAAAACCCATGTTTGACTGCACAATCCCTCCAGAAAGATCTGGCAGACACTGGAGTTGTGGTACACTATTCCACAATAAAGAGATACTTGTACAAATATGGTCTTCATGGAACAGTCATCAGAAGAAAACCTCTTATATGTCCTCACCACAAAAATCAGTGTTTGAACTTTGCAAATGAACATATAGACAAGCCTGATGCATTTTGGAAACAAGTTCTGTGGACCGATGCAGATAAAATTTAACTTTTTGGCCGGAATGAGCAAAGGTACGTTTGGAGAAGAAGGGGAACAGAATTTAATGAAAAGAACGTCTGTTCAACTGTTAAGCATGGGGGTGGAACAATTATGCTTTGGGGTTGTATTGCAGCCAGTGGAACAGGGAACATCTCACGAGTAGAGGGAAAAATGGATTCAATAACATTTCAGCAAATTTTGGATGCTAACTTGATGCATTCTTTGAAAAAGCTGAAGTTAAAGAGAGGATGGCTTCTGCAAATGGATAATGATTCTAAACAAACCTCGAAATCTGCGGGGATTACATCAAGAGGCGTAAACTGAAGGTTTTGCCATGGCCTTCACAATCTCCTGACCTCAAAATAATTGAAAATCTATGGATAGACCTTAAAAAAGCAGTGCGTACCAGACAGCCCAGAAATCGCAAAGAGCTGGAAGACTTTTGAAAGGAAGAATGGGCAAAGAAACCTCAAACAGGAATTGAAAGACTCTTAGCTGGCTACAAAAAGTGTTTACAAGCTGTGATACTTGCCAAAGGGGGCAGTACAAAATATTAACTCTGCAGAGTGCCCAAAATTTTGCAGACACCATTTTTTTGTTTTCTGTTATTTTGAAAGTGTAAATAAAATCTAACTTTTGTTGACATATTATAAGAATGTCTAATCTTTAATTTGATGCCTTTTGGAGATTTTTCCATCTTTCCTTGGCTTCTTTATACACATTAATACAAATTTTTACCTGGGGTGCCCAAACTTTTGATCCCCACTGTATACCATGCAATACATTGATTGCATACACTGATACACTGCATAGATCAGTGTTTTCGGTGCTCGATTGTTCCAGCCTGGATCTCAAGCCTTGAGCAATCAATTGCCGATCGGACGAGGGACCCTCCTCGTGTGGCCTCAGCTGATCGGGACACCAAGGTTTCATCGCGGTGGTCCCGATCGGCCCAGGAAGCATTTTTTTAAATTTTAGATGCGGTGGTCAACTTTGATCACTGCGTCTAGGGGGTTAATACCGGACATCACTGTGATCGGTGATGTCCGCGGTATAAGCCACGGGTTTTGGCCGTTGCTAGGTGCCGGGACCGACCCGATATGGTGCGGGGTCAGCCCGTGACCCCGCATTATATCGCAGGAGCAGATGCAGGGCGTACAGGTACTCTCTGCATCCTTAAAGGGGTGTGCCACTGGATTTTTTTTTTTAAATCAACTGGGGCCAGAAAGTTAAACAGATTTTTAAACTACTTCTATAAAAAAAAATCTTAATCCTTCCAGTACTGAACAGCTGCTGCATGATCCACAGGAAGTTCTTATTTTTTATTTTCTTTCTGCCTGACCACAGTGCTCTCTGCTGACACCTCTGTCCATTTTAGGAATTGTTCAGAGTAAATTACTTCTATTAAAAAAATCTTAATCCTTCCAGTACTTATAAGCTGCTGTATGCTCCAGAGGAAGTTGTATTGTTATTTTCTGTCTGACCACAGTCCTCTCTGCTGACACCTCTGTCTGTATCAGGAACTGTCCAGAGCAGGAACAAATCCCCATAGAAAACCTCTCACGTTCTGCACAGTTCCTGATATGGACAGAGGTATCAGCAGAGAGCACTGTGGTTAGATAGAAAAGAAAGTCAAAAAGAAAAGAACTTCCTCTGTAATATACAGCAGCTGATAAGTACTGGAAGGATTAAGATTTTTAAATAGAAGTAATTTACAAATCTGTTTAACTTTCTGGAACCAGCTGATTAAAAAAAATATATAGTTTTCCACCGGAGTGCCTCTTTACCACTTGGGGACACAGGGCATATAGGTACGCTCGGCATCCCGAGTCCATAAGGACCCAGGGCATACAGGTACGCCCGTGGGAATTTCGGTCCCTGCCGTTTTTCGGGCGGGGACCATACTGGGATGCCTGCTGAAATCATTCAGCAGGTATCCCTTGCCAACCCATGTCAGCAATCACCGCTGATCGCCGGTCAATTCAGACCTGCAGTGATTCCGGGTCACACGGGTCTCTTTTGACCTGGAAAATAAGGGGGATTGGGGCTGTCCAAGACAACCCCGATTCCACTGAAGGGATAGGAGTGAGGTGGCAGGGGTGCCTCCCCTCCTATCCTAGCAGATCGGGGACGGGTTTCCCCACTCTGCCCACTCACGGTAGTCCAGGCAGAGAGGGGAACAGTGCTGGGACCGACGCCAGAGGTCCCCTACCAGAGGTGATCCTCTTCTGTGTGGCAGGGGGTAGCGATCCTCTGTGTGCGGCGGCTGCGTTGGCAATCCTGCTACTGCCAGGTGAGTTGTTGCCTAGCAACATCTGGAGGGCCACAGTTTACAGTGGTCTCTAAGCTGTAGCCCTCCAGATGTTTCAAAACTACAACTCCCAGCATGCCCAGACAGCCGTTTGCTGTTTGGACATGCTGGGATTTGTAGTTTTGCAAGATTTAGAGGGGTACAGTTTGGAGATCACTGTGCAATGGTCTCTAAACTGTGGCCCTCTAGATCTTGCAAAACTACAACTCCCAGTATGCACACACAGCAGTTTGTGGTCTGGGCATGTTGGGATTTGTAGTTTTGAAACATCTGGAGGACCACAGTTTCGAGATCACTGTGCGGCCCTCTAAATCATTCAAAACTACAACTCCCAGCATGCACGAATTGCAAACGGCTGTCTCGGCATGCTGGGAGTTGTAGTTGTGTGCCTCCAGCTGTTGCATAACTACTTCTCCCAGCATGCCCTTTGGCGATCAGTACTTGTAGTTTTGCAATAGCTGGAGGCACACTGGTAGGAAAAAACTGAGTTAGGTAACAGGACCTAACTCAAGGTTTTCCAACCAGTGTGCCTCCAGCTGTTGCAAAAGTACAACTCTGTCAGTGCATAGTGGGAGTTGTAATTTTGCAACAGGTGGAGGTTTGCCCCGCCCCCCCCCTCCGTGTGAATGTACAGGGTACAATCATACGGGGGGGGGGGGGATTTACAGTGAGTTTCCTGGTTCAAGTTTGAGCTCTGGCATATTTTTCCACCGCAGCTAAAACTCCTAGCGGGAAACTTACCGTAAGCCCCCGCCCGTATGATTGTACCCTAAAAACACTACACTACACAAAATAAAGGGTAAAGCACTTCAGATATACACACACCACCCTTACACTGCCCACGCCCCAATAAAAATGAAAAAAGTGTCGTACGACAGTGTTTCCAAAATGGAGCCCCCGGCTGTTGCAAAACAACAACTCCCAGCATATTCAGACATCAAATGACTGTCCAGGCATGCTGAGAGTTTGTCAACAGCTGGAGGAACCCTGTTTGGGATACATTGGCGTAGAGTCCACCCCTATGCAAATCCCATATGTAGGCTTCAGTACGGAAATACCCATTATGTGGACGTAAAATGCTCTGCGGGCGCATAACAAGGCTCAGGAGGGAGAGCGCACCATTTACACTTGAGGCCTAAATTGGTGATTTGCACAGGGGTGACTGATTTTACAGTGGTTCTGACATAAACACAAAAAATGAATACCCACATGTGACCCCAGTTTGCAAACTACACTGATCACAGAACATGACAAGGGGTATAGTGAGCCTTAACAACACACAGGTGTTTGATGAATTTTCGTTAAAGTTGGAAGAGAAAATGAAATAAAAAAGTCACAAAAATGCTGGTATTACCCTAAATTTTTCATTTTCACAAGGGAAAATAGGAAAAAACCCTCCCAAAATTTGTACTTTCTTCTGAGTAAGAACATATCGCACATGTAGATGTAAAGTGCTCTGCAAGAGTACTACAATGCTCAGAAGAGAAGGACTTTTGGAGAGAAAATTTGTCTGGAATTGAAGGCCACGTACGTTTACTAAGTCCCCATGGTGCCAGAGCAATGGACCCCCCCCCACAGAGGACTTTGCATTATAATATGGGGTTTTGGGGAAATGGGGTTGCAAATTTTGGGGGGCATTTTCTCCTATTACCCCTTGTAAAAATCTAAAATTTGGGGAAAAACCAGCATTTTTGTGGATTTTTTTTCCTTTCATTTACAGGAAAAGTCATCAAACATCTGTGGGGTGTTATGGATCACTGTACCCCTTGTTACGTTCTTTGATGGATGTAATTTACAAAATAGTAAGCCATGTGTTTTTTTTTATTTTTTTATTTTTTTTTAACTGTTCTGGCACTATAGGGGCTTCCTAAATGTGACATGCCCCCCAAAAACCATTTCAGCAAAATTCACTCTCCAAAATCCCATTGTCGCTCCTTCCCTTCTGAGCCCTCTACGGCACCCGCAGAACACTTTACATCCACATGTGGGGTACTTCCATACTCAAGAGAAATTGGGTTGCAAATTTTGGGGGGATTTCTCTCCTTTTACCCCTTGTAAAAATTCCCAAAATGGCTCTACAAGAACATGCGAGCGTCACATGCAGCGGTGACGAGCGGTGACGGTCCGGAGTGGCAGGGACACGTGAGTATAACTTCCTATACCAGTGGTCTTCAACCTGCGGACCTCCAGATGTTGCAAAACTACAACTCTCAGCATGCCCGGACAGCCGTTGGCTGTCCGGGCATGCTGGGTGTTGTAGTTTTGCAACATCTGGAGGTCCGCAGGTTGTAGACCCCTGTCCTATATTTTACATTGCACGGATCCCTCAACATACAATGGTTTCAACAAACGATGGTCCATTTGGAACGGATTATCATCGGATGTTGAGGGACCACTGTATAGTTTAAGCTCTAGTCAAAGCAATATACCAGCAATGAAATATAAGATACATAATTAGATAGATAAATAGATAGATAAAATATAGTTAGATAGATAAAAGATAGATAATAGATAGATGGATAGATAGAACTGTAGAATTTATTCTCTCTAATACTCCTCACCAGTTAAACAGGATAAGACGCTCAAGATTTTGTAATATGTTTCCACGGCTACTATAGGAATCTGCAGTGACAAATCTTTTAATGATTTACTTTGAGAGGAAATTAAATATTTTCCCCTAGGTAAAGAACACATGTATACCTACGGAAGTTGAGTTCACAGCAGGGTTCTCAATTACCAAATATATTACTCTTTTCTGAAGAATAAAAGAAAATTCATAGCAGGAAGGATTGATAATAGACAATACGTTGGAAGTGTTATCAGTTTATATATGTCTCAGTCTGAGATTCCTCATCTGGGATTTACTTGTCATAATTAAAATTTTGAGCATTTATCATTCGGAAGCAGCAAAAACAAAGCGGAAACAAGTTGTGGGTCCCTTTTATCAGTTTTTTCTGAAGCCAGTTCATCACATTTACAACGCAACAGTGAGAAAAGGCAAGTAAACAATGCAAACAATCAACATCTATTGAGTGTGGTACAACCAGGGAATTCTTAAATATCTCTACAAAAGGCTGTTAGGCTAATGTAGATGATAAGAATATAAATATATATATATATATATATATATATATATATATATATATATATATATATATAAATTACCAAAATAATACAATTTACACATGTTTATGAATATTTGTATTAGAATCTAAATTTCTTTGGACTCCTCGGTAATACATTTCAGCCTAAGGGCCAGTTCACATTGAGAATTACTTCCATAATTTTTGTTTGAAAATTCCGGGCAGAATCTGGTTTGCAGCAGGAATTTGTCTAAGAGTTGAAATTCTCAGTGTGAACTCACCCTAGGGGTTCACATGTACATGATTCACAATAACATGTTTCGGGGTATCACACCCCTTCTTCAGATTGACAGACTACTCAATCTGAAGAAGGGATGTGATACCCTGAAATGCGTTATTGCTATACATATTAAAAGCTGAACATCTTTCTTGCCTTGGTTGTGATACTTCTGGAACACCTGAGTGCCTGGGAAAAAGGTAATTTTTGTTCACTATTACTCGGTATCTTCACAGGACATCCAGCGGTCGTCTCCTGGGACCTTTGGGCTTGCACAGGACCTCTCTCCACACTTCGTACCCCTAAATGGGATGATATGCATACTATCTGTGCTCTCAAAGTGAGCGACAAATTTGTAGAGCCTGCTATACCCCTCTCTTAGGGGTCCTCTTTTTATTAAGGAAACACACAAGGCGCTATCCTCTGGTTTCTTTTCTACTTCTACACAGGTTCCACTTCATCAGGTTGTTACCATCATTGGGAGCCACACTAAAGAAACACCCCATTCTATTGTAAAGTATCTATTAATTGTTTCTATAGCGTACTTTTTGTAGTAGAATGGGCAAGAGATAAATTGTCTGCAGCCCTACAAGCATTATTTTAATGAAAGAAGGGATGTGATACCCTGAAATGCGTTATTGCTATACATATTAAAAGCTGAACATCTTTCTTGCCTTGGTTGTGATACTTCTGGAACACCTGAGTGCCTGGGAAAAAGGTAATTTTTGTTCACTATTACTCGATATCTTCACAGGACATCCAGCGGTCGTCTCCTGGGACCTTTGGGCTTGCACAGTATCTCTCTCTCCACACTTTGTACCCCTAAATGGGATGATATGCATACTATCTGTGCTCTCAAGGTGAGCGACAAATTTGTAGAGCCTGCTATACCCCTCTCTTAGGGGTCCCCTTTTTTATTAGGGTAACACACAAGGTGCTATCCTCTGGTTTCTTTTCTACTTCTACACAGGTTCCACTTCATCAGGTTGTTACCATCATTGGGAGCCACACTAAAGAAACACCCCATTCTATTGTAAAGTATCTATTAATTGTTTCTATAGCGTACTTTTTGTAGTAGAATGGGCAAGAGATAAATTGTCTGCAGCCCTACAAGCAATATTTTAATGAAAGAAGGGATGTGATGCCCTGAAATGCGTTATTGCTATACATATTGTCACGATTCGGCTTCCAGGTAGTGGATCCTCTGTGTCAGCGAGGGATTGGCGTGGACCGTGCTAGTGGACCGGTTCTAAGAGGCTACTGGTTTTCACCAGAGCCCGCCACAAAGCGGGATGGTCTTGCTGCGGCAGTAGCAACCAGGTCGTATCCACTAGCAACGGCTCTACCTCGCTGACTGCTGAGAAGGCGTGGGACAGAAGGACTAGGCAGAGGCAAGGTCAGACGTAGCAGAAGGTCGGGGGCAGGCGGCAAGGTTCGTAGTCAGGATGGGTAGCAGAAGTTCAGGTACACAGGCTTTGGACACACTAAACGCTTTCACTGGCACAAGGCAACAAGATCCGGCAAGGGAGTGCATGGGAGGAGGTCAGATAAAGGCAGGGAGCAGATGGAAGCCAATTAAGCTAATTGGGCCAGGCACCAATCATTGGTGCACTGGCCCTTTAAGTCTCAGAGAGCTGGCGCGCGCGCGCCCTAGAGAGCGGAGCCGCGCGCGCCAGCACATGACAGCAGGGGACCGGGACGGGTAAGTGACCTGGGATGCGATTCGCGAGCGGGCGCGTCCCGCTGTGCGAATCGCATCCCCAACGGCCATGACAGTGCAGCGCTCCCGGTCAGCGGGACTGACCGGGGCGCTGCAGGGAGAAAGACGCCGTGAGCGCTCCGGGGAGGAGCGGGGACCCGGAGCGCTAGGCGTAACAGTACCCCCCCCCTTAGGTCTCCCCTTCTCTTTGTCCGGTAACTGCCTCCCCTGGGATGAGGACACCGGGAAAGAATGGAGGGTTTCCTCAACGGCAGGCAGTACAGCAGGAGTGGGGATGGGGAGGGAGGGCAGAGGGCGAGGCCTGGCACGGGGCAGTGTGACACCAGGACGGGGGCCATGGGGAGGCACAGAGGCTTGCCTGACGGGACTGGGAGGGGGGGAGAGGCACTTCCTGTGGCAGGCAGAGTCCCAGTTCCTGATCTCCCCGGTGGTCCAATCAATGGTGGGGGAATGAAGCCGGAGCCAAGGCAGACCGAGGAGGACCTCAGAGGTACAGTTGGGGAGAATGAAGAACTCAATCCTCTCAAGGTGGGGTCCAATAGACATGAGGAGGGGCTCTGTGCGGTAACGCACGGTGCAGTCCAATCTGGCTCCGTTGACCGCGGAAATGTAGAGCGGCTTGACGAGACGGGTCACCGGGATGCTGAATTTATTAACAAACGACTCCAAAATAAAATTTCCAGAGGCACCGGAGTCCAAGCAGGCCACGGCTGAGAGGGAGGAGTTGGCTGAAGAAGAAATCCGCACGGGTACCGTGAGACGTGGAGGAGCAGACTTGGAACCAAGAGACGCCACACCCACGTGAGCTGGGTGCGTGCGTGCGTTTCCCAGGCGTGGAGGACGGATAGGGCAATCCACCAAGAAATGCTCGGTACTGGCACAGTAAAGACAGAGATTTTCTTCTCTACGGCGATTCCTCTCTTCCTGGGTCAGGCGAGACCGATCCACTTGCATGGCCTCCTCGGCGGGAGGCCCAGGCGAAGACTGCAAAGGATGCTGTGGGAGAGGTGCCCAGAGATCTAAGTCTTTTTCCTGGCGGAGCTCTTGGTGTCGCTCAGAAAAACGCATGTCAATGCGGGTAGCCAAATGGATGAGTTCTTGGAGGTTGGCAGGAATCTCTCGTGCGGCCAGCACATCCTTGATGCGACTGGATAGGCCTTTTTTAAAGGTCGCGCAGAGAGCCTCATTATTCCAGGATAGTTCAGAAGCAAAAGTACGGAATTGTATGGCGTACTCGCCAACGGAAGAATTACCCTGGACCAGGTTCAACAGGGCAGTCTCGGCAGAAGAAGCTCGGGCTGGCTCCTCGAAGACACTCCGGAGTTCAGCGAAGAAGGCCTGGACTGTGGCTGTGGCAGGATCATTGCGGTCCCAGAGCGGTGTGGCCCAAGACAAAGCCTTTCCTGAAAGAAGGCTTACTACGAACGCCACCTTAGACCGTTCTGAAGGAAACAAGTCCGACAACATCTCCATATGCAGGGAACACTGAGACAAAAATCCACGGCAGAGTTTAGAGTCCCCATCAAATTTGTCCGGCAGGGACAAGCGTAGGTTAGGAGCGGCCACTCGCTGCGGAGGAGGTGCAGGAGCTGGCGGAGGAGATGGTTGCTGCTGTAGCAGATGCAGAAGTTGCTGTAACATGGCGGTCAACTGCGACAGCTGCTGTCCTTGTTGGGCAATCTGCTGCGATTGCTGAGCGACCACCGTGGGATGATCAGCGAGACTTGGCAGCGGCACCTCAGCGGGATCCATGGCCGGATCTACTGTCACGATTCGGCTTCCAGGTAGTGGATCCTCTGTGTCAGCGAGGGATTGGCGTGGACCGTGCTAGTGGACCGGTTCTAAGAGGCTACTGGTTTTCACCAGAGCCCGCCGCAAAGCGGGATGGTCTTGCTGCGGCAGTAGCAACCAGGTCGTATCCACTAGCAACGGCTCTACCTCGCTGACTGCTGAGAAGGCGTGGGACAGAAGGACTAGGCAGAGGCAAGGTCAGATGTAGCAGAAGGTCGGGGGCAGGCGGCAAGGTTCGTAGTCAGGATGGGTAGCAGAAGTTCAGGTACACAGGCTTTGGACACACTAAACGCTTTCACTGGCACAAGGCAACAAGATCCGGCAAGGGAGTGCATGGGAGGAGGTCAGATAAAGGCAGGGAGCAGATGGAAGCCAATTAAGCTAATTGGGCCAGGCACCAATCATTGGTGCACTGGCCCTTTAAGTCTCAGAGAGCTGGCGCGCGCGCGCCCTAGAGAGCGGAGCCGCGCGCGCCAGCACATGACAGCAGGGGACCGGGACGGGTAAGTGACCTGGGATGCGATTCGCGAGCGGGCGCGTCCCGCTGTGCGAATCGCATCCCCAACGGCCATGACAGTGCAGCGCTCCCGGTCAGCGGGACTGACCGGGGCGCTGCAGGGAGAAAGACGCCGTGAGCGCTCCGGGGAGGAGCGGGGACCCGGAGCGCTAGGCGCAACACATATTAAAAGCTGAACATCTTTCTTGCTTTGGTTGTGATACTTATGGAACACCTGAGTGCCTGGGAAAAAGGTAATTTTTGTTCACTATTACTCGGTATCTTCACAGGACATCCAGCGGTCGTCTCCTGGGACCTTTGGGCTTGCACAGTATCTCTCTCTCCACACTTTGTACCCCTAAATGGGATGATATGCATACTATCTGTGCTCTCAAGGTGAGCGACAAATTTGTAGAGCCTGCTATACCCCTCTCTTAGGGGTCCCCTTTTTTATTAGGGTAACACACAAGGTGCTATCCTCTGGTTTATTTTCTACTCCTACACAGGTTCCACTTCATCAGGTTGTTACCATCATTGGGAGCCACACTAAAGAAACACCCCATTCTATTGTAAAGTATCTATTAATTGTTTCTATAGCGCACTTTGTGTAGTAGAATGTGTAAGAGATAAATTGTCTGCAGCCCTACAAGCAATATTTGGATGAAGAGCTTAAATGTTTTTACTTTTATGTCAACATCAACAGATGAGTGCTTAAACACTTGATACTAACAAAATATTATCTTGTAATTGTGGTCTTTTGTTTGCATGTATAGTAAGTTGAATCTGACACAAAGGTTTGATGGTATGGATCATAGTTACTCCAAAAACATTAACATTTGTGCAGCTCTTGACTATTGTAGTTCTTAAAAAAAAACAAAAAACTTGCACATAATTCAGTAGTCCTATAAATCTTGCTTTATCCCATAAATGACTATTTCTGGTGTGCGTATATGACAAGCGCTCTTGCGAACATTTCTAAAAATTCTTAATTAGAAACTTCAATTGATAGTTCTTAGTGAACATAGGGATGTTTCATACTATTAAATCTACTTGTGCAAAATATGATATACAGCACAGATGAAATACTATAATGGCACTCTATATTACACGCAATCATGACTCTTAATATATACAATAAATCTATTTTCCTAATACCATGCCAAAGGCAAAATCATAATTTAACTTGTTCCTTGCTTGTAAAACTTGTCATGAATACAGTAATGAAATAAACCACACAAGACCATTAGGAATTCCAGTAATGATTTGACTTTTTGTCATATATTTGCCCTCAGCTATTTCATTTATGTTTGGATGTTTTCCAGTATAACAGTATCTTCTCTTTTACTTCCCCGCTACTACACACAGAGGATCAAAGACAAAACGTCAACGCACCACAGATCCACACATGATCAACAAACATTTTATTCTACAAAAAGGAAACAACCCGTCCATAAGCTGAAATCTTTTTTTGTAAGGGTTTTCTTTATTTTCTGTTTTGTAAATAAAATCAGCAAGGCTTTGAAGATTTGTATCCTTCAAGATTTAGTCTAGATTTATTTAACTTTTTTTTTTTAGTTAAAATTCTACAAACGTAGAGTTTTAAAGTCTTGGAACTTAGAACTGGCACGAGTCTTAACAAGAATGTAGTTTGTAAAATTGGCAGAACAGAAAACCATTTTACTGTCAGCATAGAATGAACGGAGCTGAGGTTGTATTTTATTAAACTTTACCAATGTGTGACAGTTCATTATTGGGGATATTCTATATGACTACAAATAGACCTTCTGACTTATCCCATTTAGTATATAGAACACTGTAACAGCAAATGCAGTTCAGCTATATTTGTATTTATTGATGGTGCGAAATAATAAAAATTCTGTTAGTCATGCTGTGTGCCAAAAATTGTGTGCTGTTTCCACCAAATATTTGCCCAGAAACTATTGGTAAATTCCCCCTTCTGTGTCTGAAACACCACTAAAGCTAAATCTAACAGTATTGGTAAATCCCCCCTGATGTTTGACTGTGATGTAAAACATGGTGTTCACCTAGCCAAATTTAAAGGGGTACTGCCCTGGAAAACATTTATTAAATCAACTGGAACCTGAAAGTTAAACAGATTTGTAAATTATTTCAATTTAAAAATATTAATCCTTCCAGTACTTATCAGCTGCTGTATGATCCACAGGAAGTTCTTTTCTTTTTGAATTTCCTTCTTTCTCCTAATGTGCTCCTAATCTGGACAGTTCCTTAAATACACAGAGGTGTGAACAGAGAGTACTGTGGTCAGACAGAAAAGGAATTTGAAAATAACTTCCTGTGTAGGCACTGTCAGATATAAAAACTTTTTATATGTTGTACATCTTGGCAAAACAATATTTTTTTCTAATACACTTGATTTAAAAAAATCCCATTTTATTAAAGAAAACTGCCTTTGAAAACCCCACCATTAGGGGTCTGCATACCTTCTGGGACACTGATAAGTCCCACAGCAGCATGAGCATGTCCAAGGGTCATGGACACGAGATTGACAAGGCTGCAGGAGGAACACAGCCTGCAACAGCACTGCTGTAACACAGAGTTTTACCAAACATGTTCCTCCAGCTGTTGCAAAATTACAACTCCAAGCACGCCTGGACAGTAAAAGGATGTCTAAGCCTGCTGGGAGTTGTAGTATTGCAAAAACTGTAGGCACACAGTTGAAAGCAACACTGCTGTAAAAAGAGTTATCCAAACACTGTACCTCCAACTATTCCAAAACTACAGTATTACAGGGATGTGATACACATGAATGAACTTGTAATGCATAGGAAAATGTATGCATAAAAAAACACTGTACTTTTAGCACTAAACCTTTACAGTAATTTAGTAAGATGTAAGTTGTATACTCACCATATTGTCTTTGGTGGTAGAGTACAGGGAATCTCCAATAATCAGTGTGTGTGTGTGTGTGTGTGCATGTGGGTGTGCGTGCGGCATAAAACTAGAGAGGAAAGGATTACAGAGCAGGGCTGTCAGGCTCTCATAGCAGTGAGTCAGCAGAGTGAGGGAGGGGGAGAACCTCTTCCCTTTAGGAAGATGAGAAAGACATTGAGCAGCTGTAATATGCTATTTTTTCCTGAAATATGGGTGATAGAGACATAAAAATGACACGGCGTGATTAGGATTAGGTACTGAGTAACATATAACATTTTGTTTTGTGGAATCTGACTGGTACACTTTAAAAATTCAATTGAATGGCAGATAGTTATAGATTGAATATGGACCTGAGTTGTCCACTAAAGAGGCAGTACATACTTTATCATCTTTCAATACCCTATGAAGTTATTTTCTGCTTGGTTTAGCAGATCAGTTTTTCAGTCTTGTTAGAAATGTCCTAATATCAAAAAAAGCCACAATAAAAGCTATGATAGCCTTCATTAAGTATATGTAATAACAACTGCAGCACCCCCATACCACACAGCACACATCCATATTGCGATCAGCCACAATGGCTGCTTTTCTAAGCTTTCTCTTAGGATCTGCAGGAAAAATCTGCTGTCAGAAGTGTTAATGCTGTTTAGTTTATTTAATGTTCTCCATCAGGATTTCTTGGGAAACCACTCTGGTTGCCTGAAGCCAAATGAAAAGTTGCATATAATAATGGAGCTGACAGCTGAAGTTTTGTGAAAGAGCCATGACAGGTGCTAATCACAATGCCGGCTATTTTTATGTTGCCCTTTAACCCTTTACACACCAAATCAAAGAAGGGAGCGCTAACTTCAAGTAAGAAAAAATGCATAATGCAAGACAAAAAGCATGTAATCAGATCTGCCACCGCTTGATGGATTGACAGACGTCCTCCACAGAGTAGAGAAGAGAACTTTGGCTATAGGTTGGGCGATGCTCAGTAAGACATATGGGTAGCAAAGTGCTCCTTGATGTTTACCATGAGGGATGAACAATTCTATGCTATGGAACCACCACCAACATGGATAATTCACTGCAACATACAAAACGATCTGAAGGTTTTGGGTATAGTAGCCATGATTATTAGTATTTGGTTTAACAAGGAGTTGAACAAGATGATTTGGATCCATCATGCAAAGGTACACAAGTACTTTTGGACAGACATTTCAACTAGATCAGTGCATCTTCAAATACCCCCAGCAGGTCATGTTTTCAGCGTTTCCTTATTCTTTCACAGGTGGTATATTTGCCATCCTGGAGTGCCGGAGTGCCGGAGTGCCGGGATTCCTTCATGTATTGGATGTATTGCTGATCCAAGAGCACCACACTAATTACAGTGCCAATTTCCTAAAATTTTGGATGCTTGATGCAATGATCATAAGAAGAATATCATCTGTGAAAGACTAGGGAAATCCTAAAACAATGACCTTGTTGGGATACCTGAGGACTGGGCTTGGGAAACAGTGAACTAGATGAAGGAGATAGCAGTGTAAACTATGGGGCAGCTGTGGCAACAAGCTGAGAGAGTTAATTCCGTAATGTCTAGAGATCATTTGGATCTGATTGGAAACATGGTTCAGGTACTGTAATGACTGGAAAATAACCATACTGCGAAATAAAACGTATCAACAAGGACTTAAATAACGTAATCTGTATAGTCTGGAGCAGTGGTGTCCAAACTGTGACCCTCTAGATATTGCAAAACTACAACTCTCAGCATAACTGGACAGCCAATGGCTGGGAACTGGAAGTCATAGTTATTCAACATAAAAAATTTTCTGATGCTTTAGTAGATGCTTGGAATAGTAAATGCTTGGAACAAACCTTCAGCAGATGTGGTTGATAAGTCCACAGTAAGTGAATGTAAGCATGGCTGGGATAAACATATAACTATACTAAGATAAAGATAATAATATAATGGCAAACTAGATGGAGCAGATGGTCTTTTTTTTGCCAACAATCTTCTATGTTTCTATGTTATGTTACCCCACTGCTAAAAGGGGTACTCCACTGGAAAACTTTTTTTTTAATCAACTGGTGCCAGAAAGTTAAACAGATTTGTAAATTACTTCTATTAAAAAATCTTAATCCTTCCAGTAGTTATCAGCTGTTGTTATGATCCACAGTAAGTTCTTTTCTTTTTGAATTTCCTTTCTGCTTGACCACAGTGCTCTCTACTGACACCTCTGTCCATTTGAGGAACTGTCCAGGGCATGAGAGGTTTTCTATGGGGATTTGCTCCTACTCTGGACAGTTCCTAAAATGGACAGAGGTGTAAGCCGAGAGCACTGTGGACAGGCAGAAAGGAAATGAAAAAAGAAATCAACTTCCTGGAGATCATACTGCAGCTGATAACTACTGGAAGGATTACGATTTTTTAATAGAAGTAATTTACAAATCTGTTTAACTTTCTGGCACCAGTTGATTGAAGAAAAAATGTTTTCCAGTGGAGTACCCCTTTAAGCAGTGGGGTAACATAACATAGAAACATAGAAGATTGTTGGCAAAAAAAGACCATCTGCTCCATCTAGTTTGCCATTATATTGTTATCTTTATCTTAGTATAGTTATATGTTTATCTGTCCAGAGGATAAGTTGCTGAGTTGCCCATAGCAACCAATCAGATTGCTTCTTTAATTTTTGAAAAGGCATTTGAAAAATGAAAGAAGCAATCTGATTGGTTGCTATGGGAATTTTGGCAACTTTTCCTCTGGACAGGTTTTGATCAATCTCCCCCAATGGGTATAAGGGGTATAGGGAAAACTCTATTGATTAAGGCTGGTGGGGCAGGCAGTATCCAGGTACCACCCTGATGACTTATGGTTTGAACAGAAAGAAAGTGAAGACAGGTTCCCTTTAACAAGATAAACACAATACCTGGAGCACCTTTTTTCTCATGTACTGTATCGGTAGAAATGCCTCTTACTCAAGGGCTATAGGCCACATCCACTGTTGACATGAAGCTCAAATAGTAGATTACCTAATTACAATATTTATTTATTTATTTTGGTGGGGGAGGGGGGGGGGGGTGCGCACATCAATAAAAAAAAGGTGAGCAAAATAAAAGTGGTATAAAGAAGGAATGCCAGAGAATAACATTGCTGGACCTTCCTCTTTGGCATTAAGCTATTAAAGCATTAGTCTCAATTATCTTTGGTTGGGGGATACATTTAAACTTCCTGGACAATCTTGTAGCCGAAAATTGCCCCATGACACATGTGATCACACTGATTCCCGGAACTCCAATACCGGAGGTTCCATGCAAGTCCATGGAACCTCCGGCATCAGAGTTCCAGGAATCCAATCCATCTGATCATGTGAGTTTTGGGGCAATTTTTGGGCTATGAGATTGTCAAGGAAGTTTAATTGTAACCCGCAGCCAGGACCAAAGCAGATTGGTTTGTTAGGAACAAAGCACAGGTATGGGTAAGGGTAAGACTAATATCCATATCCCAAGCATCTGTGCAGCGCATATAAGCTGCTCCATACAGTACCTACCGTATATACTCAAGTATAAGCCGACCCGAATATAAGCCGAGGCCGCTAATTTCACCCCAAAAATCCAGGAAAAGTTATTGACTCGACTATAAGCCTAGGGTGGGACATACATCATCCCCCCATGTCATCATCCAGACCCCCGTCATCATCCCCCCCTTCATCATCACCGCCTGCCAATCCCTTCATCAGTGGTCTTCAACCTGCGGACCTCCAGATGTTGCAAAACTACAACTCCCAGCATGCCCGGACAGCCATCGGCTGTCCGGGCATGCTGGGAGTTGTAGTTTTGAAACCTCCTGAGGTCCACAGGTTGAAGACCACTGGGGCCTTCATCATCATCCTCACCTCCCCTTGGTGGGAAGGAAAGATGAGCTGGTCTGGGCCATCTATGCTGCAGGGACCGTCCGGTGGGGAGGGTTAGTCGCTCTGGGCTGTCCATTTTCACCGGGTGCTGGGTGCCCCACTTCTCCGTGCTCCAGGCCTGCCCCGGACTAGGGATGTTGCCTTGACGCCGCCGCACAGGGACGTTCATGCGCGTTCCTGTGCATCGTCATCAAGGCAACGTCACTAGTCCAGGGCAGGCTCGGAACGCGGAGAAGAGGGCCCCCTATGCGAAAATGGATAGCTCGAAATGACTAACCCTCCCCACCGGACGGTCCCTGCAGCATAGATGGCCCGGACCAGCTCACCCTTCCTTCCCACCGAGGGGTGGTGAATAGAAAACTAAAGGGGGGGGAGTCTGGATGATGACGAAGAGCGCAGTGGTCTTCAACCTGCGGAGCTCCAGAGGTTTCAAAACTACAATTCCCTGCATGCCTGGACAGCTGATGGCTGTCCGGGCATGCTGAGAGTTGTAGTTTTGCATCATCTGGAGGTCCGCAGGTTGAAGACCACTGAGAAGGGATTGACAGGCAGAGAGTTCACTCGTGTATAAGCCGAGGGGGGCATTTTCAGCACGAAAAATCGTGTTGAAAAACTCGGCTTATACTCGAGTATACACGATGCTCTGCCGTCATTTTCCCATCTGCACCATACTTTTTCAGCTGAAAGGTATATCTAATGGTCCAAAGAAAATCGAATATATAATCAGTTTAGATCCCTTCAGATTTTCAATTAATGTTAGAACAAGCAAATTATTAGATAGAAAATGTGTGTGTAATCGCAGAAATATTAACTAGTAGTCAGGATCCTCCGCACATTCCAGTTGCTAGAGAGTAAACCATTCTGCATCCATCGGCAGTGATTTATTGTATCTCTATTGATTTGGAAGATATCTACATTATTTAATTACCTCTAAGATATGATACAATTCCTGTTCTACCAAATTAATGGAAATATGATGAGTGAAGCGTCGGACAAATCCTGAAACTTGGACACAATAAGACAGCAGATTCAGCTGCCTGCAGCCTACAGGGAACTGTCTTAACAAATTTTTTACTTTCTTTTTCATTGCCTGCGGGCCTTTCTTCTCTTCACTGAATCACCATGTAACTAAGTGTCGGGAAATGCCAACCATACGGAGAACAAATGTAGCTGGATATAATAAATATAGAGCATGGATATGACATGTATCAGCTGCGAGGAAAACTCTTTGTCTGTTTTATTTAATTACACAGTGTTTTTTGTAAAACACTGCAATTAGTACGATGATAAAAAAAAAAAAGTTTTGGTTTAATTAGATGAGAAGCGATATCGTACTTATTAGACGCCATCAGGAATAATTACCAATTACAATGTCTAATTATATTTTTTTTACTGTTTCTCTTAAAATGTTCACTGACACACATCAACTAATAAATACTTATGTAAAAAATAGGCATAATAGGCAATGTAAAGTAAAACACAGAAATAGAAAACTGTATTGCAGGTGATATAATACAATCCAATGTGGCATTCCACATTTTATATACGTATTTTGGAAGTGAAGCTATGTTCTCTATAATTAGCAGGTTATCTATAAGGGAAGCGAATGAGGGGTGAGCTGTATGTTCTCCCTTGCAAATCTGTATTTTTTTTGTAATTAGTTACCTGACACTTTAATTGAACACTATGAGTTAATATACAGCATGTGAATGCAAAGTATATAGTGTGCACTGTACATAGGTTAACTTTATGTAATTACCATGTTGGATTGCTGACTGGCCGTAGAAATGATGGTCTTCCAGACTTTTGGCCATATGAAAAGGTGCAGACAACAGAATAGGTCTTGGTAGTGCAAATTGCTGTAAAGGGGACACTTGTGGTGTTGCTGAATCACTACAACACTATGCTGAGTGGTAAGAGCCTTAGAAGGTCTTAAAAACAAGAAGTTTGGCACCAATCAGGAAGAGTATAAATGGTTCACGATAGTTGGTGTGGAAAGTTTTGGTGACCTGTGTAGGAAAGTAGGACTATAGCTTGTCCTTCTGCAGGAAAAGGCCAGGGAGCTATTGGAGTGTTGATTGACTGAAGGACAAGTAACAACTAGAGATGTCTCAAATTGTTCACCGACGAACAGTTCCCGGCAAATTTAGCATGTACGCGTCCGCATCGCCGGGCGAACATATGTGAAATTCGATCCGCCCCCTATACATTAACATTGCAGTAAACTTTGACCCTGTGAGTCAGAGTCAGCAGACACTTTACAGCCAATCAGCAGCAGTCTCTCCCTTCCAGACCCTTCTACCTCTTGCACGGACGCCATTTTAGCCTCATTCAGCGTGCTGCAGGCTTAGGAAGTGGAAGGTCAGAGTAGCTGCTCCTGCTGTACAGGGAAAGCAATAGCTAGGTTCCTGCTAGGTGGTGTATTCAGGGTCCAGTTTACTTCCAAATCACTAGTGTAACATCTGCTTTAAGGACAGCACCCAAAAAAGCCCTTTTTAGGGCTGAAAGATATCAGTCCGTGTGTCGTGCAACAGCTGGAGGCACCCTGGTTGGGAGGGAACTGCTGGTTAAAAGGGGTACTCCAGAATCAAACTTAAGTTCCTTCAAGGAACTAACTACTACAGTATTCAAAGGGCTGAAAGATATCAGTCCATGTGTCTTGCAACAGCTGGAGGCACCCTGGTTGGGAGGGAACCGCTGGTTAAAAAGGGTACTCCAGTATAAAACTTGAGTTCCTTCAAGCAACTAACTACTACAGTATTCAAAGGGCTGAAAGATATCAGTCCGTGTGTTTTGCAACAGCTGTAGGCACCCTGGTTGGGGACTACTGCTTAAAAGGGGAACTCCGCTGGCAAGCTTTTTTCTTTAAAGCAACTAACTACTACAGTATTCAAAGGGCTGAAATATATCAGTCCGTGTGTTTTGCAACAGCTGGAGGCACCCTGAATTGGGACCACTGCATAAAAGGGGAACTCCGCTGGCAAGCTTTTTTTCTTTAAAGCAACTAACTACTACAGTATTCAAAGGGCTGAAATATATCAGTCCGTGTGTTTTGCAACAGCTGGAGGCACCCTGGTTGGGGACCGCTGCTTAAAAGGGGAACTCCGCTGGTAAGATTTTTTGCTCATTGTCACACTAGTGCAAATCACATTTGGTGTGAAAGTTGTGCAAATTTAAAAAAACAAAACTTTTTTGGCTGTTAAATAAAACCAGTCGTCACTGCCAGTTCACGTCACAGTTGACAGTTTTTTTTGCCTGCAGGGCAAATTGTGTCACCCTAGTGCAAATCACATTAGGTGTGACAGTTGTGCAAATAAAAAAAAAATACCTTTTTTGGCTGTTAAATAAAACCAGTCGTCACTGTCAGTTCACGTCACAGTTGCCAGTTTTTTTGCCTGCAGGGCAAATTGTGTCACCCTAGTGCAAAATCACATTTGGTGTGACAGTTGTGCAAATAAAAAAAATAAAAAATTTTGACTCTTAAATAAAACCAGTCACTGTCAGTTCACGTCACAGTTGCCAGTTTTTTTTTGCCTGCAGGGCTAATTGTGTCATCCTAGTGCAAATCATATTTGGTGTGACAGTTGTCGTCAGTTCATGTCACAGTTGCCAGTTTTTGTCACCCTAGTGTGTGTCACCCTAGTGCAAATCACATTTGGTGTGACACTTGTGCAAATTTAACCAAAAAAATGACAGGCAGAGGAAGGCCACCCCGCAGGGGCCGTCGTGGTGCTGGGATTCCCTTTGGCCCTAGAATGGCCAGTGTTCAGAGGCCACGTACCCTGAACCCCCAAAGTTCTGAGGACTTAGTTGACTGGCTATCACAAGACACCCAATCTACTACAGCTTCTGCTTGGAACCTTGACGCACCATCCTTCTCCTCCCCTAGCTTAGCTTCGGTTACCTCTCATGCTAACACTTGCCCGCCTGCCGCCACCACCAGCACTAGCACCACAGCAGCTTTACTTGATCCGTCAGAGGAGTTATTTACACATCAGTTTGAAGACATGAGTGATGCGCAACAATTATTGCCAGAGGATGTAGTTAACAGGGATATGTCTCAGTCAGGCAGCATTACACACATGGACATACGGTGTGATGATGACGTTGTACCCGCTGCTGCTTCCTTTCTTGAGGTGTCAGATAGCGGTGAAGGTTTTGATGATGACAATGTGTCCGTGGATGCCACGTGGTCGCCCGCTAGAAGAGAAGAAGAGGGGGAAAGTTCAGATGGAGAGACAGAGAGGAGGAGGAGACAAGTTGGAAGCAAGGAGCTAGTGGCACAGTCAGACTGCATGCATCGGCACCCGGGGTCAGCCAGACGGGACGCCAATCAACGCATGCTGTTGGCACCCCCAGAATGCCGTCATCGCAGAGCTCAGTAGTGTGGCATTTTTTTTGTGTGTCTGCCTCTGACAACAGCGAGGCCATTTGCAACCTGTGCCAGAAGAAACTGAGTCGTGGGAAGTCCAACACCCACCTAGGCACAACTGCTTTACGAAGGCACATGATGTTACATCACAAACGCCTATGGGATCAACACGTCAGTACAAGCAGCACACAAAGTCAAAACCGCCATCCTCCTCCTGGTCCAGCATCTTCAGCCAGGTCAACCACTGCTGCCCTCCTTGCCCCCTCTCAACCATCCGCCTCTCTGTCTCTTGTTGCTGCTCATCTGCCCACAATCAGGTGTCTGTCAAGGAGATGTTTGAGCGCAAGAAGACAATGTCTCAAAGTCACCCCCTAGCCCGGCGTCTGACAGCGGGCTTGTCGGAACTGCTAGCCCGCCGGCTTTTACCATACAAGCTGGTGGAGTCTGAGGCCTTTAAAAAATTTGTAGCCATTGGGACACCGCAGTGGAAGGTAACCGACCGAAATTTTTTTGCACAAAAGGCAATCCCCAACCTTTACTCCATTGTGCAAAAGGAAATTATGGCATGTCTGGCACACAGTGTAGGGGCAAGGGTCCATCTGACCACTGATACCTGGTCTGCAAAGCATGGTCAGGGCAGGTATATCACCTGCACTGCGCATTGGGTAAACCTGGTGATGGCTGCCAAGCATGGCATGGAATGTGTATCTCTGCAGAGGAGTTGGTGACACCCCCACGACTTGCAGGCAGGCCTGCTGCCACCTCCTCTACTCCTCCTACTCCATCCTCTTCCATAACCTCCTCGGCCGAGTCCTCTACCACTGCTGCGTCTTGCTCCACATCACCGGCACCCCCCAGCTCCCCAGGTGCTATTCCACATCCCAGATATGGCAATGTCACGCCATCTTGGGGTTGACTTGCCTCAAAGCGGAGAGTCACGCTGCACCAGTGCTCCTGTCGGCCCTGAACGCACAGGTGGACCAGTGGCTGACTCCACACCAACTGGAGATCGGCAAGGTGGTTTGTGACAACGGAACAAATTTGTTGGCGGCATTGTGGTTGGGAAAGTTGACACATGTGCCGTGTGTGGCACATGTGTGTAATCTGATTGTACAACGCTTTGTGCTTAAGTACCCTGGCTTACAGGATGTCCTGAAGCAGTCCAGGAAGATGTGTGGCCATTTCAGGCATGCTTACACGGCCATGGCGCACTTTTGAAAAGAATTTCTTTGTGTTTTTCACCGTCCTGCATTATAGAATCTTTTGGACTTTATGATAATTTAAACTTGAATTTTCAAGAGTACTAACCATTACACAAAGGAACGCTTGTTGCGTGTGATTTTTTAACTTAAATTTTCAAAAGTAAAATACAGAGAGGGAAGAACTCTGTTTCTTTATTTGATGAAAAATTTTATTTAGAAAATAATTTCTTTGTCTGTTTCTCCGTTCTGCATTATAGAGTCTTCTGGACTCTTGGATATGCGCTTGTTCTTATTTTTCAGCCATGTGTACATGCCTAATTTTTCTGGCCTCTGGTGCTGTACTTTTTCTGCTGTTGCAATTTTTCTGGCTGCTGCTTTCATCTTGATTTGATGAAAAATTTTATTTGGAAAAGGATTTCTCTGTAATTTTCACCGTCCTGCATCATAGAGTCTTCTGGACTTTCTGATAATTTAAACTTGAATTTTCCAGAGTACTAATCATTACACCAAGGAACACTTGTTGCGTGTGATTTTTAAACTTAAATTTTCAAAAATAAAATACAGAGAGGGATGAATTCTGTTTCTTCATTTGATGAAAAATATTATTTAGAAAATAATTTCTTTGTCTGTTTCTCTGTCCTGCATTATAGAGTCTTCTGGACTCTTGGATATGCGCTTGTTCTTATTTTTCAGCCATGTGTACATGCCTAATTTTTCTGGCCTCTGGTGCTGCATTTTTTATGCTGCTGCAATTTTTCTGGGCACTGCTACAGCTGCGGCTGCAACAATACCAAATTTTTGAGCCATGTGTACATCCCTAATTTTTCTGGTACTCTCTGCTGACATCTCTGTCCATTTTAGAAACCGTGCCTATTAGATCTATGGTAAGGGTAGCATGGTGGCTCAGAGGTTAGCACTGCTGACCTGTAGTACTGGGGCCTTGGGTTCAAATCCCACTATGTGCTGCCTAAAGGGGGGCTCTAACTATGTGCTGCCTAAAGGGGGATCTAAATATGTGCTGCCTAATATGGGAGAATCTATGTGCTGCCTAACATGGGGGGATCTAACTATGTGATGCCTAAAGGGGGGATCTATGTGCTGAATAAACGGGGCTCTATGTGCTGCATAAAGGGAGGCTCTAACTATGTGCTCCCTAAGATGGGGGAATCTGTGTGCTATCTAAAGGGAGGCTAAAGCACGTTATTCCAAACCATTTAGGAATGTCAGGTGATTTATGCCCTTTATGTATTAAAACCAGACTCTGCATCAACTATGTAATTTTCCATGGGAGTTTTGCCATGGATCCCACTCCGGCACGCCACAGTCCAGGTGTTAGTCCCCTTGAAACTACTTTTAAATCACTATTGGGGCCAGAAAGCATCCCTGTGGGTTTTAAAATTCGCCTGCCCATTGAAGTCAATGGCGGATCGCCCGGTTCGCCGGTTCGCAAACTTTTGCGGAAGTTCTCGTTTGCGGTTCACGAACCGAAAATGTTATGTTCGCGACATCACCAGTAGTGAGTCTCTAAAGAGGAATAGGTTTGGCTACTTCACCAAACAAGGCCTGAAGAAGGTGTCACAGAGCAGATGCTGAGCTGCAAAAGTAACCGCTGTTATTCTGGGACTAGATTAATCTTGGCATTGATGTGGGTGGTTTGCAGTGTTTAGTGTTGCTCGCGAATATTCGCAATTCGAATATTATTCACGAATATCGCATATTCGCGAATTCGCGAATTTCGCGAATATAGCGCTATATATTCGTAATTACGAATATTCGTTTTTTTTTTTTTCTTCACAGTACACATCACAGTGATCATCCCTCTCTGCTTCCAGCTTGTGTGGTGTAAAGAAGGCTGTAATACTACTGTGTGAGACTGGCGTGCGAAAAATCGCATATGCGAAAATTAGCATATGCTAATATTCGCATATGCGAATTTTCGCGTATGCTAATTTTGTATATACGAATTTTCGCACATGGTAATTTTCGCATACGCGAATTTTCGCGTATGCGAAAATAAAACGAGGATATAACGAATATGCGAATATTCGCGAATATATGACGAATATTCGTCCATATATTCGCGAATATTCGCGAATTCGAATATGGCCTATGCCGCTCAACACTAGCAGTGTTATAGTTGGGCCACCTATGTAGTGATATAAGGTGAATGCATTATCAGCCTGGAAGGGTTTGTATTTGGCCAGCCCAGCATGGTGAACCTGTGGGGGTGATTGGCGGTTGCTTAAACCCAAGGTAGGCCATTTTTAAGAAGATCCCTGTCCTAGATGGCTGGTGAATGGCTGCAGGTCTGATTGCCCTGAGAACTGGGGAATGGCTTATATACATAGTCCTGAAGTGTTTTCTATGTAGTGTGTTCTGTAATAGGCCTGAGGTGTAGCCAGGTTGTTGTACCTGTGGTTTAGTCTAGTTGTGTGTGGCATAGTAAAGGGGGCCAAAATGTCACCACAACTTTGTGCAAAAGCATGATTGTGGAATAAGTTTTGACTGTTTAATGGTAAGAGGCATATTTATCTGCTTGGCAATTCCCCCCCCAATAATTTTTTTCAAAGCACTCAAAAAGACCAGAGGTATTAGTATCACACTGATGGGCCCCTATAACTGTTGTTGTGCAATTCCATTTGTTTATTATTTGGAGCCATGCAGAACATAGTAACTTACTGTTAGTGCCACCAAAAGTGGATTCATTCTAGCTTGAGATACTGTATAACTTAAGTGTTTGTTTTTCATCATTTTTAACTTGTACAGCATGTGCTACAGTCCAAACTTCCGAATTCACAGCCATGCAAGAGTTCAAGCTGATATTTCCCAGCATTCTCTTCTGGTAGAATTTAGCCCAGAGCTTACTTTAGAGTTTTGTATTCTGGGAAGTGTCATCTCTATTTCCACTAACTAACAGACAAAACGCTGATTGTTACCCTGGAGTATATTGCAGGCTATAAGTTAGAATCCCTGAAGGATAAGTAACGGATTTGTTTACTTAACGTTATATGTAGGTTGTATATCTATGTTAGGGCTCGGTCCGGTTCTTGTTCGACCGCAATCGTGAGTGACTGTCATTGTCCTAATTGGAGATAAGTGGCTGAGTGCTAGCAAGAGGAACTAACACCAGACACAGAGTTTGTATAAACCCCTCCCTCAGCCGAGTTTGGAGCACACACTGGCTTTCTTTATTCAGGAAACACACTGTTATATAGGGTTATGTAAAGGGGAGAGTATGATTCAATGTACAGGATAACTTGCCCTTTTATGATTGGTTTTTCAGCTATATAATGCAAACTTCCTGTTTATGTCGAGAAAATTGTTGACGTGTCCGTTATATCCTTCAGGTGAGACATCCAATTTAGACATCTTCTTGAGACATATTTTTCAGTTAGAAGTCGCTTCTCCTTTTATGGTATTGTAAATCTTCTCCTTTATTCTTTTGTTCAGGCGTAGTCCCGGAAACAGGCACCATCTTAGTTACTGGCAAGAGCAAGCTGATAACTTCATAGGGGAATTATGTTTTTCCTGCTAGTATAGCAAGCATCTCATAATTTATTTAATCAAACATAATCATCATCCTTATCATCTACACAAACCACAAAGGGGTTTGCAGAGGAAAACATATCATTTAACATCTTTTGATCATTTGGAGATGGACATACATAAGGTACCTAACTAAGTTGAACTCTGTGTATGGGCCAAGTATCAAAAAATTTATTCAAGCCACAAGCTTCATCATAAAAATAATTCAACCACACCTCCTAAACTTTGCACAAGTTTTAAGGTTTGCTGGACCTGAAACCCATAGTTCAAACTTAGCAAAGCTACAAACCTAAATATAGCTAAACATAACCTTTCCAGGATTATTAATTCTTTGGGGAATTTAAACACACGAATAAAAGCAATTACTAATGTTCCAACATCTCACATTAGAAAAGAAAAATCTTGACTTGCCAACCACAGCAGATACTGATGTGCATTTTATCCACCACCAAGACTAAAGCTAACCACCAAAATGCAGGATATGTTGTTCTTTTTTCCTATACCTAAATCTAGTGCCACTTAAAGTTTTGTAAATGCAAGTGGAGCCGCTGTGTCTAGAAGACCAAAGATTCTGACATTCGGCCTTAAGTGCAGCTATTGAAGTCTCATAACTTATTTCCCTAGAGGCTGATCTACAAAAAGCATCCTCTCAAAATGGTGCCTTTTCTCAGGAATGTCACAGGAAGTCAAAATTAAATAGCCTAATACCTCTGTACATCCACAATGTTTTTAGCAAGTGATAGAAACACAGATGGAGCACAAAACACTTTCTATCAACAATACAAAAGTCAATAAAGGACAGGATTTGTGTGGGATTGATTGAATCCATAGCAAGACTTGGCAACTGATAGTATCAATTAGAGATGTATTAATAGGCAAAGTTTTGAACTCAGGATTGACATTATTTTTAATGAGAAAGTATATCAATCAAGTGCGAGCATAATGTTATGTGCCGGTATTGATTCCTCAGTCTATCGTGTTAACCTTTTCTTCACCAGAGGTATGAGATCCTCAGCCTTCATAGTTTCTTTTTCTTCAAAGTGGTTCTCTATTTTCAGATAGATTAAGAATAATCCTAAATGAACCCTTTAACCCGGATCATTTCCACTTAAACTCTGATGGGTTATTTACTTAAAATGCGACAGTCAAGCTGTATTACTGCTCCTATTATTACTTGTAGCTTCCAATATACTTTGTTCAGCTGCTTGGCATAAAGCTTATTAAGCATTTATATTGTATTTATTATGCCATATAAATGCTTTATAGGGTGGAGATTGCTCATGGATAGAATATAACATACATAGACTCTTGCAATAAAAAAATGGGTATTGGTGGTCAAATAGATTAGAATGCTTTCAATCTAGTAAGCCGTCTATGAACCTAGCGCATTCATTTACAATAATTGTGCTACAGTTAAAGGGGTTATCCAACCTTATCAAATTGAAAGCCTACCTTGTGGATAGACCATCAATATCAGATGTTCTCCTTCACCTTTCAACCTTTTAAGGAGACTGTGGCGCTAATCCTTTGATCTCTAAAGTATTAGTAGTCACACCTATTTCTTCTAAACCAACGGAAGTTATTTTCCTGATTTTGCTAATTAGCTATTATATTACAAAATTGCCTTATCTACAGCATCTTTTACGGTATATATTCTCTGCAGCAGCATCGCCTCCTGCTGCAAACAGGTGGAATCTGCACAAATAGTAAATTAAGTTGTTTCATAGGTCTATCGACAAACTAAGCGCCTCTGTCTTGTCAGTGCCTGGCTACCTAACCACATGCTAAGAACATGCCTAAGATGCAATGACAGTCCTGGATTTCTGCCTCTATCTCTTAATACAACACATCTGAAATCTTTTTAGCCAAACTTAAGTTCTCTATTGCTAATCCTTAGAAAGTAAGTCTGAGAAGTAGAGGACAGAACCATGTTAGAGATCAGTATAATATATTGTAGAGGCATTCTTCCTGATATTTGACCATCCAACCAAATGTATAATGTATATTTTTGAAGTTGATATGAACCTAGTGGGTTTTCCAGTGGAGAGAAATCATTTCAGGAGTTCCCTTTTTGAAACAAGCACTATCCTGCTTTATTTTGCATTTTTCTAGAACAGATTTTACACTCCTACACATTCTATGTATTTTCACTTCTTCTTTGGCTATATACAGGATCAGAGGCTGTTGTCAAAATATCCTATTCTTATATATCAAGAAGTAAAGCATATTGCACACTGTATGCCTTTCTGTTCACTTAAAGGGGTATTCCGGGCAAAAACATTTTAGCAGCTATCCAAAGGGATGGGTGCTGCAGGGAGATCGCGGGGGTTCTCAGTAGCGGGCCCCTTGCGATCAGACACCTTATCCCCTATCCTTTGGATAGGGGATAACATATTTTTGCCCGGAATACCCCTTTAACATTCACTGGACCAGACACAATACACCCTGGCCAGCAAACGGAGTAAGCGGTGATATATTCAGCATTGCCACTTACCTCTAGGTGCCTGCACAGTGTAAGCCTTTCAGTTCAATGTACAGTAGCAGAGACTCCTGCCTTCGAAGTGAGTCCTTGCTCTTGTATGTAATTTGCCCAAAACAAATTCTAAATAATTTGGATGAATCAAAATTATTTAGGAAAACTGGGTAAAAAAACAGTTTGTGCCAACCTGATTTGTAAGCTGTGCTGGTTGGCTCACACATGGTTTAGCCAGGGCCTTTTTATCATTTGAATAAATCACACAGCATTGAAATGGAGGTGAGTGATCCGCGTCTTTCTTCATTTCTTCTTAAGGATATTAAAATATAATGTTAATGATCCTGTACGGTGAACAGCATAAATGTAAAAAACAAAAAGATTCCAACATTGCTGCTTTTTTGTCATATTTTTTTTAATTTATTTTTTTTTTAAATAAAAAGTGATTTAATATTTAAAAGTTTTAAATAAGCAAACGGAGCAAAAAATTAGCCTCATAAACCAAAAAAATGAAAAAGTTAAAGGTGGTCAAAATAGGGTGATTTTAAACATACTGATTTTGTACAAAATGTTTGAGATTTTTTTTTAAGCAGTACAGTAATAGAAAAGTATGTAACCATGGGTATCAATTTAACCCCTTTTTCACCTTAACCCGATAACGACTACGGACGAGTATAGACGTCCAGGTTGGCGGGCGTTCCTGCACCTGGACGTCTATACTCGTCCATTCTTCTCGTGGGTGCTGTCCAGTGCACCCACGAGATCGCAGCAGGGACTCGGCTGTATCACACAGCCGGGACCCTGCTGCACTGCCAGGACCGGAGTAAACTTCGGTCCCGGCAGTTTTAACCCTTACAGCCGCGGTCGGAAGTGACCGCGGGCTGTAAGTGTTATGACAGAGGGAGGGAGCTCCCTCTGTCACTCCTGCAGCACCCCGCATTGCGATCGCGGGGTGCTGTGTGTGTCCGCGGCTGGCCGGGACCTGCTGCACTGCCGGGAGTGAAGTTCACTTCACTCCCGGCAGTTTAACCCTTACAGCGGCGGTCAGAAGTGCCTGCGCGCTGTAAGGAGTTCTGACAGAGGGCGGGGGCTCCCTCTGTCTCCTCTGCAGCACCCCGCAGCGCGATCACGGGGTGCTGCTGCATACCTGGGCAGCCGGGGGTCCTACAAAAACCCCCAGGTCTGCCCTGGGTATTGCCTGAAAGGACGTGCCAGAGGCACGTCCTAATATGCTGCCTGCTAGTGAAAACTGGCAGGCAGCATATAACTGCAATGCTTTGGAATACTAAGTATTCCAAAGCATTAAAAAGTGTAAAAATAAATAAATAAAATAAAAGTGTAAAAATAAATAAAAATGTAATAAAAGTGTAAAAAAAAAATATATAAATAAATACATTTTTTTAATATATATATATATATATATATATATATATATATATATATATATATATTAAAAATACATTTATTAAATGAATCTAATTAAAAAAAATGCATAATGTGTAGGATCGCATTGGCGGACATCCGCAGCATGTAATATGTTGCGGATGTCCACCATGTGATCCTACACATTATGCAGCAGTCAAGGTAATGAGCTCCCTGCTGCGGCTGGGTAGCTTTGTGTGTCCACTCATAGCGGCGGATTTCCCGCCAGCAGTCATGAGCGGACACACTGAGCTACCCAGCCGCAGCAGTGAGGAATATATTCGCCATGAGCGGGTGCTTATTCCCACAACATGGTGGATATATCCATCAGGAGCCTTAACTGTCACAGACAGACGCGTTATACTGCCAGCCGACCAAGGACTAATCAGAGTGGTCCCTGGTGCAGCCAATAACTTGTAGGAGTGCGGTATATAAATGGGGTCACTTGTGGGGGTGGGGGTACTGTTCTGCCCTGAAAGCCAAATGGCGCTCCTCTCCGAACATGGGACAAGCAGCTAAATAAAATATAGGGTGCATTTCTTTCAATATCAGAAGTGATGTACAAAAAATATGCCCCCCAAATGATGCATTTGTGAAAAATTGCAAATTTCGAATTTTTAACACTGACTTTGTAATAATTCCTGCCAAAAAACTATGGTGTTAAAATACTCACTGTACCCCTAGCGAATACCTTAAGGGGTCTAGTTTTTAAAATGGGGTCATTTGGGGTGGTGTTCCTATGTTCTACTACCTTTTCATTTCTGCAAACCTTGCATAGCACAC